>NC_083323.1:28159898-28509065 GCF_963455315.2 Globicephala melas | reverse complement strand
AAATATTCAATTCCAGGTATCTTTCTGTTCATTTAAATTCATTCTATTCATTAATCTGAAATGGTCATGATTATTGCAATTTTTCCTTCCTTTTCTGAATTTTGAAAGATTAGACTTAAAGATGATGGTTAAAAACACTACAGCTTCCTTACCAGCTGTTCTTTTTTGGTTGCAGGGACTTAGGAAAGTGTTAAAACCACCTCCCGTAGGGTCAGAGCCAAAGGGCATATTGTGTTGTGCAGGTGCTCAAGGAAACGTGTGGTCTGCTTCAGCAACCTGACTCGACTTTATGAGACTCTTCTGGCAAGCAGGAGAGCCCACGCACACACAACAAGCCAGGGAGGAATTTGAGAGTTGAGAGTAATTTTCAGATTAAATAAAAATCATCTCCTGTGAAAGATGAGGATTGAAATCAACTCTGAGAGAGCCCTCATGGGACTTGGCAAAAGTTTCCCTCATACTTCCTCTTTGACTCACAGGGCTGTGGAAAACAAAAGGAGAAAGATGTATCTCTATGCTCCAGCAGGGAGAGAATGACCTGGTTGGTGTCTTTTACCTTCAAAGTACTGTACATTGGCTCAGCATCAAGCATTAAGCCACTATCCTTTTCCTTAGCAGAAAACAAAATTTTGAGAACCAGAGGGGGTAAAGATTCTAAGGGTAATTGAGTAAGCTAAAAAAGACTCCTAGGGCAGTAAAATTACAAAACCTAACCTTTTTGTCTTTTGATATAAACTCCTTTTTGATGAATATTTATTTGGCAACGTGATTTCATGATTGAGGGATAAGTAATGACCAGAAAAAGGAAAAGAGTTAGGCCCTCAAGAAATCCCTAATCTGTTGGCTCCAAGGCAGCCAGCTGAGCTCACAGAGAGCTATAAATTGCTGCCTTTGTGAAGTGAGTGAAGTCTGGTTGTGTCTGGTATTACAGCTCCTCCTCAAAGGAAGCTTCCTGTAAAAATGGAGGTCTGGGAATCAGTTTTGAAGGTGAGGGAAGTGCAGTTCAATAGCTCTATAGATTCATGAAAAGAGAGAAGTAAGTATAATTCTTCCCAGAAGTGGAGGGAAGAAATGAAACTATCTTTCCTTGTCTCTGGGGAAAATGTTCTTTTTAATTCCTGGGAGTAAGTGACACAAAAGCTGAAATAGAGTTTAGTTTGTCCTAAGTGGTGATCCCCAAAATATCTCAGAATTGCTTGACATGTTGGTAAATGAATGATTGAGAAGCAAATTATCTAGAGCTTGTAGATATGTCTGGTAGATTCTTAACAATGTGGTTAGCTCCAGGTAAACAAAATGTTCCGAGATGAAGTTAAGAGAGTGATCTAGCCAAGCAATGGTTTGCAAATGCTCCCCATAGGGAAAGGAAACACCAAACATTTTCCTCCAGTAATTGTCCCATAATTTGATTTCTTTGGCTACATAGACACATACATAAAGGATATATATACACATATGTATGTTTGTGCATCTATACACATGTATATACACGTAGTATGTATGTATATATGTACATTTGTGTTTGTATTTGTTACGTACTTGAGTGTATACCTTTTTGTAGATATTTTAAACACAGATCATGTAAACAATACAATGCTGCTATATCTGGTGATGATTTCTTAGAGTGGGTAAAAAAAGAATTTAACGTGATGTATCTGAGTTGTAACAACAAACTAAAATTTAGTCTCTTGCCTGAGAAATGTACAAGTCTTACACTGGAGAAACAGGTAGAAGATGAATTAATCACTTAAATAAGCCATAGATATTATTCATGTTTCTATGTTTACATATAATGTACATGTGTACATATCATGTATGCATGTATACATATAACACACATATATAAAACTGGATATATGTGTGTGTCTATGTGTTTATACACACACAGAGGCATATTATTAGTAAAAGCAATTTTAGATAGCCCATGGAATTTAAACAAATACTGAACTAAATCACTGGGAGAGTATAAACTAATATAGTTCAAGAGGTCTCAGTAATGGAATGTTGTGAAACTTCCCTCTAGGGAGCTGGCATTAAGACAGATTAGTTGTTGCTTTTCCATTCAAGATTCTAAATTCTTAGGAGAAAGAACTTCCTTCGCCTTACAGCTATAGATGGAAGTCACAGTCACTTTGGACCTACCTTTGGGCATCAGGGATGTTTGCATAGGTGAGAAATTGTAAACAGGGCCAAAATGGCTTAGATTCCAAGGGATAAGATTTGATTTAAAAAATAAAGAAAGAACGTACATTTGGCCAGAACAATCCTATGTTATATCTGGGAAGCCTGAGCAAGGTGGAAGATAGCTGGATGGGTTGCAAAACCAGTTAGAAAGGAACAGCACCCTGCCACCCCCTGCTTTCCCACTGAAAGGGAAAATTAAAATGCTCATGTGCTGGTCTTCATGTCACAAATGAATAGAGACATCCTGGGTTGATCATAACTTACTCCATAGGCATTCTTGAGCGGAGAAGGTATACAAATTATAGAAAAGTGTTTAATGAGGAAAGGAAAACAACCTTAGTCTTTGAGTGTAGGCAGAGGTAAAAGAAAGGCACAGGATGTATCAGAGGCTTTGAATCAATCTGGGATTTAATAAATTGAAAGTTTCTGATTTAATTATGCTTATGTGGACAACAGCTTAAGACATAGAGCAAGCCACAGGGATTTTACAGACATCTTGGTTGCATCATCCCTCATGATCATCTGGATCTCTTTGTTGTATTCCTATGTAGACCTCAAAACATCAAATGACTAGTTTTCTCTCTCTTGCAGAATAGAGACAAGGGCCTTTTAATACAAACCAGATGAATTCTGCTCTGAATTGTATTAATTGCTTGAGGATTCAATGAGATAACAAATGCAGAAATTCTGGAAACAGAGTAGGTTCTCAGCATGTAAAATTTTCTTTTCCTTGACTTTCCCCTGGTACTGTGAAAGAGATGCCAGGAGAACAGATATTAGTATTCTTTATCTGGAAAGGTACATGGTCTATTGTGTACTAGCAAATCTGGAGGTAAGTTTATAGGGAAATCTTTCCAGAATTTGCTTACTGTGGGTCAGTCTTAAAGAATATCTGAGCAATTAATTACTTTTTAAAAAAATTTTTATTGGAGTACAGTTGATTTACAGTGTTGTGTTAGTTTCAGGTGTACAGTAAAGTGAATCAGTTATACATATACATATATACACTCTTTTTGAGATTCTTTTCCCATATAGGTCATTACAGAGTATTGAGTAGAGTTCCCTGTGCTATACAATAGGTCCTTATTAGTTATCTGTTTTATATATAGTAGTGTGTATATGTCAATCCCAATCTCCCAATTTATCCCTCCCCCATGCTTTCCCTCTGGTAACCATAAGTTTGTTTTCTACATTTGTGACTCTATTTCTGTTTTGTAAATAAGTTCATTTATATCATTTTTTTTTAGATTCCACATATAAGCCATATCATATGATATTTGTCTTTGTCTGACTTACTTCACTCAGTATGACAATGTCTAGGTCCATCCATGTTGCTGCAAATGGCATTATTTTATTCCTTTTTATGGCTGAATAATATTGCATTGTATATACATATATATATATATATATATATATATATATATATATACCTCCATACTCTTCTCCATAATGGTTGTACCAATTTACATTCCCACCAGCAGTGTAGGAGGGTTCCCTTTTCTCCACACCCTCTCCAGTATTTATTGTTTGTAGATTTTTTGATGATGGCCATTCTGACTGGTGTGTGGTGATACCTCATTGTAGTTTTGATTTGCATTTCTCTAATAATTAATGATGTTGAGCATTTTTTTCATTTTTGTTGGCCACCTGTGTGTCTTTGGAGAAATCTCTATTTAGATCTTCCACCCATTTTTTGATTGGGTTGTTTGGTTTTTGGTGGTTTTTTTTCTGATATTGATCTATGTGAGCTATTTGTATATTTTGGAGATTAATCCCTTGTTGGTCGCTTCATTTGCAAATATTTTCTCCCATTCTGTGGGTTGTCTTTTCATTTTGTTTATAGTTTCCTTTGCTGTGCAAAAGCTTTTAAGTTTCATTAGGTCCCATTTGTTTATTTTTGTTTTTATTTCCATTACTCTAGGAGGTGGATCAAAAACGATATTGTTGCGATTTATGCCAGAGAGTGTTCTGCCTATGTTTTCCTCTAAGAGTTTGATAGTGTCCAGACTTACATTTGAGTCTTTAATCCGTTTTGAGTTTATTTTTGTGTATGGTGTTAGACTGTGTTCTAATTTCATTCATTTACAGGTAGCTGTCCAGTTTTCCTAGCACCACTTATTGAAGAGACTGTCTTTTCTCCATTTTATATTCTTGCCTCCTTTGTCATAGATTAGTTGACCATAGGTGCGTGGGTTTATCTCTGGAGTTTCTATCCTGTTCCATTGATCTATATTTCTCTTTTTGTGCCAATTCCAAACTGTTTTGATTACTGTAGCTTTGTAGTATAGTCTGAGCTATTAATTTCTGGATGCTTAGCACAACTAAGATCATCCCTCATCTTTCATGGTTGCAGAAGGGTATTGCTGATAAAACAAGCAGCAAGGTACTACCCTTCTTTAAACACCTTTTAATATGACACTGTCCATGTATCAAGAGGCATTCCCACTCCTGGATCATTTATTCATTTCAACCATTGATGAGATCACTTGAAAGTTAAGGAAGGTAGCTCTTTAGTATGTATTCTGATTGTTCTTCGCTCAAGCCAAAGTAATTTGACTTCTTTCGAATAGTTAGTTGTAAGCAATATTGCAGGGATTCCTAAGTACTAGAGGTACCCAAACATGCATATGTGTGTACACACAGTACACAGCTGATGTGTACTTAAATTTTTGGTAGTAAAATTGTGTTGGGGAGGTGCAGGCGATAAATCAACTCTTTTAAAATGCACTGGGGAAGTTTATCATTTATAGCCACCGACAAAAATAGCCCTTTGTCAAATGATGCTTGTAAATATTGATTTTTTAAAATATTGGGTTTGCTAAAATACATAATTCATGCTATATGTGAATCTATAAAACCTAATATTAGAGGGAGAGGGGCTCCCTAGTGACCATCAGTATGTGTGCACACACACACATACACACGCACACACACTCATTCACTCTCCCAAAATACCCATATATAATTAGCCTAATGAATGAATTTAAAGCACAGGCAGTTTGTGTGGCCACTGGTGAAGAAGCTCATTCTGCTACTTCAAATAAACACAACTAAATGCCTGCCAGGGACTGTAGCAGACAAACAATAGCAACACTGTCTCTTGACTATAGACACTGCCAGGCCTTGAGACTTTAAGAGCCAAGCAGAAGGAATTCTTCACCAAGCCATGGCTCAGCCCCCAGAAAGCATCTTTGTTATGACAAATGGCAGCTTGTATTCATTTATCCCCACTACTGGTGGGAAGGGAAACAGATCGTCCTCACCACTGGAAAAATTAAAACTGGAAAGAATTCTATAGATTGTCCACCCAGTGCCTTTCAGACCTTTGAATTTCATGAAACAGCAACATTTAAAAATATAAATAAATTTTTTAGAAAACAAAATAACTAGGGAGAAAGAGGGCGGATACTGACATAGGATTTTTATATAGTGAAAAAACATTTAAAAAAATACCACTGCCAGTTTGAAAATGACAGCTTAAATTAGCATCTTCCTCTTTTTTGTTAAAACTCATTGAAAGCAGAAAGGAGACCAGGAGATGACAGCACAAAATATGCTTTCAATAAAACCAGGAGACAGCTGGAACCCCAAATTTTGGAGTAGATGAGGAGTTTCCAAGAATGGTGGCAATGGAACAGAGGTGTGACAGAGAACACAGAAGCTACACCTCTTGGAATATCAGAGTACTTTTATGGAGCCACTTTCTGAGGTAAACTTCCGTTTGCAGCATCAGAAGTGGGTGTACATAACAACAGCACTAGCTCACGTGATCTAAGTTTTGTTTTAAGAGTAGAGGGAGGCTAAATGATAATACTGTAGTTGAAAGAAATAGTCTGTATCCTGGAAACAAAAGAGAAAAAAAGAAATATATATATAGAGAGAGAGAGAGAGAAAGAGAAATACCACAGTTATCATCCCCATTGGGTCAAGTATAGAGTAAACAAACTTTCACCCAAAATCCTGAGTCTTAGAAAAACTTAGGCAAATTCCAGTTTCTCATCATGAACCCCTAAAAATAAATGGTACAGAAAATATACAATATCTTCAAAGTTAAGTACTCAAAATATAACCCAGAAATGATTGATAAAAAATAAATGCTACAAAAATCAAAAAAAGTAACAGAAAAACAGGTTAAACTCTCACAAGAAAATTGTTTTCATGGACTATATTAAAATTGAGACTAGGAAGGATAAATTAGGAGGCTGGGATTAACATATACACTCTACTGTATATAAAATAGATAACCAGCACAGCAAAGGAAAACATAAACAAGACAAAAAGACAACCCTCAGAATGGAGAAAATATTTGCAAATGAAGCAACTGACAAAGGATTCATCTCCAAAATTTACAAGCAGCTCATGCAGCTCAGTATCAAAAAAACAACCCAATCCAAAAATGGGCAGAAGACCTAAATAGCCATTTCTCCAAAGAAGATTATACAGATTGCCAACAAACACATGAAAGAATGCTCAACATCACTGATCATTAGAGAAATGCAGATCAAAACTACAGTGAGGTATCATCTCACACCAGTCAGAATGGCCATCATTAAAACATCTATAAACAATAAATGCTGGAGAGAGTGTGGAGAAAAGGGAACCCTCTTGCACTGTTGGTGGGAATGTAAATTGATACAGCCACTGTGGAGAAGAGTATGGAGGTTCCTTAAAAAACTAAAAGTAGAACTACCATACAACCCAGCAATCCCACTACTGGGCATATACCCTGCAAAAACCATAATTCAAAAAGAGTCATGTACCCCAATGTTCATTGCAGCTCTGTTTACAATAGCCAGGACATGAAAGCCATCGACAGATGAATGGATAAAGAAGACATGGCACATATATACAATGGAATATTACTCAGCCATAGAAAGAAATGAAATTGAGTTATTTGTAGTGAGGTGGAAGGACCTAGAGACTGTCATACAGAGTGAAGTAAGTCAGAAAGAGAAAAACAAATACCTTATGCTAACACATATATATGGAATCTAAAAAAAAACCCAAAAGGTTCTGAAGAACCTAGGGGCAGGACAGGAATAAAGATGCAGGCGTAGAGAATGGACTTGAGGACGCAGGAAGGGAAAGGGTAAGCTGGGACAGAGTGAGAGAGTGGCATGGACATATATACACTACCAAACGTGAAATAGATAGCTAGTGGGAAGCAGCTGCATAGCACAGGGAGATCAGGTCGGTGCTTTGTGACCACCTAGAGGGGTGGGATAGGGAGGATGGGAGGGAGACACAAGAGGAAAGAGATAGGATATATGTAGATGTAAAGCTGATTCACTTTGTTATAAAGCAGAACCTAACACACCATTGTAAAGCAATTATACTCCAATAAAGATGTTTAAGAAAAAAAGATAATCAACAAGGACCTACTGTATAGCACAGGGAACTATACTCAATATTATGTAATAAGCTGCATGGGAAAAGAATCTGAAAAAGATTTTATATGTGTGTGTGTGTATATATATACATATATATATATGTATGTATGTATAACTGAATCGCAGTGCTGTACACCTGAAACTTACATGATATTGTAAATCAACTATACTTCAATAAAATTTTTTTTTTAAATTGAGACTAGGTATTTTGCCATCGTTAAAAAAGATACTGAAGTATTTTTTTTTTTTTTTTGCAAAATAAGAATACAAAGAAGAGATGTAATAGCTTAAGGAGAATATGCCAATAAAAGAAGAGGATGTAAAATTTGACTTAGTAGAACTTCAGAAAGAAGTGAAATAAAAAAAATAGAAACAAAAATAAAGATGCATTTGGAAGATGGGATACATACATGGTTGAAGCAGTGAAGAAAATATAGTTGTAGATAGAACAAATATGAAATATAATTTTTAATCTGGCACATGAAAAAGTACCCAGAATCATTAGTTAGCAGGAAAATAAAAGTTCAAATCTCAACCAGATACCACTACACACACATTAGGATGGCTAAAATTTGAAGACGGACAACTCCAAATACTGGGAGGATGGAACATCCTGACTCTCATACATTGCTGGTGTGAATGTAAATGATCCAACCACTTTGGAAAAACGTTTGGTAGTTTCCTATAAAGATAAACATACATGTTCCTTAGACACAGAAATTCTACTTCTGGATACTTATCCAATAGAAATTAAAACAAATGTCCATTAAAATGGTATTTGTAGAAGAATATTTATACCAGCTTTATTCATGATAACCAGAAGCTGGAAACAGTTCAAATATACATTCACAGAAAAAAAGGATATACAAAGAATATTTATTCTGTGAAATGATACTAAGCCATCAAAAGGAACACATTACTAGCATGTCCATTATTGTAGATGAGATATCCAGATAACGCTGAGTGAAAGAAGCTGGATGTAAGGTAACATATACTGTATGATTTGATGTATGTGAAGTTCTAGAACAGGCAAACCTAACTATATGTTTTTTTTAATTGAAATAGTGGTTGTCTATGGGGGGTGGGGGGGTATTGATTTAAAAAGGCATAGGAGAACTTTCTGGAATGATAGAAATATTTTATATCTTGACGTGATATGAGTTAAAGAAGTGCATCCATTTGTCAAAATTATATAGTCAAGATTTGTGAATTTAAATGTAATACATGTATTAACTAAAATAATACAATAAATAATAATGAAATGAGATTTGGGCAGTGAATATAAGGACAAATAAAATAAAAATGACAGTTGTTGATAATTGTTGAAGCTGAGAGATGGCTACAAGGAAATTCATTTAGTCATTCTGCTTTCTTCATAGAGATTTGAATTCTTCCCAAATAGTTGAAATTCTGAAATGAGTCGACTTCATTCTACATATAAAATTGGCATAATGCTCCAAAGAAAGCTGCTTTTTTGGGCTGAATTCTATTTTATCTGTTATTAACATCATGACTCATGTTTTCTTTGTACTTATACTTGCCTGTTATTTCTTTGCCAGTTCTTTTCACTTTAACCATCTAAATTTCTTTAAGTGTATTTCTTTACATAGTCTTGAGTTGGATTTTGCTTTGTTAGCCAAACTAAAAAAAAATTTTCTTGTAATTTGTGTAATAAGCTCACATTACTGATGTGACTGATGGATTTAGTCTTAGTTCTGCAATATTGTTTCATTTTTTTAAATTTAATTTTTATTTTATATTGGAGTATAATTGTAATTTTTTAAATGTCTTTTACTTTGCCATTTCATTCTCTATGTTTTTTTCATTTCTGTTGATACTTAAAAGGTATATATTTTTGCTCCAGTAGTTACCTTTATACTAATAATTTATATAATACCTTTAGTCACCTATTTCTTTGGAAACTTAGTTTTTACTGTGAGTAATATTGAAATTAGACAATACCTGCTTCTTTCCCCATTTCTCTTTCTTCTTTCCTCTTTCTCATTCTTCAATTTTAATCACTGGTATAATTTTAGTTTTGATGTTTTTATTACTAAGTGTGCTTAACTTCTACTTGATTTGTGATTTTCAAGTTACACTATTATACTCCCTATTAATAGTTATGAAAATATCAGGGACCTACTTCTACTTTCTATTAATTCCCTCCCTTCTCATATTTTTGTTAGTTGTGGAATATCTCTTTTCTTAGAGTGTGTTACATTTACATACTATTCTGTCAAGATTTTTTTTTTCTTTTTGTCTTGGTTCTACAGTTAAGTGTATTCAGTTTGCACCCTCATGAATTTTATGATGGAATATCTCTAGTCCTAGTCACTTTATAGTGGAAGAAAATCATTCTCTAGTAGATTCCTAAGGAAGGGCTCATGGGAATGATATTTCCAGATGTCTAGTTTGTTCATAACTTCATTTGATTGGTTGTCAATGGCCTTACCTTTGAAGGATATAAAAATCTGTCTCATATTTCTTTCCTTGAGTGTCATAAAAAATATTCTATCACTTTCTAAACCTAAACATATATTTTTCCCTGTTTTGTTTTTATTGAGGTAAAATTTACCTACATTAAATTTCACTCTTTTTAGTGTATGGTTCTGAAGCTTCCAAATGCATTCAGGTAGTTGTCAGAGTTTAGCTCCTTGTGGATGTAGGACCAAGGTCCTAATTTCCTTGCCGGCTGTGAGCTAAGGGTTTTTCTCAGCTTCTAAATTCCATCTATATTACTTGACTCATGCCCTCTTTCTCCATCTCCAAGGCCAGTAATGGTGGGTTGAGTCCTTGTGCTTTGATTCTCTCTGACCTCCTCTTTTGCTTCATTTATCCTGCCTCTTTGGCTGCATTTCTCTGGAGGATTCTTCTGTCTTCATCTTTTTTCAAGGACTTGTGTGACTAAATTGGGCCCACCCAGATAATCCAGGACAATCTCCCTTTTTTAAAGTCCATTGATTAGTAACTAATTATATCTGCAAAGTCTGTCCACAAAAGTAAGGTTATCTTTATGACAGGAATGAGAATTTTAGGGAGACATCTTTAGAATTCTACCTAACACATACATACATGAAAAAAAAATCACTCGATTTCACTCATAACGGAAATATAAATTAAGCATATACTGAGACACAATTTTTCACTACTACATAGGCAAAGGTCAAATAGTATAACATACAAATGAAGAAGAGGGGTAACAGGAACTTGGATATATTGCTAGAAGGAGTTATAATTGATATGACACCTGCAGAGGTAACATGGCAAAATCTATCAAAGTTACATGCATTGATATCTATTTATTCAGAAATTCTACTTCTAGAAAATATTTCTATAAATATCACATATGTATAAAATGACCTATGTACAAGGTTGGTACTGCACATTGATTTTTGTAGCAAAATATTGAAAGACACCTAAAGACCCAGAGGACTTAATAAGTTACTGTAACTTGATATCAATGGAATGCAATACATAGAATACAATAGAATAAATACAAACAATGATGAACCTCTTCATATACTGTTATGAAATGACAAGCAGGATATATTATTTTAAAGAGAAGTTCTAGACCAGTAGATATTCTATGCAACCAGCTGTGCAAAAAGAGGAGAAGCAGAATTATACATACCTATATGGATGCCTTCAGGAAAGAGAGTTTGGTGGCAACTGGTGTCAAGGATGGGACCTTTTGGAACTGTTTGACTCTTGGAACATATGAGTGTATGGTCTCTTCAATAGGTAAATGAATAAACTGTGTAAAGTTCTTTCTACTAACACTATCATTTCTTAAAAGGAAATATTTTTACTGGAGAAGCAGGCATTTAATGAGCACTTACTATGTACCAAACTTTTCGGGCATCATCTCTTTCCATCCTTAGAACAGCCTATATGGTTAGTAGTATTCTCCTCATTTTACAGTTGAGAATACTGAGGCTCAAAATGTATAGTTGTCCAAGACTGCACAGATGCTAGGACATCTGGCCAGGGTTTGACCCAGGGAAATTTTATATCACAATTTTAACCACCAAATAATAATAATAATATACAACTAAAAAAGAAAGAAAAATATAATCTTAAAGAATATCCTTTTAAATAAAATATTTATTTTTACATAAAATTAAATGCATTGCCTTTCTAGTTTCCATTTTGGATACACAGTGACATGAATCCTAAATTAGAGGTTAAAAAATACTGACAGAGCCCAGTCTTCAGTCAGATGCTAAAGTATCCTATATTACACCTCCCACAGAGAGACTCCTTGAAAAACTTTACTGACAATGAACATTTCCATGAAGTGACTTTCTCACAAAGCAGTCCACTCATGTATTAAGGCAAGTTACAGTGCTAGAAAGTTGGTCTGAAATATGCTGTCCTTATACCCTCCATGCCTTTGTCCTGAGTTTGCCCTGTGGAACCACCATGAAAGTTCTAATTGATCCCTCTTGCTTATGACAGCTCTTCAAACATTCAAAGTATTTCCCTTTCAATGTCAAACTCTCCAAGATTCTCTCTTTCTCATACAAGATTTCACTTTTTTCATCTGCATGACATAATTCTCCTCAGGTTGCCCCAGTTTGTCCATGTTTTTGGAAGAATATTTTACCAGGGAAGATTGACTAACAGAAAGTAGACAGGGATTATCACCTCCCATTGCTGAATATTATCCTAATAACACAGAAGAAAATAGATTATCTTTATGACAAGAGGATCGGCCTGCTAACTTGTATTGAGCAGACAAGCATATAAAACCTTTAATTATTTTTCATATTTGCAACTCATAGGTTTCCCATGAGTTGAAAGACTGAGAGACGGAGACAGAGAGCGATAGAGACACAGAGAGAGACAGACAGAGAGAGACAGAGAAGAGAATGAATATTCCTTGCCTTATGGACAAGACTTTAATATTATACCTATTCCATTTAATTTCTTTTAGAGTCACCTTGTTAAAAAAAAAAAAACCAGAGTCTAAATTCAGAAGGATATATGGAGAAAGTAGGGAGAAGTTAAAAATGAAAAAAGAAACGTTAGAAAAAGCTAAAAATATACACCAGTATGAATTAAGGTATTTGTTTTCATTAATGAAATATCCAGTGAAGCTTCAGGATTTTCATACTAAATATCTGAAATACTTTATTAGTGCCTAGATTTCAGACCATTAATAAAAGTACATCAGTAAATTATATAAATAGCTAACATTTATAGTGGCTTGTGATATACCAGTAACTATTAATAGGGCTTTTAGTGAAATACATTCTTTTGTTTCATAAAAACCTTGTAGTATAGATACTATATTATCTCCATTTTTGAAGGTGAGGAAACTGAGGCCTGAAGGAGTTAACTAATTTGCCCAAGATCACGGAACAAATGATCAATGAAGCTGATGATTGAACTTCAAATCAAGAAATTCAGTTTTGAAATAAATGACATATGGATAATTATATAGTCATTCTTTACAGGGCCAAGCTTGCTTGAGTTTCTTCTCAAAATAGGTAAAAATATTGAATTTCAGAAATATGTAGAATAATTCAATAATAGCTATAAACCAGGGAAAAGTTACCTTAGAAATAGAAATAGATACCAAGCAGGACCCTGTGGGGCTCTGGGGAACAAAGCCTTTCTGTGTCCCCCATTTCTTTGATTACAGGAAATAGCCTTCATTCAGCTGCCATGACCTTCCCTGAGTTCCAACTGGGCAGATTCAAGCAGTTGTTAATTAGAGAAGGGAGGGGATTCCAGACCAGGGAGAAACAGTCAAGAGAAACAACAGTGTGGCCTTGGGGCAAGGTCCTGGTTCCCCATCAACTGATACACACAACAGTATCTTTGAGCTGTTTTGCAGATACTGAAACCCCTTCCAAGTGGGAGAAATTAACGATTAACGATGGTATGTTGCCCACAAGCACAGTAGACCCCAGACCAGTTGGAACCTGAAGGTTGATGATGCTGACTCCTACTCACCTCACCATCAACATATCAGAAGAATGTCCACGAGCTGATCATGCCCTCTTTGAGCCATTGCTATAAAACTTCGCACTATCTTCTCCAAGGGGGGACACACAGTTTTTTGAGACAGGAGCCCACTGTGTCCCCCCTTTGTCTGGCAAAGTAATAAAGCTATCCTTTTCTGCTTCAAAAAAAAAAAAAGAAAAGAAATAGACAGAAATTCAGTCATAGAAAGGAAGCAATAGGTGCAGTGGTTGGGTGTATATGCTTTCAAATCCCACAGACTAGGTTTAAATTCAACTCTGCTACTCACCAGGTGTGAGGATGTGAGCAAACGACCTAACCTGGGTGAACCCCAGTGTCCTCATCTACAAAATGAAGGTCATAATATCTCCTTCAAAGGGCTCTTACCAAGAACAAATGAGATAATATATGCAAATCACTTCCCAGTGCTGGACACATAGTATGCACTTAATAAATGATGGCTATTATATTATTATTATAGTCAAGTTTGAGTCATGGCACCGGAGGGAGATTATGCCTGGTAAGTTCAATTTTCTCCCTCAGTGAAGTTGCTCGTGTCTCTAACCTCCAGTAGTGTCTAATTCAGGAATGTGTGCTCAATAATTAATCATATATTATATTTTATTGCATTAGCTAATGTTGCTTTCCACTTTTAGCTGTTTCAAAACTTCATGGGGAATTTGTCATTTTTTTTCATTAACTGAAAGAAACTGTAAAATAAGAAATCTAGAGAATACTTTTTTTCTACTATTTCTAAATTAAACGGTACTTTTCCTTCCATGGTAAAACATTTATCTTTTATTATAAAGTCCATCAAAATGTCTCTAACAGTGGTAGTTTCTATGACTGGACAGCAGATATAGTTTAGGATCAAAATTTAACAGAGTATGTAGCTGAGAGCCTGGGACAGTCACAGGACTTTTATCAATGCAGAATCATTATACGTGGAAGGGAAATAATTTTGTTCAAAATAGAGTTATTTACTTAGATTTTAGTGCTCACTTATTTTTCACACTATTTGCAACATTGTTAATTGTTAACATTTTTAGGCACAATCCTCAGAATCTTTTCAGGTTTCCAAGGACTTATCTTCTCCCAGGAAAAGTCCTTCCAGGCACAAATGACCAAGGACCCTAGAAAGGATCAATTCATAGCCAGTTTCACTTCTCTTCAAGTAGAAGATGGATACAATTATAGTTAATATTTTTAAAGTTATAACACAACACAATTTTACCAGTGGGAACTATATCACTGGATAGTGAAGTCAAAATTAAAAACCAGATCCTGTGACTTTTCTACATTAAACTGGATTATCTTCCATCAAATTTAGAATATGATCCACACTTCTTACCAAAATCTTTAAGTCCCTCTTGTCCCTTCAAGTCCCTAGTCTTGTTCTTACCTAGCTCTAAGACCAGCTGTCTTATGCACCCTCCCCTTGCATACTCTCCTCTGGCCACACTGTCATTCTTCATGGCTCTGAACGTCCCTGTCTTTCTGTGTTTGCCAGAACTTCTGTAAACCCCTCCTCTCCCCATGCCTTTACTTGTAGATCCTTCTTGTCATTCTAGTCTCACCTCAAAGGCCTTCATCTCAGAGATCCCTACCTTGATCATCCAATCTAAAAAACTCAATACCCTGCTCCAATCACACAATGGAAAAACTCTATTTTATTTATAAAGATTAATATTCGAAATTATATTTACTTGTTTATAAGTTTATTGTCTGCTCTCCCAGCTATAATATAAACAACATGAGGGCAGTAAAGGTGCCTCTTTTGATCACTGCTGAATCCTCAGGGCCTGTAGGACTACCTGGTTCATAGTATATACTCAAAATATATTTGTGCAATAGATAAATTACAGAGGATTTAAATTGTGGTTTTCTATGTGTTCAAATTAGCACAACATCATGGTGGCTCCACCTACTCTGGAATTAGGCTGTCTAGGTTTTGAAACTCTAGCTCTGTCACTTTAACTGCTCTTTATTATGTTCATCTGCCAAACAGTACCTATCTCACAGGGTCATTGAAAGGATTTCCTGCACTTATGAATGTTAAGTACTCAGTACAGTAAGCTCTCAATAAATATCATCTATGATTATGTTTTTCTCTTGTATCACAAAGTCTAGTTCTTTTAAAGATTTTATCACAAATCTTAATAGAATTGTTAAGATTATCCTGGCTAATGAACATGTTTCCTACTATTATCAATTCGTGTTTGCTTTATTCTAGGTTTAGCAACCTCTTTTCTCTTTGCAATTGTCATATTCTAGAGGGGCTCATCCACTCCCTGGATGTAACTTTCATTTTTTTGCCAGTGATTCTTGATGCTCCATTCATATGCCAAATATGTAAATTTTTCTATGGAATAGTATTGTGCTAGAAACTAGAGATATGACCCCAAGCTATTTAGAAGAGTAGGTAAATATTAAACACATTAAGAAATTATATAATTACAATCTAAGGTTAAGTTCTATGAAGGAAATATAAAGAGGCTATGAAAGTATATCATAACAAGACCCAATTTAGTTTGGGAGGTGGGGAACTGTGAGGGAAGGCATTCTGAAAGAAATGATATTTGAACCAAAGTTAAAGGCAAAGTACATGTTAGCTGAACAGAAACTGGAAGGGACTGTGTTCTGCAGAAAGGAAATGAAGTTTGCAAAGTTCCTAAAAAGTAAAGCAGTTGAAAATTTAAAGGAAAAGAAAAATATTTGGTGTAGTATGATGAGTGGGGAGCAGAGGGTTAGAGATGAGATCGTAGAGAAGATTGAGGGCAAATTCTGAGTATTTTGTGGACAATGTTAGGCATTTGGGATTTTGTCTTTTAAGCAATGGAAATCCAGGACGATTTTATAGAGATGAGTATCCAGATCATATGGCTTATTTGGAAGGTCACTTTGGCTGTATTGTTGAAGATGAATAGGAAGGAAGGCAGAGGAGTTTAGCTCATTAGTCTCTAGGAGAAAGAGAGTGGCTTAGGGCAGGGAAGAGGTGATGTTAGAAAGAAGTGAATGGATTCAAGAAATATTCAAGACACTTTCAGTCTTGACATATCAGAAGTCGGCATGAAGCCTGTTGTGTGTCAACGGCCTTTAATTGAACAACTATAATACTGAAAAATCACTGAGCTAAAATCACTAACTAGTCGATCCACAAATAGTTATTATAGTAATTGACTGTTATGTGTGAACTAGACAATGGCAACCCTCATTAACGCCAGGTAAAACAAGTGGGGGAAAGTCACATTAAGTAGCTGACCTCTTTGAAAGTGTTTTAACTTAAATCTAAAATATGTGTTCTGATTGGTACTTTTTCCTAGATATGAAATACGGTTATTATGTTTGAAAGCTATTTCTTTCCAATTTATATATAAATAAATTGCCATCGCTGTTACATAACTTGAATGTGTATCCTCTAGCTGTAAGATATAGGATGACAGTTCATGTCAACAAACACTGCACCAACACTGCCTGTATGCCAGCCACTGTGATATGTAGTAGCAATACAAGGGTCAAAAGACAACTCTACTAAGGAATGCAGCAGATGTGCCTCCATCCTGGTACTTGTAATTTATTATCTTAAACTCATTTTAAGGAATAGTTAACTCTGCTGGCTATTGCCAGAATAACATTTTGATAGCAACTGTGCTAACAATAAAACTTATATTTCTTGAATATTCTCCAAAACTCACGTGAACAAACTAAAAGATAAATATGGATTCAGATCAAATACTGTTGAGTTCCTTGAGAGTAGGTGCTGTGTCCATTTTATTCAATACTGTATTCTCAAAATTTAGCTCATGTCTAGGACATAGTACTTATCTGGTAAATTAATGAATGGCAGAACAAATGAATACCTGAATTCTTCTCTGTGAGTAGAATTTGAAACCCCTACTTCTGAAAGGGGCCATTAGGATACCTATGTATTTGAAATCATATCTTTCACAGGAGTTAAATAATTGGTAAGAGTTTCCCTTTCCTTTTTTCCAGAGAAAATTCCCTTTCTATTCTTTTCAGGCCAAACTTCTAGGTTCTTAACTGGGAGTTCATTGAAATTATCAGCAAATACAAAAAAAAAAAAAAAAAAAAAGGAGGCAAGTGTCCTGCTCATTGGTTTTGCAAAGGCCCACTTCTATGTAGGAATTAACTTTCTATCTGGGAAAGGCTTAAGTCAGACCTAAGCTTTAACAAAACTGCCCCTCTCCTAGGTCTAGTTTTTAAGTCAACTCAGTGGCAAAAGTATATTAGCTACTCTGATTGCTGGAAAACAAAAATGAATAAAATGTAGACTGAACTCAAATATGTCACAATTTATTTGGGGGAGAATGAGAAGTAAACAAACAATTATAATGCAGTGGGCTAAAGGTTATGATACAGTAAAAGAAAGGATGCCATCAGAGCCCTGGAAATGCATATGTTAGTCAACTCAAACGGCTGTGAACAAAATACTATAGACTGGATGGATTAAACAACAGAAATTAAGTTTCTCACAGCTCTAGAGGCTAGAAAATCCAAGATCAAGTTTCTGGCAGGGTTCAGACTCTCTTCCTGACTTGCTGACAGCTGCCTTCTCGCCATGTCCTAACATGGTAGAGAGAGAGAGAGAGAGAGACCTCTGGTCTTTCTTCCTCTTCTTATAAGCACTACAATTCTATTGAATTACGGCCTCACCCCTATGACTTCGTTACCTCCTTTAAACCCTATCTCCAAATATAGTCCTATTGCAAGATAGGGTTTCAACAAAACAATTTTAAGGGGACAGAATTCAGACTATAGCAAGGCATCTAAGGCAAAAGGAGGCTGAAAGGCACTGTGGAGAAAACATCCAGGGAACAGTCCTATACATTAGTCAGGGAAATTGTTAGGACCTTTCAGGTAGAGGGGACAGTGCAAGCACATATGGGAGCAAGAAATTAAATGATGAGAGTGGGGACCTTCAAGATAGCGGAGGAGTAAGACATGGAGATCACCTTTCTCCCCACAAATACATCAAAAATATATCTACATGTGGAACAGCTCCTACAGAACACCTACTGAACACTGGCAGAAGACCTCAGACTTCCCAAAAGGCAACAAAATCCCCACGTACCTGGGTAGGGCAAAAGAAAAAAGGAAAAACAGAGACAAAAGAATAGGGATGGGGCCTGCACCTCTGGGAGGGAGCTGTGAAGGAGCAAACGTTTCCACACACTAGGAAGGCCCTTCACTGGCAGAGACGGGGGGTGGCCAGGGGGGAAGCTTCAGAGCCATGGAGGAGAGCACAGCAACAGGGGTGCAGAGGGCAAAGTGGAGAGATTCCCTCACAGAAGTTCGGTGCTGACCAGCACTCACCAGCCTGAGAGGCTTGTCTGCTCACCTGCCGGGGAGGGTGGGGGCTCGGAGCTGAGGCTCAGGCTTTGGAGGTCAGATCCCAGGGGTAGGACTGGGGTTGGCTGCGTGAACACAGCCTAAAGGGGGCTAGTGCACCACAGCTAGCCAGGAGGGAGTCTGGGAAAAAGCCTGGAACTGTCTAAGAGGCAAGAGACCATTGTTTTGGGGTGTATGAAGACAGAGGATTCCTTCCTTGTCTGCCCACAGAAGGCAGAGCACCACCTAAATGAGCTCCAGAGATGGGTGCGAGCCACAGCTATCGGCTCGGACACCAAAGACAGGCATGAAATGCTAACGCTGCTGCTGCAGCCCCCAAGAATCCTGTGTGCAGGTCATTATCCACATGCCCCCCCTTCCCTCCCACCAGGAGCCTGTGCAGCCTGCCACTGCCAGGGTCCCGTAATCCAGGGACAACTTCCCTGGGAGAACACACTGTGCGCCTCAGGCTGTTGCAATGTCATGCTGGTCTCCGCCGCTGCAGGCTCGTGCCGCATTCCGTACCCCTCCCACCCCCCGGCCTGAGTGAGCCAGAGACCCCTAATCAACTGCTACTTTAACCCCATCCTGTCTGGGCAAGAACAGAAGCCTGAGGGCAACCTACACGCAGAGGTGGGACCAAAACCCAGGCAACGCATGAACAAAGAAGAGAAAGGGAAATTTCTCTGTGCAGCCTCAGGAGCAGCAGATTAAATCCCCACAGTCAACTTGAGGTACCCTGAATCTGTGGAATACCTGAATAGTCAACGAATCAACCCAAAATTGAGGCAGTGGACTTTGGGAGCAACTGTAGACTTCTGGTTTGCTGTCTGCGACTGACTTATTTCTGATTTTTATGTTTATCTTAGTATAGTTTTTAGTGCTTCTTATAATTGGTGGATTTCTTTATTGGTTTAACTGCTCTCTTTTTTTTTTTCTATTTTTAACTTTTTTCTTTTTAATAATTCTTTTTTAATTTTAATTCTTTTATTATTTTATTAAATTTTTTTTCTTTCTTTTTTTTCTCCCTTTTTCTCTGTTTTCTTCTGAGCCGTGTGGCTGCCAAGGTCTTGGTGCTCCAACCTGGTGTCAGGCCTGAGTCTTTGAGGTGGGAGAGGTGAGTTCAGGACATTGGACCACCAGAGACCTCCTGGCCCCACATAATATCAATCAGTGAGAGCTCTCCCAGAGATCTCCACCTCAATGCTAAGACCCAGCTCCACCCAACAGCCAGCGAGCTCCAGTGCTGGACGCCCCATGCCAAAAAACTAGGAAGACAGGAACACAATGCCACTGATTAGCAGAAAGGCTGCCTAAAGTCATACTAAGTTCACAGACACCCAAAAACACACCACTGGACCTGGCCCTGCCCAAAAGAAGGACAAGATCCAACCCCACCCACCAGAACACAGGCACCAGTCCCCTCCACCAGGAAGCCTACACAAGCCACTGAAACAACCTTACCCACTGGGGGCAGACACCAAAAACTACGGGAACGACAACCCTGGAGCCTGTGAAAAGGAGACCGCAAACACATTAAGTTAAGCAAAATGGGAAGACGGAAATATGCAACAGATGAAGGAGCAAGGTAAAAACCCACCAAAATAGAGAAATGAATAGGAAACAGGCAGTCTACCTGAAAAAGAATTCAGAGTAATGATAGTAAAGATGTTCCAAAATCTTGGAAATGGAATGGAGAAAATACAAGAAACATTTAATAAGGATCTAGAAGAACTAAAGAGCAAACAAACAATGATGAACACATAATAAATGAAATTTAAAATTCTCTAGAAGGAATCAATAGCATAATAACAGAGACAGAAGAATGGATAAGTGACCTGGAAGGTAAAATAGTGGAAATAACTACTGCAGAGCAGAATAAAGAGAAAAGAATGAAAAGAATTGAGGACACTCTCAGAGACCTCTGGGACAACATTAAATGCACCAACATTTGAATTACAGGGGTCCCAGAAGAAGAAGAGAAAAAGAAAGGGTCTGAGAAAATATTTGAAGAGATTATAGTTGAAAACTTCCCTAATATGGGAAAGGAAATAGTTAATCAAGTCCAGGAAGCACAGAGAGTCCCATACAGGATAAATCCAAGGAGAAACACGCCAAGACACATATTAATCAAACTATCAAAAATTAAATACAAAGAAAAAATATTAAAACCAGCAAGGGAAAAGCAACAAATAACACACAAGGGAATCCCCAAATGGTTAACAGCTGATCTTTCAGCAGAAACTCTGCAAGCCAGAAGGGAGTGGCAGGACATATTTAAAGTGATGAAAGGGAGAGAACTACAATCAAGACTACTCTACCCAGCAAGGATCTGATTCAGATTCGGCATAGGAATTAAAACCTTTACAGACAAGAAAAAGTTAAGAGAATTCAGCACCACCAAACCAGCTTTACAGCAAATGCTAAAGGAACTTCTCTAGGCAGGAAACACAAGAGAAGGAAAAGACCTACAAAAACAAACCCAAAACAATTAAGAAAATGGTAATAGGAACATACATATCAATAACTTAAATGCAAATGGATTAAATACTCCAACCAAAAGATATACACTGGCTGAATGGATACAAAAATAAGACCCGTATATATACTGTCCACAAGAGACCCACTTCAGACCTAGGGACACATACAGACTGAAAGTGAGGGGATGGAAAAAGATATTCCTTGCAAATAGAAATCAAAAGAAAGCTGGAGTAGCAATTCTCGTATCTGACAAAATGGACTTTAAAATAAAGACTATTACAAGAGAAAAAGAAGGACACTACATAATGATAAAGGGATCAATCCAAGAAGAAGATATAACAATTGTAAATATTTATGCACCCAGCATAGGAGCACCACAGTACATAAGGCAAATGCTAACAACTATAAAAGGGGAAATCGACAGTAACACAATCATAGTAAGGGACTTTAACACCCCACTTTCACCAATGGATAGATCATCCAAAATGAAAATAAATAAGGAAACACAAGCTCTAAATGACACATATAAACAAGATGGACTTAATTGATATTTATAGGACATTCCATCCAAAAACAACAGAATACACTTTCTTCTCAAGCGCTCATGGAACATTCTCCAGGATAGATCATATCTTGAGTAACAAATCAAGCCTTGGTAAATTTAAGAAAATTGAAACTGTACCAAGTATCTTTTCTGACCACCATGCTATGAGACTAGATATCAATGACAGGAAAAGATCTGTAAAAAATACAAACACATGGAGGCTAAACAATACACCACTAAATAACCAAGAGATCACTGAAGAAATCAAAGAGGAAATCAAAAAATACCTAGAAACAAATGACAATGAAAACACGACCACCCAAAATCTATGGAATGAATCAAAAGCAGTTCTAAGGGAGAAGTATATAGCAATACAATCCTACCTCAGGAAACAACGAACATCTCAAACAACCTAACCTTACATCTAAAGCAATTAAAGAAAGAAGAACCAAAAAACCCCAAGGTTAGCAGAAGGAAAGATCAGATCAGAAATAAATGAAAAAGAAATGAAGGAAACAATAACAAAGATCAATACAACTAAAAGCTGGTTCTTTGAGAAGATAAACAAAATTGATAAACCACTAGCCAGACTCATCCAAAAAAAAAGGGAGAAGACTTAAATCAACAGAATTAGAAATGAAAAAGGAGAAGTAACAACTGACCCTGAAGAAATACAAAGAATCATGAGGGATTACTACAAGAAACTATGCCAATAAAATAGACAACTTGGATATAATGGACAAATTCTTAGAAAAGCACTACCTTCTGAGACTGAAGCAGGAAGAAATAGAAAATATAAACAGACCAGTCACAAGCACTGAAATTGAAACTGTGATTAAAAATCTTCCAACAAACAAAAGTCCAGGACCAGATGGCTTCACAGGTGAATTCAATCAAACATTTAGAGAAGTGATAACAACTATCCTTTCAAACTCTTCCAAAATATAGCAGAGGGAGGAGCACTCCCAAACTCATTCTATGAGGCCACCATAACCCTGATACCAAGCCAGACAAAGATGTCACAAAAAAAAACTACAGACCAGTATCACTGATGAACATAGACGCAGAAATCCTCAACAAAATACTAGCAAACAGAATCCAACAGCACTTTAAAAGATTCATACACCATGATCAAGTGTGGTTTATTCAGGAATGCAAGGATTCTTCAATATATGCAAATCAATCAATGTGATGCACCGTGTTAACAAACTGAAGAATAAAAACCATATGATCATCTCAATAGATGCAGAAAAAGTTTTTGACAAAATTCAACACCCATTTATGATAAAAAGCTCTCCAGAAAGTAGGCATAGAGGGAGGCTACCTCAACGGTATAAAGGCCATATATGACAAACCCACAGCCAATGTCGTTCTCAGTGGTGAAAAACTGAAACCATTTCCTCTAAAATCAGGAACAAGGCAAGGATGTCTACTCTCACCACTATCATTCAACATAGTTTTGGAAGTTTTAGCCACAGCAATCAGAGAAGAAAAAGAAATAAACTGAATCCAAATCAGAAAAGAAGAAGTAAAACTGTCAGTATTTGCAGATGACATGATACTGTACATAAAAGATGCTACCAGAAAACTACTAGAGCTAATCAATGAATTTGGTAAAGTAGCAGGAAACAAAATTAATGCACAGAACTCTCTTGTATTCCTATACACTAATGATGAAAAATCTGAAAGACACAGACATACAGAATGGACTTGAGGACACAGGACCCTTACCCAGCTTACCCAGTGAGAGTGTGACATTGACATATATACACTACCAAATGTAAAATAGATAACTAGTGGGAAGCAGCTGCATAGCACAGGGAGATCAGCTCAGTGCTTTGTGACCACCTAGAGCGGTGGGATAGGGAGGGTAGGAGGGAGACGCAAGAGGGAGGGAATATGGGGATATATGTATACATATAGCTGATTCACTTTGTTATACAGCAGAAACTAACACAACATTGTAAAGCAATTATACTCCAATAAAGATGTTAAAAAAAAAAGAAATTAAATGATATGAGTATCAGTGTCATTTAAAATATGAATCAGGGAGTGGGGCCACTGTTGGGGCCTGGAAGTCTCAATTCAAGAGTTACCAGCATGTCCGAATAAATGAGCTGATCAAAGTAGTGAGTATAGATATAGGGAAGGTCAAGGGATTAAGCCCTGTGTGGCACACCAACAGGTCGAATTTGCTTAAAGCGGGAGGATCCAGCAGAGGAGACTGAGAAGGAGTGACCAGTAAGGTAGGGGGAAGGAAACCCATCATGTGTGTCCTAGATACCAAGTAACAGCCATGTTTCGAGAAGGAGGGAGTGAGCAAGAGTGTTGAATACTGATGATAGGTCTAGTAAGATGAGCTGAAGACTGACATTAGATTAGCAAAATAGAGGTTGTTATTAGTATTTTGGACCAGAACGGTTTGCTTGCATTCGTGGAATAAAGGCCTGGTTGAAGTGGGTTCAAGGAAAAAGGGGATAAGCATTGGAGATAGCAAGTATAGATAAGCCTTCAGGGAATTTTGCTATGAAGGGAAAATGAGGAAGGATGTATTGTATGTGGGCAGCTCCAGATAAAAATAGAGCCCCTCGGGACTCCCCAAAACATCTCCCTTCTCTGAAATCCACACTCTGTTCTGCCGGTAAAAGTTTATGTTTATGTCTTAACACCGCCTGGAATGTGTTTGGCTATTTAAAAAAAGCAAAAAGGTTAACTGAAAACAACTGAACAAGCCCACACTTTGAAATATGAACTATATATAGTTTACTAAACAGCTTTCTAAATATATATATTTGGTTGATAGAAAATTACATATTTTTGGTTTTGATTTTCCATTCCTCTTCTAGATAAAAATCAGTAAACCCCTTAGCTGTATCTCTGGCTCTACTAAAATCTACTTTTTTTTTTTAATATTTGGAGGCTCCAGTCTACTCTTTTTCTATTTTTATTATTTTCCCCCTTACTTTATGAATTAAAATGGTCTTTTTTTTTAGAAATTGCCACTTTTTTTTTTAATTGACTCTGGATAATTCTTATCACTTTGAGTATTGTGCAAACGTTTAAATACTACATCTTCGTCAAGTGTATAGCCTATGATTTTTGTTTTCCATTCGTATGCTCTCTCATAAATCATAAGTTTCCCTCGGTATGGCTTCCTTTGATCTGCATGTAGTTCTTGTGACTTTGTGATTTTTTATTTCCAAGTGTAGCAGAGACATCCTAACGTGACCCCCCAATGATCCACAGTCTTGTGTAATTCTTTCCTCTCGGATGCAGGAGCAACCTGTGACTTGCTTCTATTCAATAGAATATGGCAAAGGTGATAGGATGTCACCCCTATGATTGTTACTGTCCGACTGTAGAGAGATTCTCCTGATGCCCTTGAATAAACCAGCAGCCATGGTGGGAACTGCCTGTGGAGAAGTCCACACAGCAAGGAACTGTGGGTGGCTCCTAGCACCTGAGAGTGGCTCCAACCACAGCCAGGAAAAAGCCAGAACCCTCAGTCATGCTGTCACAAGGAAATGAATTCTTTCAACAGCCAGATTGAGCTTGGAAGTGGATCTTCCTTGATCAAACATCCAGGCAGGCTTGTGAGACGCTGATATGAGGAACCAGTTACAACATGCCCAGACTCCTGACCCACATAAACTGTGAGATAAAAGATGTGTGATGTTTTAAGCCACTAAGTTTGAGGTAATTTGTTATGAAGCAATAGAAAACAAATACACAAAGCTTTCTGTGGTTTTTTTTTTATTACGAGTGTGTCTCTTTTTATATACACATCACTGGCTGTTTTTTAGATGCAATCTGATAGTGTCTGTCATTAAGGAGTAGTTACAAAAATTTAAATGTATTATATCTAGAGTTACATCAAATTATTTCTATTATCATATTTTAAATTATTCATTTATGGTACTTTCTTTTTGTCTCTTTTTTTCTTCTTTTTTTTTTTTTTTGTGGTACATGGGCCTCTCATTGCTGTGGCCTCTCACGCTGCGGAGCACAGGCTCCGGACGCGCAGACTCAGCGGCCACGGCTCACGTGCCCAGCCGCTTCACGGCATGCGGGATCCTCCCGGACTGGGACACGAACCCGTGTCCCCTGCATCGGCAGGCGGACTGCCAACCACTGCGCCACCAGGGAAGCCCCTCACTTCTTATTTTTTATTAAACAGATTGAGCACACTTTTGTTTGCTTAAAAATGACATATTCTATTTTTGTCCTTTTAATGGTTGCTCTTACTATCTGTACTTAAAATTATTTAACCCTATTTATTTCTTTTTTTGTTTGTTTGTTTTTTTGTTTTTTGGGGGTATTTTTGTGGTACGCAGGCCTCTCACTATTGTGGCCTCTCCCATTGTGGAGCACAGGCTCCGGACGTGCAGGCTCAGCGGCCATGGCTCACAGGCCTAGCCGTTCTGCGGCATGTGGGATCTTCCCGGACTGGGGCACGAACCCGTGTCCCCTGCATTGGCAGGCGGACTCCCAACCACTGCACCACCAGGGAAGCCCCCTATTTATTTCTTAAACCTACTAATATCTATGTGTGCTCCTAACAAGGCAAATATTTTAGAATACTGCAGTATAAATTTGGTTTCCCCTCTTTTATTATATCGATATTACCTAGAATTTTAATTAGCAATAACTGTACCACCACAAGTTTACATACCTCTAAAACATCTCCTGGACTGGTTTCTTAATGAGAATTTCCCTAGAAAGTGTTTTGATTTGGGTCTTTGGCAAAGCCTATGAGGTCTTATATACCTAAGAATATTTTTATTGTGCCTTCACTTTGGAATGAAAGGAAAATTTTGGTGGTAACAAATTTGGTTCCTGGCTTCTTTGCCCTTAAAACTTAAACTTGTTCCATTATTGTCTAAGTTTCATTGCTTCTGTGGAGAGATCTGATCGACTCTAATTCTTATCCTTTCACAGGCAGTCTGCTTTTCTTCTCTGAAAGCTAATAGATTTTCTTTGGACTTTGATATTCTTTAATGTCATATTCCCTAATGTCACTCTCATGTATCTAGATTTAGGTTTTGTCATTTGTCCTTTGTACTTAAGCACTCCAGGAACTCTCTCAATTAACGTCTTTTATCTCATTAATTCTGAATTTATCTCCAGTATTTCCAAATATTTCCTTCTCTTCATTTTTATTTTTCTCTCCTTCAATTCTGATTATTTAAAATGTTAGTACTGCTATTCCTTCTAGCCATATTTTTTAGTTTTCATTGATCCTTTCCTGCTGTGCTTCAATATTCCAACTCACCACTTCTTTCTCCGGTTAGATTCACCTTCTTCTTAAAGTCTCATCTACTGGTTTCTCTATTGCAACTATTACAGTGTTCAAAAATAACATTTGCACTTACTTTTTTATAATTTTTTTACTTGCTTGATATTGCTAATATCATCCTTTATATTCTTCAGTATATTTGTCATAACGATTTTAAATTTTTGGTCCATCTATTTCAATAGCTTTGCTTCAGAAAGTGTGCTAATTCTATTTTAGATAGTTTAGAAATATATGTTGTTCAGTTTTTGCCTTTCTTTTATAATAATATTATTCCTCAAGACTCAATTTATTTTGTTCTATGACTTCACGTTTAGCTTTTCTTTTGGGATCCTGAATGTTGGGGAAGGACCTAAGCCTAATACTCAGCAGACTTTAGTCTATAATGACGGCAGTAAGTTTAGAAAGATGAGGGATGATGAAGCTTAATGCAGAGAGCTCCTAACACCACAGACCCGCTCTCCCAGGGAAATCCTCTAGCCTCAGCTTTACCTTTAAAGACTTTAGAAGAAGTAGTATGGCGAGATGAAATCTCCCTAGGTTATAACCCATCAGCCTAGGAGGTTTGGAAGGCAGGGAGGATAAAAGGAAATGCTCAGGTCAGTTTTTAATTTTGCAATTGTTTTTTATCAACTCCTTGCCCTGGAAAGGCTTTGCAGTGCCCATATACCCTGTGGACACCAGCAGCAGAGTGGTCCACGGGGTCTAAGATTATGATGTAGTCAATATCCATGGCAGGCACCTGTGTCAGACACCAAGAAGCAAAAGCAGATCCTCCAACAAAAGTTTTGTCTGTGGCCTGAAACTGCCTTTTCCTCCTCCACTTTTACCATTGTCTCTCATCCTCCCCCTACACCTTCAAAAAGCACCAGCTCAAATAGCTTTCAGAGCTGGCTTTTAGGGATAGACAGAAGCTCATGCTAGCTCACCATTTCATTACATTCTTTTTCTCTATGCGGTCTCAGGTCTGTCCTTACATCATCTATGAGCTTTAGCAGAGAGATGACATTTTTATCAAAAAAGAGAAAATCGTCTAGGTTCAATAAAACTGAAAAGTACTACCAATCCCATGAAGCTCATAAACTCAAATATTTGGTGTATCAAACATCAAACCCCTTTTGGTAGCTGTAGCCACGTGGGATGCCATTGTTTAATTAGTTAATGAATTTGTGCAATGATTTAATACAACTGAGCATTTCTACCCACTCCCAATAACCTATATGAGAACTAAAAAGTCCTAGAAAATGGTGACATTACTCACGTATTCAGTTAGTCAAAAAACATTCATTGAACAATTTCCATGTGTCAGTCTCTAGGCTATGGAAACAAAAGTAATTAAGTACTTGTCTTCAAGGGGATCTTCACTAAAAGAATTATGAGTGGGATAAACAGAGTCTTAAATAAGTAAATGCATTCATAGGGTTTGTACAAAGTCCTAATAGAACGTAGAGAAGGAAGCTCCTAACTTACCAGGGAAAGGTACAAAGAATTTCCAGAGACACGTCACCTAATACTGTGGCACAAGATCAAGATCACGGTGTTCTGGACTCTCAGCAAACCTCTTACTAACCAGATCTAACCTCAAGTACTCCAAAATCCCTACACAAGACTCTTCCTGCCTTTGCAGAAAAACAAAATCAAAAGAATCTGATCTGTTACTGCCTGAGTCTAGTTAGACATCTGCTAAACCAGTCTGGCGTATACTGGTTCTAGATTCTTGAAAGTGTGGTTGTTTGGTAAGCCAGCAGCTACCTATCCAGAGGTGGGCGAACTTGCACGTATACCAAGGGGTGAGCATCTGTGCTTTTGAAACGCTGACATCTGGTCATATATAGTCCAGATGAGGATGTGAAACCGTGAGAAGTTTATCACCTTTTCGTTACTACTTAATTTTTATTATATCCTTTATCTAGAACCACTGAATAAATCAGTTCTGTGAGCAGAGTTAGAAGTCACAGCTCTTGAACCTCCAGTATGTACCTTAATATCAAATCTGTATGAGTCCTACAACAATGTATCAGTTATCTCACCTCCCCCATCCCTTACTCTGACTCTATATGAAAAGATTTTGCAAACAAAATGTACCGATTATTTATTTAACAAAAGTGTATTTGGTGTCACTGTTTCCTAAGTACTGGGGTAGATGCTAGGGATAAAGAAGTAACCAACACAAAGATTCCCTACTTTGTGGAATTTACAGTTATATGGGGCAGACAGACTTTAAACAAGTATTTATAAATACGATGAATGCTATGAAAGGGAAGTACAGAGTACTGTGGAAGTGTCGAAAGGGCATTTGAAAAGGTGGCTTCCTCTGAAAAACCAATGTGGGAAAGTGAGATTTCACATTAAAATGAATAGGGCTAGAATTGTATGCTTCATTTTTTAGAGGTCATGTTGTGAACGGCTGTGCTTCTCACACCAGGATACCCAGGAGGGATCTAGAAAGCCGCAGGATAAACACAATGCATATTTCTGGGGCTTGAGTTTCACTTAAAGATTTGGGAAAACAAATATATTTTATATTAAAACAAATATAGATATATTAAGGAGTAGACTATATGCATGTTAAAGATAAAAGATGAAACTTCAAAGAAATTTCACACTTGCTGTGATTCCCTTTGAACTACACCCCCAGACTCCCTAGGGGTATATATTCATTCTCCTCTGCCTTTAGGGATACTTTATTTTTAAAAAAATGTTTAGCAAGCAGTAGAAAGAGCATGGAGTCAAACTTGGATTTGGGGCCTGGTGCCATTGAGAATAGCTGAGTAGCCTTCACTAAGCTAGGTAACCTCTGTGACTCAGTTTCCTTGGGGATAACATAGAGATAATGTCTACCTCAACATTGCTGTGAAGATTTAATCAGATAGCAAATGGAAAATTTTCAGGGCACTGTTTGCTACAAAATAGGCACTCAATAAATATTAGTTACCTTTTCCCAGTATCAGTGAAATAGTTTCCTAACATTCTCATTGCTTAAACTCAGCACAGCTAGAATCACAGAAGGAACAACCAAAGGAAGCAGGTTTTAGAAAGCCCCATGTTATGTTCCCATCTGTTTATCCATCAGCATAATAGCTACTGTAATAACAACAAACAAATGTGAGTGTATGTGTGGTGAATCTGAAATGCTTGTAAACTGTAATTTAAGGAAACAAAACAAACAAACCTACCCATTTTCCATATGTTGGTATATTTTTACTCTGTTGCTATATTTAACCATTTTGTATTGATTATGACAGCAAAAAAAATGCCAAAAAACAGGACTGCATTCACTCCCCTTCCAAATGGAGTATAGGATTAAATAGTATAAGAGCTCTTGGTAAATACTAAATCAGTATACAGTTGTAAAGTAATTATTTTATTATTATAAGGATATGCTAGTAAAGGGTTCTGTGGTTCTCAAAACTAGGTACTCCCGTATCCAAGCAGTTGGCATATTCATGTTTTTTTTTGTTGTTGCGGTACGCGGGCCTCTCACTGTTGTGGCCTCTCCTGCCGCGGAGCACAGGCTCCGGACGCGCAGGCTCAGCGGCCATGGCCCACGGGCCCAGCTGCTCCGCGGCATGTGGGATCTTCCCGGACCGGGGCACGAACCCGTGTCCCCTGCATCAGCAGGCGGACTCTCAACTACTGCACAACCAGGGAAGCCTTCGTGTTTTCTTAAACTGAGTTTTGACTGAATTTTGCTCTCTCCTTCAGTACCCTAAGTCCAACTAATGAGGCAAACTGAAAAGTTTAAGAAATTAGCTATGGATAAGAGAGGAAAATCTGATTATATCTTGCTATTTTTCAAATAAGAAGATAGATAGATATAAGATTCATTGAATTTTCCCCCAAATATTTCATATCTAAAGTAGAATTGAATGTCTTAATATTGCAGCAGAATAATTAGTTTGCACTTGTTGCACCTAATGGGACGAAGGAAAAAGAAAATATATTAGGGTTGTGTTTGTTCTCAAATCTCTATTTGTTATTTAACATATATTATTTTATAATTAAAATGCTATGACATGAACTTGAGTTGTTGAGTAAAAGACTGCTTATCAGTATCTGTAATGAAGCACATAGGAGAAGGCTCACTAGGAACGTGGTAGGTCTAAGCCATTGTCAACGGTGAGGATCAAGGTTGGTTCACCAGGTGTTAATCACACAGGCCCATTACCTGCATCAGAGAAGGTCCAGGGAGGTGATTCCCAGTGTAGATGAACACAGCTGCCTGCCAAGTTCTAAAAGATACAAAGGGAGGCTTCAGTTCCTTACAGCCCTTAAGATTGGAATCATAGAATTATGATCTTTCCATTGTCAAAAGAATCAAGAATCCTAAGTGCCCTAAGGCAAGATAGTAACTGTCTTTGGATTATTATAAATGGATAGATGCCTGATGTTTACTTAAGGTCTCTGATAGTGGTTATTCCACATTATTGCTTACTCGAAGGACTGAATTACTCTAGTAGCTAGATGTGGGACTGAAGTCATTGCCCACTTACCACAAGGGCAATCATAAACATTAACTTCTGACCCTGACTTAGCCAGTGTAAACAGAAACTAATGCCTGTATTTCCCTCATTACAATGTTGTCTGGCCAGCCTTCTCTGCTGAGGTTTTTCTTTTATGCCAGCCTCATGGGAAGATGTCATCTCACCACATGCCCCACCAATTTCAGTATTTGCAGTGGGTCATGCATTCTTGCAGCAAATATCTGGCTGCTCCCCCAACTGGAAAGCTTCCCACTGAGTCCTCAGACCCATGGAGAAAGGCAGAACTTCTTTAGTTGAAAGTGGGGAGAAAGAAATGCTACACCTCAAGCTTCCATAGCTGTTTTCTCTACCCATTCTTTTTCATGGATATGTAAAGAACCAAGTTCTTTTACACGACTTTTGGGTTTCTGGAAGCTCTTGAATTCATTTGGCAACTTCAGGAGTTTAAAATGAATACTGGAAGTTTCACTGTAGGTGCTTAATTTATATCTTTAATAATACTAAGATTCTTGGTTAATGTGCCTGTATTTTCTGCACAAAAATACAGAAGAGATCTTTCCATTATTCTGTATCTTTGAGTACTTTTTACAGTGAAATTGGTCTCCAAGGATAAAAAATAAGTGTGCTCTAATTCTGAAGCCTCAATACTAAATCCATACCTCTCTGGAAGACTTAGTATAAAAATCAGTTAGTGTTCTTTGCTTGTAAACAACAGAAACTGACTAGGTAACATAAGCTAAAAAGAACATCAGGGACCTAACAAAAACTGAACAACAAACCTTTAGAAATAACAACAGACAGGCAGCTCATTGAGATATAAAGTACCTGGATATGTCATCACACCAAAGGAATTTCCTGATAGAAACCAGGAAGCAAGAATGAATAATAGGTTAGTCATACATAGTCTGCTTTTTTGTTAGAGAATACAATATTCCTGACGGATTGTGTTGTAGATTTATTTGCACCGTCAATCATTCCACAAAATTTTGTGCTGAGTCAATAGTTATTAATAGTGATCAATATTTCTTAAGCATTAACCTCTAAATGCAGTTTTTTACCACAATTGGGATTTTGGATGTCTATGGCATGCCATATCACCCTCTCCTTTATGAAGTCCCTACTTTCTTTACCAGAGTAATACTACCAAGTTAACAATTATTATGAGGAGAACCAAGAATCTTGCTTTCTCACAACCATAGGAATAAATCAATTAAAGCCAAGATTTTGATCACAGATATTCATTAAAATAGTGAATTAAATGAATGCCTCCTTGTGATTTTAACTCAGAGATTGATATAAAGTTTCATCAAAATTTCTGAAGTGAATAACCTGCAACATGTATGAATCCAAAAGCTGTAACAGCATCCTTCCTTTACATAACATAGTTCTCTATTCTTGCAGTAACAGCTAATGACTTCTTTCCTGAATGCCCATAGTCTCCAGGCTCTGAAATTCTCCAGAAGTGATTGGCATCTGCCTACATTTTCGATTACACTTGCTGTGTGTCCCAGATGAAGGCTTCTCCTTTTCACTTACATTTTCTTCTAATTTATTTTCTCATTTAGGAAAGGGCTCTGGAGAATAGCACAACTGAAATTATGTCCAGTTAACTTACAGTTCTCATGTTGTTCTTATTCTGCATTGGCAGTAATAAATCTTCAAGTCTTTGTCATTGTGTAGTTTGATCTCTGAGGCATGTGGAAAGTTGACTTCTTTTTAAGGTAGGTTAGGACTGTATTGATTGATACAGTTTAATTTGAACATCAATCCAACTGTCTACTCACTGTGGAGAAACTTCTGAGAGGTATGAACCTAGAAATTGTCAAGAGTCCTGGGTTTAACCAGATATGATTTTAGAGAGATAATTTTACAGCCCTGAAATTTCAGTGACGGTGCCACTCATCTTACAAGGTGGTTGTGCAAATTGTATGATATGATCTATTCACTCATTCATTCATTTATTCAACAATTATTATTCAAGCTCCTCAAGCAGCAATCCCCATGCTAGGCACTGGGAACACAGAAGTAAATAAAACAGACAGATCTTGCCTCAGGAAGCTTATATTTTATTGACAGAAGAAACATTAAACACATAGATACATATATAAATAGGATAATTTCAGATAATAATAGGTTATTTGATGAAACTAAAAACAGGGTAAAGGAAAGGGGGTGATGATAGCTAATTTAATTAGGATGGTTAAAGAAGACATCTGTGAGTAGATAACATTCGGATAGAGATGTGGATGATGGAAAGAAGCTGGCCAGGTAAAGGTCTGGGGAAACTGCTTTCTGGCGTAAAGAAGAGCTAGTGAAAGGCTTAGGATAAAGAGCTTGGCGTGTTGCAAGGTTATGTGCCTGGAGCAGGATGGGCAAGACAATGAGTGGTAAGAGGTAACATGGGAGACGTAAGCAGAGACCAGACATTGAAGGGTAATAAGAAATTTGGATTTTATTCTGATTGCAGTAGAAAACCATTGAAGGATTTCAGTCAGGGGAATAATAAGATTGAAGTATTAAGATCCTATTTTCTCCTGTTTTAGAACCGGGTGTAGAAGGCGAGAGTGGAAACTGGGAAACAAATTAGGATGATTTTGTCCCACTCTGGATTGCCCAGGGATTTAAATGTATGGCCATGTAAATAGTGAGAAGTGGTGTGATTTGGTATATATTTTGGAGGTAGAGTTGACAGGATTTTCTGATTAATTGGATACTGAGAAATTATGTTGAACTGGGAATCTAATTGGTTGAATAGTGTTGCTAACTGTTACGTGGAATATTAGGGAAGAAGTAAGTTGGGAGGGTGGTGGGACTGGAGGAAAATAAACAAGTGGAATAAAAAAAAAAGAATTTTTTGGACATGTTAAGCATGAGACACCTTTTAACCATCCAAATGGAAATACCTGTATGAATCTAGGGCTCAGGGTAAGAAATGAGAGTTGGAAATACAATCAATAGTCAATGATATACATATAACAAGTACTAAATCCAGCCAGCCAGCCAGTTATCTGTCTATAATTTTTTCCAAGTATTTACCTTCTTACCACCTACGTATATAATTATTTGTTATTATAGATATTCAGTAAATGTGAGTGGAATCTGAATCACAAAATTGTATGAAATACAGATTCCACCATTTTTTTTTACATGTAATCCTTCAACCTTATGACATCTGAAGCCAAAAATGTAAGGTATAAATCTTTCTTAATATTTCCAAGAGAATCCATATTTGAACAACAACTGAGAAATAGCCATAATCTGGACTTCATTTTAAAGAACTAATTTATCTGAAGAATGTGTAGGGTTAGTGGTCTTACTATTAGCTTAAATTTGTTTCTTTCTGTCAGGTTTTCTTTAATTTATCTTTAGGAGTAACATTTTGGAAAATAAACTTGGAGACCTGCTGAGGAAAGAGGAGAGAAAAAATTCAAAAATAATTGTCATTTTTTTTTTAATAATTGCCATTTACAAGAAGAAAAGACTGCTTGAAAAACTTAAAGACGATTTGCCATAAGGTTCACATTATAGATGTACATGTAGAGAGACAGAAAGAGAGAGAATGAGAACGTTGATGGCACTGTACGATAAACACGTGGTGCTTTGGTTTGAAATACCTTTTATTTCTGAGACTGAGAACTGGAGGCTGGGAATGAGCAAGTGTGAAATGACTGAAAAGCAACCAGAAGGCTACAACTGCGAAAAGAATAATACCATACTGATAAGCTGGGGAGATTTTTGTTAAGAAAACATGTAGTCGTTGGTGGAATTTTATTCAACTACAAAATTTCAGGCTTCTTGGATTCAGAGAATATAATGCTTGCTAATCATTTGGACCATAAGATAACATTTTAATGAGGATTACATGATTTCACTGGAAGGGAAAATGTTCTAAATCCTTCCACTCAAAATTGACGGCTTGTATTTAAAACTGTCTGACACATTCTAAAGTCTGAATATAGATTTAACACTAAGCAAGCAAAGCTGGGTCCGGTTTTGTCAGAATTCTTCTAGAACCGCATTGTTTGATGTTAGAAATCTAGATTTTTGTGGTAGTTCCCCTTCTTCACGCTAGGGAAAGAGATTCTAAATCATTGTAAGTAATGGAATCAGAAATAATCTTTCACACTTTGTTCCCAGCCTGAGCCCTATGGGCAAAAATTTTTCCTGTGCTGCCTGCACAGCATTTCCCAGGCTGCCTATCAGACTGTGAAAGCTTTTCCAGAAGAGAGGGCATAAGAGAAGAGTATCATAGGATGATTATGCATTGGACAAGTCACATCAGGGCAAAAATGTAGACCAACATACAGCTGAAAAAAGGGACAAAGTATGGTTAGAAGGAGTCAGTCATAACTGAGGCAGTGAATATGAAAAACAAAGGCATGCTCAGGGGAAGAAAATGGCAAAAATTAAGAGCTCAGGCTTTGGGACCAGATTGCCTCCCTCTCCCCTGGCTCTGTCCCTGAGTAGCTGTGTGACTTTGGACAAGTGGCTTAACACCTCTGTGTCTTGATTCCCCAACAATATAATGAAGATAATAGTAGCACCTACCTCATAAGTTACTGTGAGATTTAAAGGAATTATTACGTTAAATAGATTTAAAATAGTACCAGGCAAGTAATATGCCCTTAATAAATATTTAGTTTTCATTTTCAAAACTTAGGAAAACTTAAGAATGAGTTAAAAATTTATGTGAGTTGAAGTTTAAAGTGATATTCACAGTTAGTCTTTATCCTTACCCAAGGACACTCTTAGTAGGAAAATACACACACACATAGAGTCAATCCAATCATGGGGCATGGGTGAGGTGGGGTGAGGAATACACTTAAGGAGCAGCCTGGTGTGTTTCAACCTAAAAATAATAACCAGAGATTAAAGAACTCAGTTATGACTCCAGAGGAAAAAGGAAAAGTAGAACTTTCTTCAGGACATGTTATTGATATTTTATGAGAATTTGATAAGGCAGAGCACTGGAGAGTGAAGGCTAAATGTGTGCAGGTTAATAAAGACTTCAGAAGGTAATAAGAATCTTGGACCCTGCACACACAGGTGCTCTAAGAGGCTTAGTAATTACTTAAATGAAAGGACACTGCTATTTCCACAATCACAGTTCACATCTGGGGGGTCACTTATGGTCGATAATGTTATTGATGCCATTCCATCTTCTGTAGCATGTTAAAAGCATCTTAGCTTTTAAAATGAAGATGCTTACAGCAGTTTCCTGTATCTTGTTCATTTCACCATCATTTCAATGAGATGTTTTAACCTTGTGTTTAAAACATTTTAAATACTAGAGCCTTCTCATGGAAAAGCTTTGTGGTCTAAATATAACATCAAAAATACAAATGCTAGGGCTTCCCTGGTGGTGAAGTGGTTGAGAGTCCGCCTGCCGATGCAGGGGACACGGGTTCGTGCCCCGGTCCAGGAAGATCCCACATGCCGCGGAGCGGCTGTGCCCGTGGGCCATGGCCGCTGAGCTTGCGTGCGTCCAGAGCCTGTGCTCCGCAAAGGGAGAGGCCACAACAGTGGGAGGCCCGCGTACCGCAAAAAAAAGAAAAAAAATGCTAGTAACAAAGAAATTTTAATAAAAACAAGGTAGGACTTAAGTTAGTGGTTTTTTATTGTCATACTACTGAGGATGTTCGCATGCAAAATTATGATGTCTTGTATTGTCATCTTCAGGTGAATCTGGCAAATTTATGCTAAGTATACTAAGGTATACTAACAATAAAATACTCCTTTATACTTGAAATTTTTCTAAATAATCTCCGCCAAAATTACATGACAAAATCATTACTCCCATGAGTTAATATATTGATAATTCATGCCCAATGTCTCTTCATAGAAATAACTTAGGTAATAGCAAGGTAATTTTCCCCAATAATTTACTGTGTCAAGGGTCCCCAAGACCACCCCAGGTTTGATGTTTCCCTATAAGGACTTGTAGGACTCAACCTATAGTCACACTCATGAAGATTTATTACAGTGAAGACTATTACAGTAAAAGGATAGAAAGCAAAATTCACCAAAAGGAAAAGGCACATGGGGTGAAATTCAGCGGAAACCAGACACAAACTACCAAGAGCCAGTGGAGTCACAAAGAATGCAAGCGCTTAATTTCCTCATCCAAAGTGCTTAATTTTCCTCATCCTTAATTTCCAACAATGTGTGTGAAATTTTATCTACTAGGGAAGATTGTTAGACACTCAGTGCCCGGAATTTTACTGGGGACTTGTCACATGGGTACCCTCTGCATAGCATGTACCAAAATCTCAGACTCCCAAAAGGAAAACAGGTGTTCAGTGTAAACCATATTGTTTATATAAACAGTTTAGGCACAGTGAGCCTCTCTTATCATTTAGGGAAATTTTTATGTCAGTGTAGGGAGCTATTTGCCAGCCAAGTTGCTAGACACCAGCCCAGGAACAACTTTGCAACCAGAACTTTCTAAGGGTAGCAGTCTCAGGCTCTCTTCTGCACATGCACCAAGATAAATTTTTGGACCAGTTTTTAAGACTGAGAAGGGAGTTTAGCTTTCCTGACGACTCTGAACTTGACTTGCCTAATGAAACTGTCAGAAATGGTAGCACGGCTCCATGATATAGGTCACTGCCAACTGACAAGTGTATAGGCTCTGCTAACGCATTTTATCACTGCCACCTAACCATTGCTTTTCTAATTTTTTTTTTTTTTCCCCTCTAAGGAACCATTACTCCCCATGACCCATTTTAAAGAAAAGAATCTGATGGAGCACTTAGAAAGATCAGAATCCTAGCTACCAAAAGTATGTCTATCTAATTCTACTAAAGGGCATCTTCACAGGTATCAAAATAAAGCGGCAAATTTCTATGTCAGAGATTTGCGAATCTTAAAGAAATTACAATCAATTCTTGTTTTTCTTCAAAATGTGGAGTTCCAAAACGGGAGACAAGAAATGTAGAGATCATTTTTGATACTCCCCCTTCTCACGTTTATATTGTAAATTATTAAAGTTTGTCAATGTCAGTTCCTAAAACATTTCCCAGATTGTCTACTGCTCTCCCCATCCACTCTGCTATCACTATAGCATGATGCTATAGTGATATAGACTCCTAACTGACCTTCGTGTATCCCATTTTGATCCTGCCCTAGACATTTTCTGTCTTACAGGCAGATTGATCTTTTAAAAACATGATCATCTCAGGTTTCCCTTCAACATCTTTCCATATATTGATAACGAAAAACACCCAAATTATTATCAGGTTCTGCATTATCTGGCCCAGACCAACCTTAGCAGCCTGACTTCATGCCTTGATGTCTCTTGCTTTCTGAGTTACAGCTATAGAGGCCCTATACAACCAAGGGTCTGCCCACCAGCTACTCTTGCCACATCTTCCTTCTTTATTAGTTGATTTCTACTCATTTTCCTAGTCTTGACTCACAGTATTACCTCCTTGGGGGATTCTTTCCTATGTTGCATATCTCTATTTCTAAAATATAAGCTACCCGACAAAGGCAGGGATTCCTTTCATCTTGTTTATTGCTCTATCCCCAGTATCTTTCACAGTGCCTTACACTTACTAAATGCTGAATAAATATAGGTTGAACGAATGACTCCATCAATATCCTTTATTCCCTATGCTTCATAGTCCTTAGCATGTCACTAAGCATAATCAAAACAGACCTAACAAATACAGGCAGATTACTTACTATGTACATGGGTGCAATCTCATGGGATTTCAAGTTTCTGCTCAGAATGCAGTATTTTCTATTTGTTGTTGTTTTTGTGTCAGTTTTGTGTTTTAGTGTTTATAAAGAAAGACTTCTCAGAGACACCTAAAAGAGATGATAGAATATAATGATTAGAAAAAAAAGGGAGGAAGTACCTTTTTTATCACCTGCATCCTGCTGTGTGCAAAGCCTAAAGTATGTGTGTGTTTTTCACATTTTCTACCAAATGTTTAGATAAGTTTTATCTCTCTTCCTCAATGAGCCACTTCTACCACCTGAGCCAGATATATAGTATGCACCTGTGGGTCCTTCTTAGTTCCCATCTAAAAGGACGTAAAAGACATAATTATTTCCTTTGATTATCAATTGCAATCTCATTTCACTTAGGACTTACTCATAGATGTTGAACTATGAATGTTGCCTTTATTTCTCTGTATCATCTTCCTGCTTATTCATTTTGAAGACCAAGGTGTTTAGAAATCCTCTTCCTATTGTATTGGATAAAGCTGAATTAGAAATTTTTGAGTTTAGTTTTTATACAAGTGTAATTCATAAATCAAAATATTGCTAACTGTAAAGCATAAGTTTTCATATATGTTGACATTAGAACAGCGTATTAGCTAGTGTTCTCCAGAGAAACATAACCAGTAGGATATATATCTATATAGAGATAGATAGATAGGCAGATGATAGAGAGAGAGAGAGAGAGAGAGAGAGATTTAAAGAGATTTATTATAAGAAATTGGTACACACAATTATGGAGGCTGAGAAGACCCCACAATCTGAAGTAGGCAAGCTGAAAACCCAGGAGAGCTGGGGGTGTGCTTCCAGTCTGAGGGCAGGAGAAGACCAGAGTCCCAGTTCAAAGATAGTATTGCTGAGAGAGAGCAAGTTCTTCCTTACTCTGCCTTTTTGTTCTATTCAGGCCCTCAATGGTGTCCACCTACATAGGGGAGAGCAATCTGCTTTATTCAGTCTACCAATTAAAATGCTAATTGCATCCAGAGACATCCTCACAGACACACCCAGAAATAATGTTTGACCAACTACCTGGGCAAGTCAAGACAAAACATAAAATTAACCATCACAAATAGCATCTTCCTAGATGTTCTAGTTACAAAAATATAAAGTTTTGCCCTTCCTTTCTCTTTCTGCCAAATAAGAAGCACATAATTAGTTTGTTCAATTATGTAATACAGCATTGGTTATAACCCTGAAAATCTACCATACCTATTACCCAAACCACACTTCCCAGGGCTTTTCTTACCTGACATATAAAATCCAACCACAATGTTATGCTTACACAGCATTTTCAAAGGTTTTTCTTGGGGCTTTAGTTTTCATTTCATGTATGTGACAATTAGCTCAATACCATGGTCACTTGTTTTTCATGATTGGAAACCTTTTGATATGTTAAATGATATGACTGACCTATTTCCCAACTGTAATAATACTGGTTATTACAAGGTGACGGGTAGGAATTATTCACTGATCACACCATAACAATAGGTGGATATAAACCCCTATACTTATTCTCCTCTCTCAATTATTTTGTACTTTGTTGCTATGCTTGAACCTGACAAATTACTCAGAGCATAAATTGCATCATTTTCTGGTCATTACTGGAGCAGTACAGCTGTATTGGAAATACCTCTAAATATTTGTATAGTAAAGAACTTGGCCTCACCCAAAGAGGTCTAGCATTTGTCCTTAGCTCTTGGGAGGCAGTCTGTAAACCCTTGAAATTTCCTGTGTGATTGCAGTGTCTTTGTTATTCATGATTTGCCCCTCTACCCACATATGATAGTTTGTGCTAAGGAGGTGACTCATGGTGAAGCACTCTGGCCAGCTGATATCGACCTGACCTCTGAGGAAAGGGATGGCTGAAGACTGAGGCCAATCACATGGGCAATCAATCAGTCAATTATGCCTATGTAAGGAAGCTTCAATAAAAACTCTGGACACCAAAGCTTGAACGAGCTTCCCAGATTAACAATACTCTGCATGTTGTCAAATGTTGAAGCTAGGAGAGTAAAGTATCCTGAGAACAATAGAAACTTCATGTGGGGAGCATTCCTAGACTCTGCCTTATGCGTGTCTTCCTTTGGCTGGTTCTAGTTTGTATCCTTTCCCTATAATGAACCATAACCATGAGTATAATAGTTTTCAGTGAGTTCTGTGAGTCCTTCTAATGAATTGTCCAACTTGAAAGTGAGTTTTGGGAATCCCACCAAACTTGTAGTTGCTGTCAGAAGTGAGTCTTGAGAACTGTGCACTCAGAATTTGCAGTTTGCTACAAATGGCATTAAACTGCAAATTCTGAATGCACAGTTCTCAAGAGATTCTCATACTAAGTCATGACAGAGAAAGACAAATATCATATGATATCACTTATATGTGTAACCTAAAAAAAGGCAACAAGTAAACTTACTTACAAAACTGAAATAGAGTTACAGATGTAGAAAATAAACTGATGGTTACTGAGGGATAAGAGAGGGGGAGGGATAAATTAAAAGATTGGGATTGACACATACACACTACCATGTATAAGACAGAGAACTAATAAGGACCTACTGTACATACACACTATGTATAAGACAGAGAACTAATAAGGACCTACTGTACATACACACTACCATGTATAAGACAGAGAACTAATAAGGACCTACTGTACATACACACTACTATGTATAAGACAGAGAACTAATAAGGACCTACTGTATAGCACAGGGAACTCTACCCAATACTCTGTAATGGCCTATATGGCAAAAGAATCTAAAAAAGAGTGGACATATGTATATGTGAATTTGCAGTTTGCCTGATGCCAGGTAATATCTAAAAGCAAAACAAAACAGTAAAACGTTATCCTGCATAAATAGTGCAAATATGGGGAAGCATGTATTATGAGTCACACATCAAGGAATGAAAAAAAATTCCTTAATATCACAAATTAGTAAGTGTTATAGCCACAGGGTGCCCCACAAAGAAATCCATGCCATGCAGCCTTTTCTGATATATACTTTTAATTGCCATCTGTTAGTTTGCTTCTCTTTGTCTCACAGTATTTTTTAAACAAAATTTCATAAACATTTACAGGAGGGTGTGAAGCAAAGATTTATTGCCTAAAAGTTTGAAAAAAATCAGTATCTATTAACATCTTTACCCCAATACCTTGGTTATATGCATCACCATTGTCTATTTCTCAACACATATTCTGGCCCTAACTGACTATATAGTGTTTTCTCATTCCAGGGCTTGACATACATTTTCATTTCTTTCTGAAATGATGACCTTTCCCATTCTTTGTCAGATTGACAGATACCCATCTTTCGGGTTTAAATTTAATTTGGGTTTTTATATATTTATTTATTATAATTTGTAATTATATTTCTGTATATATATATGATTTATATCTGTGTGTATATATATATATATTTGACTACTTAACTATAAACCTTTGTCTGTTTTATTCTCCATTATATCTTAATGTGTTTTATATAATACATGAACCATAAGAGATGCTATTAAAAAAAACTTACCTGTCTTAACTGTGATCTTTGCAAACTGGTTTTAGGGATGTAAGATATTTGGTTGACAGGACATAAGGAATAATGAGTTGGAAAGCTTAGCAATTGTTTGTCTCCAGAGTTGAAGAGATTGGTGAAACAGCAAGCAGAAAATGCCTGCAGAAGATAATGAAGAAAAGGGTTTGGGAGTCTATACATTCTTTTGAGGTAAGACGACTAGAAATCCAGCAGTAGGTCCAATTTGACTGAGACAGAGAGAGGGTGCTTAAAGAGCTTCCGGGCAAGAGATTCATAATAAAACAGCAAAAAGCTCAATGTGAGGCAATTGCTGTTGGAATCAGTCCATTTGGATCCAGACTGTAGTGGGTAGATTGGGTACATTGTTCTTTCCCAAGTCCTGGAGCTGAGAAAAACAGCCTGTCTTGGGCACAAATCCAGCTAAAACTATGAAATAAGACTTCAGTGTTAAACCAGAGCAAGCTAAATTCTGTGACAAGATGTGTGCACTTATCCTTTACCACCTGTTTATAATTTGTGCCCCAAGATTAATCATGCAAAAGGCAATTTTTTAACTCACTCAGACCGTCTCTCAGTTTCCTTATAGCACCAAGCTCATAACCACCCAGGAACTTGCACGTGCTCTTTCCTGTCTGGAACATCCCCCTACCTGTCTGCTTAACTCTTACTCATCCTTTATGCCCCACATTCAATACACTGCTTTTAAAAGACGTTCTCCATTTCACCCAATTTAAACCAGTGCACTGCTGACTTTATAACAGAAAGTCCTGATTAGGCATTTATATGCACTATTCTTATATAAATTCACGACAATTTATATACATTTTTGTGTTTGTTTGTTGAACAACTTGTCTCCCTACTAGATTATTAAGGTTAGTATCACAAGGTTAGAGTTTATGTTTATTTTGTTTACAACTGTATCTCTAGCACTTAGCACATTGACTGATACACTGAGTAATAAATACTGATTGAATGAATGAATCCCAGTCATGAATGTGTACTGGGCTAATAATCCCATATGGAGAAGGAATGAAAAATTGTCAGAGGCTGTGGGTACAAAGTCTCAAACACATATGGAAAATTCCTACTAAATCTGAAGTGATAAGATAGACAGTCAAGCATGGCTACTTTTCTGCCGTGGGCACCTTGACAGTTTCAATATAGCTTAACTATGCTATGTTTTCTTTAAATATAATCATATTTTTTAGACTGTGAGTTCATGTTAATTGGTCTGGTTGCAAATTAGTAAGTGCATTATGTCATTTTTATAGTGTACTATCCAAAGAAGAGAGTCTGTCAGATGGAAATAGAGTAAATTTAATTAATCCCACTAAACAAAATCAGATGATCCAGAAAAAGGCATATTTTGAAAGAGGTTTCACTTATGCTGATAAGTAAATTGCCTGTCAGTGTCCATTAATTTTAGAAAAGAAGAAAAATAAAAGACCCCATGAGTGCATATTAAGTTACATGATTTTTTTAATCATGTTTTTCAAAAGAAATAGGCTAAAGGTGTGGAATAAACTTGATCCTCTTGATTTTTTTCTTGAATAACCATATACCAAATATCTGCTTTAGTTACCTGTTGTCATAAAGCCCACATTGATTTCTGCCAACATTGGTGAACAGCCAATAGTGGGTGGAACTAATGGGGCCCTACCTTCTGTAATTAGAGATGCCATCTAACTTTGTTACTGCCTTAGATTAGTTCTTAACTGAAATCGCTTACATGTGATTGTTACTGTTAATGGGAAAGGATATTAAATACGGATTATATCTTTCATAGTCTAGCTAGCTGGGCATCTTGGACTTAATACTCCCCATCTGTGACCCTTTACAATACATTAAGCACACCTTTTCAGCAGCAGCCCTATTACAGTTAATCATGCTGGGGAAGAGATTACACTGAAAGTATTAGCAAGACACTGACATTAACCAAATGCTAGTCAGATGTGTCAAGGAACAAAGAGCTAAGTCTAGACTCTGTATTTTGAATGGACTTTGAGCTTTTAAGTCAATGGTATATGAGTCTTTCCATCCATCAATATGGGGATTGCCGGACTCTCAAATTACAGTGATATGTAGCCTCATGTTTTGTTAGTAAAACTACAGTAGTCAACTCATCTACCTGCTTAGGAAATTTCAATGCAAATTTTTCTGTTTATTTCTCTGTAATGTGCATATCCTTTCAATAAAAAGCAATATGCAGTACATACATGGAGTTGCAAGTAATAAAACAAGGCTTTAAAATTCTTCAAGAAAAAAATAAGTCAAATAGTAAGTATAATGATAGTCTTAGCAACATATAGAATGCACTGTAATACTACTTTTCGTTTTTGGAAACTCCATTGCCTCCTGTAAAAATTAGATAGATGGTATATAGCCTTATGTATGAAAAATGTAAATGTTAATGGGAGATAATCAAATGTCTGGGAAGATCATGTTTCTCAGAGCCCAGAAACAGAAAAGAGAGGAGACAAAGTTACTGTGTAAGAACTGGGGAACTGGGACATGCCTGTGTCATGGATGATTGTTAAGTTGAATCATTCTTGCTTAGCTTTATACAGTAAAATGATGAAAGGTCTGAAGGGTGGGGCTGATGGGCACGTCTGCCTTATATTGAGGTTAGCCCGAGGTTCAGAAGTGAGCTTTGTAACAAAGAATAAATGTTCCTATGGTTCAGTGTCGGACATAGGCCAGAGTGTAGAGGGGAAGTTGATTTATGGAGATTGTAGATTTGGGACTCTTTACAAAGAACATGTTACTGAAAAGATTCTAACGTATCTACGTGTAGCTTAGCGCTTCATCAGTTCTCTATACTTCATTAGTAAACTGTGCAGAGCCTATTCCATAGAGTAACTTTAGTTCTTCTCAGGGAATCCTTTATTACATTTGTAGGGTCCTAAATTTTAAAAATATATTCCATCGTTGCTTTGTGTATTTAAAACCTTAATATTTAGATAACCCTTTTCTCAAAATTTCTACTCCTAGTAATTATTTTTATTCATAAATTATTAGATAACACATATATGGTATTTACCATGAGTCAAAGTCTACATACTTTATGTACATCTAAAACCTCAATTAATTCTCTTTAAAAAAATTTTATCAAAGTATAGTTGCTGTACAATATTATATGTTACAGGTATACAGTATAGTGGTTCACAGTTTTAAAGTTCATACTCCATTTATAGTTATTATAAAATATTGGCTATATTCTCCATGTTATATAATATATCCTTGTAGCTTATTTTATATATAATAGTTTATACCTCTTACTCCCCTACCTCTATATTGCCCCTCCCTCCTTCTCTCTCCCCACTGGTAACCATTAGTTGGCTCTCTATATCTGTGAGTCTGCTTCTTTTTTGTTATATTCATTAGTTTGTTGTGTTTTTTAGATTCCACATAAAAGTGATATCATACAGTATTTGTCTTTCTCTGTCTGACTTCTTTCACTTAGCATATTGCCCTTCAAGTCTATCCATGTTGCTGCAATTGGGAAAATTTTGTTCTTTTTTAATGGCTGAGTAGTATTCCATTGCATATATATACCACATCTTCTTTACCCATTCATCTGTTGATGGACACTTAGGTTGCTTCCATACCTTGGCAATTGTAAATAATGCTGCTATGAACATTGGGGTGCGTGTATCTTTTTGAATTAGTGCTTTCGTTTTTTTCAGATATAGACCCAGAAGTGAAATTGCTGGGTCATATGGTAGTTCTATTTTTACCTTTTTGAGAAACCTCCATATTGTTTTCTGCAGTGGCTACACCAATTTATATTCCCGCCAGCAGTATACAAGGGTTCCCTTTTCTCCATGCCCTTGCCAACATTTGTTATTTGTGTTCTTTTTGCTGATAGCCATTCTGACAGGTGTGAGGTGACATGATGATTTTGACTTGCATTTCCCTGATGATTAGCATTGTTGAGCATCTTTCATGTGCCTGTTGGCCATCTGCATTTCCTCTTTGGAATAAAACCTCAATTAATTCTCATAGCAACCCTATGAAATGGTCACAGTTACATTTCTTTCAGGTAAAGAAACTGAGACATGGAAAATTCAGGTAGCTTACCTAAGATCACATAGCTACTGGCACACAAGGCTGTGAACCCAGAGGTTCTGGTTCCTGGGGACTGTGCTCTTATGCACTAGAGAATATTGCTTCTTATGAGGATGGGAATACCAGCTAACTAAAATGATGAAACCATCTTAGATGCAACGGCTGGGGCTTTGTTAAGAAAGTTATGGCATATCTACATAATAGATGAAATAACATTATTTTATGCTATGGAACATGCTCACATTATATTGATTAACCAGAAAAGTGACTTTCGTCATGGAGTACAGATACTGTGGAGCAGAATCCCTAGCTAACCAGCAAAGAACATGTAGCATGAACAAGAAATAAGTCTGTATTGTTTTAAGCCATTGAGATTGTGGATTGCTTGTTACTGCAGCATAATATAGCCCATCCTAACTAATAGAATGAAAAACAGCAATGCTCTAAATACAAAACAGAATCTGAGGAAACAACCTAAGTGTAGTGGTGAAGATGGATCCTAACCACCCAAATGGATTATACTGGAACAGAAAAGGGGACAAATGCACTTTAATTCAGTTGTCTACCTTTGGAATTACACACCTCCATTTTTAAACACCACCTTTTAACTGTTACTGATACTTAAGCTTCAGTCTTCTTGTCTGAAAAAGTGAATAATTTACTGTGAGAATTCAATGGAACAAAATGTGTAAGGCTCTTAGCACAAAGTCTAGCACACAATAATAACTCAAACCATAGTAGCTTTTTTCATTCATGGGGTACCATCCTAGCAACATGATAGAGCAACAGGTTAGACCTAAAATTGTCCTGAGAGATCAAATTTCTATTGCCAGACAAGGACTCACTTGTTTTCACTTCTTTTAGTTACTTTTAGATTCTGGGCAAAAAAGGTGAGAGATGGAGAGGTTTGCTCTCATTGTTTAAGGTAAAGCGACTGCAGCCTTTCACATAATCCATATTTCACAAATAAAGAAACCAAAGTTCTTTAGACAAAGTCAAATGCCAGTAAGCCAGAACTCCTAATTTCTTTTTGTTAAATATTCACATTATGAGACATTTTTATTTAATACCTAATCTCATCAATTCCAGAGAGTTATAACTTGCCTGAGAGGATAGCATCCCTAAGATGTCACAGAAAAAATCATGAAAAGTATCTGCAGTCCATGGAGCTTCACCAGGTGGCCACAGATGGTTCTGACCATCAGAAAATAACTGGTGTTGAAGAATAAACTACCTTCTTTGATTGAGCGCTCCCATATTGTGTGTGTAATAGATGAGATTAAGCTTAGTCTGAGCAATACTAAATTCTGGAATCCTTGTTGGCTTCATTAAACCTTATAACTAAAAACAGACAAGCAAACAGAATAACTTACGCTAACAAGATCGGGAAGTCTGAGGAGGGCTATATGTTGTGTATAACAAAAAACAAAGCAGTAGCAAAGAAATGAGAACCTATGTTAGTAAGGTAAAATGAATCAAGTCTTAACATGAACTCTGAACAATCTGATAGATATGTCTTTAAAGGCTATACGGCAAGGAACAGAATTCCATTGGCAAATTCTGCTTTTCCCAAGGTTTATATTACCATCCTTCCTAATGAAATGTTTTATCTCGAGAGTTTATTTCTCATTAAATATTAGTGAGGAAAACATTTATATCTTATAATTTTGAGATAAATTTGCTTGGAGTATTTAGGTAGATCCTATACATATTTAAGAGAAGAAATGAGATGAATATCTATATACATTCCTATCTACTAAAAAGTACTTCTTACTTCTCAAGGGGTCCTTTACAACTGCTATTTTAAGCTTAGTAGCTTGAACTCCTATAAAACAAAATTAACTCTGCCACTGGAAATTTAAAGAGATCATGTCCTTACTTTGCTTATTTATAAAGCACACCCAGGTATTCCTAGTGTCTTTTTTATTTCTTTTGCATTTATATACACAAAAAAAGATTGTTGGCAAAATAAGTTTAAAACTTAGATATTAAAATTATTGTGCAAGGTAACACAAGTTAGTTGCTTTCTCTGTATTTTTACACTGAAGTCAAATTCAATTTTACATATGTAATTCTCATGTTATTATAAGTCTAGTTCTTGTTCAGAAAACAGATCTCATGAGCAGCATTATTTAGATTTTTATTAGCATATTAAAAAGCACAGATTCTTCCCTACTATCTACAATTTTGAATAATCCAATATTTTTCTATGTCCTGTGAGTTCTAAGCTTTGCTTTTTGAAATCCTTGAGTTTCAAAGAAATATAAATTTCCTGAAGAGGGATTATTAAAATATTGTGATATTGCCTAATTATCATCACTTTTATCTGCTTTATACTATAGGTTATGGGGGTAGATTCTATCCTATGGGGTTCGTTCCTCAAATTGATCACCCTAATAGATAGTAGATAGATAGATAGATAGGTCACTTGGCTCTGATTTTATATATTTCACTTGTCTCTGATTATTCTATTGAAACAATATTTTTAGGAAGTAGCAAATAAACAAGAAATCAATCCCAGATATTGCTTATTTTTATACCCCATTATGTTCTAATTTTTGAGAATGCTTCATAATTAAATATCTAATTCTGTTATGTTTATAAATTTTTGTAATATCATAAGACTTTTTCCTCTTTCTACTTAATATGTATGATGTAACATAGAGTATTTTTTAAATCCATTATTTTGGTTTAAAACATCGTTTAGAATGAAGCAATGAAAGTCTAACATTTGTTTTACTCGTATCATTTCAAAAAGGTTAGTAATGTAATTACTTAAGAGAACTTGCAAATGTAATTTAGAGTTCATTGATTATATTATAAATCATTTATTTAAATAAAAGCCTTTATATTTTTCCTAACAGAGTATCTTTTCTGGCATTGTGGACATGTTAATGATTGGTATGCAGCCTTAAACGTTTATTCGAAACAGAAAATAAGTGCACATGTGTGCATAACACAGGCAGAAACAAGATTCCTATGAAGTAGATATTTCCAAATCAACAATTATTACCAGTGTTTTTTTATCTGCAGCCATATATTTCATTACATAGAAAAAGGGAGAGTAGTAAAGATAACACAGAAATGGAAATTCAATCACACAGTTAAGATATGTAATTATAGTTTGAAAAACTTGCTTCTTGGTCACAGTATTTTGGAAAATAATAGCAGGAAGAGTAAGGCTGTTTCCAGGATGGCTTCTGTGTGGGGGAAAAAAAACACTTCCTCTGTGTTTCTCCTTTATTCTCACACTACTACCACGCTCACAACACTTCTAAAACCAGACCACACTAAGCAATTCTCTGTGATACCATCTAGGTGTCCTACAATATAATTCAGTTTGGACACTGTCAACTTGGAGATAGCATCAGATCCCACAGGTTAAAAGTACTCAGTCCCATAAGACTTCCTGCCACCCCCCAAATACTTCAGAGGCCAAACGCAAGCCCCAGGTTGTCTCCTGTATTTCTGACCAAACAGCTATAAGTCAGAGTTCCCACAATCCCCTTCTTGAGTGCTAGAATGACTCACAGAACTCAGGAAAACACTTACTGGTTTATTATATAATAAAGAATATGATAAAGGTTACAGATGAACATCCAAATGGAAAAGATGCATTGGGCAAGGTATGGTGACAGGGCTTGGAGTTCCATGCCCTTGCCAGGCGTGACACCCTCCCAGCACCTCCACATGTTCAGCAACAGAAAGCCCATACTATTGAGATTTTTTATGGCAGTTTCATCATGTAGCCATGATCAGTTATAAACTCCATTTCCGGCCCCTCAACCCTTTCTGGAGAGCAGAGATAAACCTTCCAAGCTTCTAATCATAGCTTGGTCTTTCTGGTGACCAACCCCATCCAGGAGCCCACCAAGAGTCATCTCATTAGAACAAAAGATTCTCCTATCACCCAGGAAATTCCAAGGATTTTGGAAATCTGTGTCAAGAACCAGGGTAAAAGACCAAATTTAGAATAAAAGATGCTCCTAGTATTCTTATCACTTGGGAAATTATAAGGGTTTTAGGAGCTCTGCACAGGGAACTAGGGACAGAGACCAATGTATATATTTTCTATTATTTCACAACCTCCTTCCAAGAAATTTGTTGAGAATTTTAAGCTCTCAATATATGGGTCTGGAACAATTTTAAAGGAACAACATTTATGATTTTGTCTTTTCTCTGTTTCAACAGAGTGCTGCATACATATCTCTAAGATCTGGTGCAGTATTGTTATTACTTATTCTGATGTCCATTTGACTTACTATATTTTATAGCCCTTAAGCCCAGAAATACATTTTGATTGTGCTTTTAATCAGTGGTATACCTAGCATATTTGACACCTGGAGCAATAATTATTTAACACCTTCCCCCGCATTTGACAAAATTATTTTCAGTAACATTCACAAAATGCAACAAATATATATTTTTTCTGTAAACTAAATTTTCCACTTACCAACCAAAAATATTACACCTGGCAATTTGCCCTCTATTTCACTGATTTAAATTTTAAGAACAAATAAAAAGTGGCCGTATAGGAAAAGAAGATTTTAATCTGTGTTAACTCAAGTTCTGTTTCTTCATTTTTACAGTGTGCTGTCTTTATTTAGAAACAGTAGTTTAAATGAAGGAATATATAGTATCAACAAAGCTTAGAGATTCAACTGAGTGGAGTTTCCCAAATTAAATTCCACATAGATTAGAATGTCAGTTAAAGGATAAGTAATAGAAATGTTCTAATTTGAAGAATATATGTTTGTAATTGCACTATACACACACACACACACACATACGTATATATATAAATTCAACAGTAGTTACAGCCTAACAGAGCTCAGAGAAGCCTGCTTAGACCAGAAAAACTGTCCAGCTCACCCAGGGAACAGTGAGCTACATAAAGTGATTGTTGTTTTGTGCCACTAAGTTTAGAAGTAGTTTGTTACACAGTAAAAGCTAACAAATACAATATTTTTAGGAAATTTCCAAATGCCTCGCCAATACTGGTAGAGCTAACAATTCCATTCAAAGAGGAAGTTTGTTTTAAACTTAAAAATACTGACATATAGGCACAGCTTGTTCTTCCACTACTACCTCTAATTGCTGTTTTTTTCTAATAAAACTGCAGAAACCATACGCTATTTGGCAATGTGATGAGCACAGTTATGGTCAAATTCTATCAGGAATCTTTGGGAAAATATGACACATGGGAACACAAGGGCACATTGACTGAATTTTTAAGTGCTGGGCATTGAGCTAAGTACCTCCCATGCATTACCTCATTTACCATTCAAAGAATGTCTTATTTTTAATCTCCACTTTAAAGAAAAAAAAATGAGACACAAACAGTCTAAGTTACTAACCTAAGATAACCCAACCAGTAAGTTAATGAACTGGGATCCAAATGCATATTTGTCTGACTCAGAAAATGTTTAAATATTTTGCAACCTGCAAAACATCTTACAGTTTGTGTAAATACCTAAGACTGCTGGAGCTTAAAGAGATTTTTAAACTATGTAACAACATTTTTAAAGATGAAGAAACAATAGAGAAGTTAAATTCAAGATTTTATAGCTAGGGAGTGGCACAGCAGGAACTAGAAGGTTCATTATAGGAAATTAGATTCTCGAGTCTAACATGGTTAAATATGATTCCTATATACGGTGTACTTTGAGTCTCAGCTTTTGTGTAACCAGGACGGAAGGTGATAGAGGGTTGAATTACAGGTGAGGGTGGCAGTGATACAGAAAATACTCCATCAAAACTTTTGAGGCTGGCAATTACCAATTTCCCTGCTAATATTCCAGCATCAGGTCATTGTTTATCTAAGGAAATCTCAAATTCCTTGGGTTTCTAACTTAAAGAATTTTCAAGGAGACAATGATATGAGCAGTTCCCTAAACCTAGCAATACACTTTCTCTCTTTTCCTTTTTTGGGATGAAAACACAGTTGACATTTTGACTTGCAAGGTTAAAGCAAATTCAAACAAGATTTTCTTTAATCAGTTCAAGAAGAACTAGAACCAGAATTAACTATTTTAAAGAAAACATTTGAAAAGACTCCTTTAGTGTTTGGGAAAATGAAATGTCAGTACCAGTGTTTTGGCACCAGAATGTCTCTGATTAAAGAGCAAATAGAAGCTTTCTTATCTGACTTTCAATCACCTATCCCAGATTTCTAGATTACCTCTGATATTATGTTCTTAAATTTTTCTCTCATGGTCTGATCCCTATTTAAAATATTATGTTTGGTAGTATAATTCATTTCAAGTAGGAGGAAGAATTGTATGATTTAGAAGTTTAATATTTAGAAGAGAATTTTCTTCCTGATCTTATCCACTACTTAAATTATTTTACATGTTGTGTTGAATATACCATGAATAAGGCAATGTTGTAATCAAAAGGTTACGTTGTCTTTGGAATCATAAATATGTAAAAAACACATGCTATGCTCAGGCACTGGAGGATCAAGTATCCACCAGCCACATTTTTTCAGACTTTGGTTTGATAAACCTATCAGTCCCTTTCACACTGAGAACCTCCTTGATAGAAAATAACATGGCTTGTCCCACCCTGCTAACCCTGTTCTATTTTCTTCTTTGCGGCATCTATCATCATCTCATATACCATGTATTGTTTATTTGTTAACTCCTTATGTATGTTCTATGAGGTCAGCAGTATTATCTGAGGTCAGCTCTTAGGATAACTTCTCTTCTAGAAGACATCTAGTGCAGCAGTTATTATCTGATATCACTATATTCTCAATGTCTAAAAAGGTACCTAACACATGTCTAAAATAGTGATCAACAAATATATTTGAATGATGAATTAATACCTTTCTGCTTTTCCTAGTTACATATATAAAACCTTGTCACATTACTTAAACTTTTAAAACTTCAGTTTCTGGAATAACAGATTAAAAGTGCAAACTGTGTTCCCCAGCTTCTGTTGCATGATATCTAGTCCTACTTATGGTTTTTTCATGATACGTGTTTAATATGTATAAGTCTACTGCATGCATCTTCTATGTTCTTTCCCTTCACTTGCCTTCCCTTGCCTTTCTTTGCCTTCCTTTCTGTCCCTCTCTCTCTCTAATCTCAGTTGTTGCCTTTAGTACTGGCAGATGAGCTGCTCCCAGTAGGTTTCTATCTCCCACCAGGCCGGCCCCTGCTATTCTGAGAATAGCCCCCAGCTCCCAACATGCAACTAAAGTTTTGTGTCTAGACTCTTAGGATGACTTCTCTTCTAGAGGACATCTAGTGAACAAGTTCAAATACAATCCTAGCAACTTTGATCCATCTTCTTATCAAAAATCCTTGAAACTAAGTGAGAGATACAATTTAGGGTGACCATCCCCCACTCCATTTTCCTGAAACTCCTGGGAGATTGTAGGCAGCAAATGAATGTTAGTTTCTGCCCAGAATCTAGAATGGAAGTATAGTTAGCTTGGATCTAAAGAGGATTTGAAAATTATTTATTCTCAGTTAATATGTGATAAAACTGAAACAAAAGCCAAGGGACAAGCTTAAAGTCAGTTAGTGAGTAGTGGGAGCAGTGACATTTGAGACTAAATAAGGTAAGTGTAGAGGGATAGAGATTTTGAATTATTGATGTGAGTATGTGTGTGTATGTGTATGTGTAGTGTGAGTGTGTGTACTTCATTGGAGTTTCCTTCTACCCTCTGATTCTCCCCTCTATTTGGTCAGCAACGTGTTCAATAAGGGAGGAAATTACATAGCAGAAAACAAAAAGGGAACAGATTTATATCTCTTGTGTTTTAGAAGCCTAAAGTTATTATTTATAGCTCTTGTGTTTTAGAAGCCTAAAGTTTAGGCCTAGGAAATGGGAGACATGGGTGGGTGCTTAGGCAAGAGACTTGGGAGAATATGCATTGTGTAAGAGAACAGTCACCTCTCCTAAAACTAGAGAGACATCTTTGGTTTCACAGGAAGGTTGAGAGACAGAAGAGAATCTGCCTGAGGATGGAGAGGTCAATGGTGCCCAGGATGTGGCAACAGGAACTGCTGGGACCACATGAACAGGACCAAAATCAGCATCTAGAGGTGGAGAGAGCACTACCTCGCCCACCCTCATATACCAGCAGCTCTGTGGAGGAAATGCTGCAAACTCCCAACCGGCATCAAAAGTGTTTGGGCTCAGGACCCACCTTGACTGCCTTCCCATTGGTATCTAGATTCAACTGTGGACTTTGCATATTCATCATTAGGAGTTACGACCACCCCTGAGTCTGCTCTTTCCCTGAATGTCGACACACAAGCATTCAGTAAAAATATCAGCTCCAACTCCCAAGCTCATCCCCACTTATGTCCCCTTTCTCCATCTTATAGTACAATTACTTCTGCCCAGTCCACCCTCATATCTCACCCTGGAATCCTATAAAACTTCCTAATTAGTTTCTCAGGGACCTGTTTTTCCTCTTATCCTTCTACCATCCATATTTCACATAGCAGCCAGGATAATTGAAAAAAAAAAATCAAGAAGTAAATCAGATCATTTCATTCCTTCAGTAATATCTAACTATCTTATCCTGGTTTATCAAGCTCTCTTTTATCTGGCCCCCACCTACTTCTCTGAACTTATTTCCTACCTCTGTCCTCTTTGTCTACTAGCCTCCGCCATACTGGTTTTTCTTTTCTTCAGTTTCTTGAAAATTCCAAGTCCATCCCATGTTAGAGTATTTTCTCTAACTCTTCCCTCTTCCCAGAATGTACTTTTCTCTCATCTTTCCATAGCTACTTTTTTTCTGTCACTCAAATCTCAACTTAAATGTTCAAAGGGGTCTTTCCTAGTACTAGATTTAAAGTAACCACCCAGTTATTCTCCGTCACACACAATCTAGCTCTTACACTAATAAAAATTTATAATATATTCATCTGCTTGATTGTTGTCTGTCTTCTCCATTCAGTAGTAAGCTCCATGAGAGCGGAGAAAAGCTTTTTTTTTGGTCTTTTTCAGTGCTGTTCCTTTTGTCTGGAGCACTGTCTGGTACATAATAGGCACTCAGTTTGGTAATGAATGGATGAATGAATGGGTCTTTGTCTTTGAACATTGCTTGGATCCTATCTGGCTTACCATTTTCAGTGTCCTGGGTTGCTCACAAGTACTTGCATTGCAAAAAATGATCCTGGAGGGGTAGTGAAGGTTTGAAAGGAAAAGTCTCGCCCTCCCCCCAGCCCCACCCCACCCCCCTGCCACCCACACATATGTACGTATTAAGTGATGCTAAAAGAAACCAGGTGAAAATCTGCTCCAAGATGGCTCAGTGGGGAAGCACCGTCCCAACACAGGACAGAGACTCTAATAAAACAGGGAAGAAGCTCAATAAATGCTGGTTGCCTTTTTAAATTTGTTTTTGAATTATGTGCCTACCTTCAGAGGTAGAAACACATAATGCCTCACACTTTAGAGTTAGACAACTTCTGTCCAGTACTGCCAATTATTATCATATAATATCAGGCATTTTTTTTTTCTTTTTGGGCTTTGTATGGCAAAGCATCTGTATAAAGGGAAATGGATAAAGTTAAGAAGATTTTTGTGAAATTAGAAAAGATAATGCTTAAAGTAATAAAAATGATGTATTATCATTAGTCATAATTATCAGTAACTATAAGTTGTCACTAATAATAATTAAAATAGTTATTAATGCTAAGAGTTATTAGAAATGATAATAGCTATTAGTAGCATAGTTATCAATGATGATAATAGTTATTTTTTAAGTACTTAGGATGTGTAGACAATATTCTAAGCACTGTACATGTACTAACTCTTCACAGCAGCTCTAAGCAATTGGTTTTATAGTCATTTTAAGAAACTAAGGCCCAGAGACTTGAAGTAACTTCTGTAAAGTTCTGCAACTAGTAACTTGCCAGAGCTAGAATTTGAACCCAGAAATTCTTTCTCCAAAGTCTGTACTCTCGGTAGAGAGCCTGACATATAATAACCATTAAGGCAGTTTTACATGCTTTCTATCCTTTTGTGATGAATTTAGGTTATTTTTATTATTTGTATGAGCTTTTTACATACCTTTTGTCATATTTGTTACCAGGCAAGATTTTTTTTAATATCACAACAAAATGTTAAATGTAAAACTGCAGCATCTAAAGAAATGTATGAAGTCCTTTAGTTTTTAAATCCACAAAGAAGCAATCCTTTGTGTGGGGGACAATGAAGAGTGAGAGAGTTTAAATCTGAACCTTCAGCATGTGAACACTTTAACCTGCATAAGTATTGATAACTAGCCTCCCTCAGGTCTGCCATTCATGAGCAAAGCCACGTGCCACTCAAAGCTCTAAAATGGCTGTTTTCATTCTGGAATATAATTTTTGATCTGTGTATTGGCATTTCCTAAATCTGAGAGGCCCGATGATCCAGGTCACGAAGTGAGGGAAGCTAAACCAAGGCTGCAGCCTCTGGCCAAATTAATTCTCTTCAACAAGTGGCCTCTGTCAGAAGCATGTTGTGTCCAGTATTTGTCTCACTATCTTCAAATTGTGCTTTAGAAACACATCTGGGGGTGATACAGCTCCTCATAAGGGGAAAAGATATAATTTGCTGGGCTGATGAGACACAGTGGGAAGACGGGACACATTCTCTTCCAGTTTCAAAGGACGATGGCAATAAAGCTCTTTATGAGCTTCAGTTATGCTGCACTGCAGTTATCTGCTTCCATCCCAGTAAAGACTATCACTGCATATGGTTCTAATCAAAAATAAGAACTAGAGATAGTTCAAGGTCGGGTGGGGGTGGGGTTCCTGAAGAGAAGAGAGACAATTTTCTGAATTTAACTGATAACAGTTGAAACGTGAAACCCTAAAAGAGAAAACTAAAAGCTTTACCTTTATCCAAGAGTGTAATTAGGCATGTGGACATTTAGTGAACCTCAGGATTGTGGCTGATTTTCCAGGATACACTGGCTTTAAATAGTCAAATATTCTCTCCAAGTGTCTCCATCTATTTTAACCACATCTTGATTTTTTGTTCCAAAAATATTTCTATAAGACATACTGGTTTGTGAACATCACCATTTTGCTTCTAATTGAAAGACCAAACATATATAGCAATAAGCCTATATTTATAATGTGAAAAGAATCAAAATGTGAATATTATTTGCCTTCTTGAATATTGTTCTTTGAAAACAAAGACAGGACTCTAAGACATTGGAGGGTGGGAGGGATAAACTAATTTCAGTTTGCAGCCTATCAGGAGAAAAAGCAAAAATAAGATTCTTAAACTATGCAATACATATTTCAATACAATATGAGCTGACATAGAATACACAGAATTTAACAAAACAGGAAGTATGCTTGACCTTTTATGTACTTATTATATCTTTAAAAGCAGAAAATTATTTTTCAATAATTTAAATATATTAAATTTCTCTCTAATGAATTCTTTATGTAATTCCCTATCTTCGGTTTTCAGACATTGGTGTACTATTGATGACTTGAGGTATTTGTTTAAAATGTAAATTCGGGGATCCTTGTTCTAGAGTATCTAACCTAGTAGGTCTGGGGAAAAGCATGGGAATCTGCTTTTTAAACAAGTATTTAGGGAAATATTACCCATATCTATATTTTCTACATGTGAAAAACAATCTCACTTTCACTGAATGCCTACTGTGTGCCGCTTTTACAGACAATTTATTTCTTTGCTCTTTACACCAGTCTTTTGAGTTAAATATTATTATCCACATTTTATTGACAGGCTAACTGAGGTGAAAGAAAGATACATTCCTCATGATGGTACAACATATAAAGAATGAAGTCAAAATTCAGAGACTGATAAGACCAAAGACCCTGCTCTTTCCGATTTACTATCTATCATGATAAAGACACATTCATAATCAATACTAGGAATAAAGGGTTTTTTTAAATATATTTTGGAGAAGAAACATTAGATAAAGGATAAAACAAAATGTCAAGAAGATGACAACCTATTTAATATCTTCTAAATTCTCAGAAAACCACAAACCATTGGAAGGAAAAGATAAAATAAGCATTGGATTAAGAAAGTAGTTTAAGAGGAGAAACATTTTCAATTTTCTAATTGAAGGCTAGTTAGGTATGAACAAGCATGTCTATACACTGGTGACCAAATTCTGGTTAGTCATTCATGAGTCTAACAAAGATGGCTGCTCAAAACTTAGTTATGGGAAGATATATATGGCTTTAGATTAAAACAAAGGCACCACAACAAACAATGCTTCTTAGTACAAACTAATTAAATACTTCTTTAATGTCTTCACTTTTGCGATTTCAGAAATTTGTTGCAAATGTGGAGTGGCACCACTTTATAAATTCAGAATTTATTGAGTATATAACCCCCAAGATACCCGCCTCCCAGGGTGCACAACCTGCATAATACTCTCTCATTGTGTGTGTGTGGGCCTGACCTAATCAGGGGATGGTGGTCAGCAACAGAAGAAGTCAGAGAAGTTCAAAGTATGACAGGTTCAATAGAGAAGGCCATGGGGCAAGGAACTGTGTAGGGCCTCTAGGAGCTGAGAGCAGTCCCCGTTCAACAGCCAGCTAAAAACCAGGGGCCTCAGTGCTAGAACAACATCAAACTTAATTCTGCCAATAGCCAAGTAAATTTGTAAAAAGATCCCCAGCTTCAGAAAATAACACAGTCCAGGTGATAGCTTGATCCAGCCTGATGAAGGCCTAAGGAGAGAATCTAGCTTAGCCAGGCCTGGACTTCTGACCTTCAAAACCCTGAGGTAATAAATTTGAGTTGTTTTAATTTCTATTGCAATTTGTCTGTGGCTCTTTGTTGCATAGGGATAAAAAAAAACTAATGCAAGCACCTCCTATATGCCAGTGCTGAACCATGCATACAGGTAAAATGATGTACGTGACAGATGAAAAGCTCTACCTTAATGGACCTAAGCTTATAATGGGGTAAAAATGACAATATGATAATACACACAGAAAATAGAATAAATGTATATATAGATTTTCAAGAGAGGCATGTTCTACAAAGAAACATAAAACAGGGCAAGAGTTAGAGATTGGCTTGGTGGGGATTTGGGTGCTACTTTAACCAAGGTGGTCAGGGAACAACTGTCAGGAAAGATGAGAGTTGTGTCAAGGCCAACATGATGGAAAGGAAGCACCATATAACAATGAGAGTTTGGATCTTGTTCTAAACCTTTTGAAGAGTTGTAGGCATGGGGAGGTGTTTATCTGAATTACTCTTTGAGAAAATGTCTCCGTGGAGAATTAACTGAGGGGGGTGGGGGTAGGGAGGCAACAGTGGAATTGTATCCAAGAGAATCTTGTTCATTACAAAGATTTTGCCATCACCCATGAAAGATCATGAAGGATCAGACTGAAGAGATAATCCTCAGGCTTGAAAGAGGGACTTCCTATAATGTTGTCATGAATCACATAGTATAGAGCTTTTCTTCCATGATTTATAGTAAAGAATTTTTTCTCTGGGGTATTTCCAAATCCAGATAATGCAGACCTTTATCCCACTAAGAATGGAAGGAAGGCAAGATGGGGGAAGAAAGATGAAGGCAGAAATTTTGGTAACCTAGTTAGAAAGCAAAAAAATGGCCTGATATTTTTCAACAAATTAGTACATCAGAGGAAACTGGACTTTAAACTTTTACATACTTAAAATATTTCTTAAGATTATCCAAAGTCACATTCAAACCCTAACAATATTTTTCCCTAGTAACAGATCATAGGAATTCAGTTAAGATTCTTTGTTTTGCTAAGGACATAAATGTCAAAACTATGTAATGAATGCTGCTTTTTTCAAAATATACTTAAAATCAGAATAAGTGTTAGACTTTCAAAATACTAGAAACTTCTTCACATGCATTTTTCTTAATAACATGAACAATGTTCTGCGATGAAAAAATGTAGGTATGGTGTATATTTGTGCATATTTTTAAATGTGAGCATTTTTCTCTGCATGTCTAACTGTCAGACTAATAGAAAAGAATAACACTATGCACAGAAAAGTAAACCTGAAGAATTTTCTCCAGAGTTAATTAACTACAACATACAAAATTTAAAACAGCTTTCCAATAAAATTCCCAGCTCTAATTAGTCCCAAAGAGAGAAAGCAATTACAATGGAGTAGAATACAATTTTCTTCTCTCACTCCTTGCTTTCATCTATCTTTCTATTTTCATCCCTTGAGCATGCTTGTTATAGACTGAATTGTGACCCTCCAAAATTCATGCAGAAGCCCTAACTCTCAGTGTGACTGTATTTAGAGATAGGGCCTCTAAGGAGGTAATTAAGGTTAAATGAGATCATAAGGGTGGGGCCCTAATCCAATAGGACTTGTGTCCTTCTAAGAGGAAAGGCCATGTGAAGACATATTAAGAAGTCAGGAAGAGAGTTCTCAACAGAAACCAACCCTAACACCACTTTGATCTTGGACTTCTAGCCTCCAGGACTGTGACAAAATTAATTTCTGTTGTTTAAGCCCCTCAGTCTGTCAAATTTTGTTATGACAGCTAGAGCAGACAAATACACAAGCTGAACTCAAAAGTTAGAAAAAAAACATATAACCTCATATTTAGAACATCAGTGGTATTGATAACTTCAAAGAAGTTGAATTTTACACAAATAAATCATCTTTAATCCACCAGCCAGTGAACATGTTTGCTTCTGTTTAGAAATATGGGGTCCCTGACCCTTGGGAATGTTAATGCTGAATTGGCCATTGAATAGCCCTTTTGTTTTTAATACCTAAGATTCTGACCAGCTTTGGTGGTATTCTTAACAAAATTGACTTTGCCTTGTTCTGAATTGATGATTACTTTAATAAACATGTTATCCATAGGAAGCAATTTTTATATTAAAGTAATAGACATTGATTAAATTCCCCTTACTCCAGAGAGTTGCTTTGATAATTATCTGAGAAGGAATTAGAGATAAATAAAAATAGACAAATTAAAAAATAAACAACAACAATAATGAAAAAGGAAAGACTATACCTACATTACACTACTCAGGAAGAGGAGGAAGAGTACTAGTAGCAATGGTAGTAGCAGTAGTAGTAGTAGTAAGAGTTTAGTTTTTTTGCTTTAGCATTATTGACATTCTGATCTACTTCTTTGTTGTGGGGCCTCCCTGTGCGTTAAAGGGTGTTTAGCAGTGTGTCTGGCCTCTACTCACTAGGTTCCAGTAGCATTCCCCCAGTTGTGACAAACAGAACCACCTCCAGACAATGACCAATGTCCTCTGAGGGACAAAATCAACCCCCTTCCCCACTGGAGAACCACCAATAATAGTGATCTTTATTGAGCAGTTCCTATATGCTAAGCAATGCTTAGGCATTTTACAAGTATCAATTTATTTAATCCTCAAAACAACCTTAAATGTAAATATTGTTATTAACCCTTTGTTACAAATGTGGAAATCATGGCACAGGGGTTAATAATAAGTTGCATAGCTAGTAAGCATCTTTTATTTATCTTTTATTTATTTATTTTGGCTTTTGAATCACATTTTACTTTTGGCAGGAAGCATGATGGAAATATTTTTAAATAAATATTCTTAAATCTCTGAGACTTTCTGTTTAATATATAATTGGATTCTTTTTTTAAAGTGTGCAACATGATGATTTAATATAATATTGTGAAAGAATTCTCCCCATCAAGTTAATTAACACACTCATCATCTCATATATTTATCTTTTTTTTTAGTGAGAACATTTTATTTCTACTCTCTTAGAAAATTTCAATTATACAGTACAGTGTTATCAACTTTAGTCAGCATGTTGTAATTAGCTCCTCAGACCTCATTCATCTTATAACTAAAATTTTGTGCCTTTTTACCAACCTCTCTCTATTTCCCTCACCCCCGAGCATTATAATTGATACCATACAGTATTTATCTTTCTCTGTTTGGCTTATTTCAGTTAGCATAATGCCAAGTTCATCCATGTTGCCTCAAAGGACAGAATTTTCTTCTTTTTTAAGGCTGAATAATATTCCATTGTACAAATATACCACATTCTCTTTATCCATTCACCTGTCAATGAACACTAAGGTTGTTTCCACACCTTGGCTATTATGAATAATGAGTTATCTTTCAGAGTTCAGATTTAGACATGGATAATCTGGTGCACTTTGTAGAGGGGAGCTGTAATCATTCATTCATTTAACAAATAAAATTTTCTACGAGTTTAATTAACATGTAGAATGTGAAGAAGGAAAGTAAGAAAAAAGTAAATAAGACTTGATTCTTTTTTTGTGTGTCTGCATTGGGTCGTTGAGGCTCGCGGGCTGCTCTCTAGTTGTGGCATGCGGGTTTTCTCTCTCTAGTTATGGCGTACGGGCTCCAGGGCACATGGGCTCTGTAGTTTGTGGCACATGGGCTCTCTCGTTAAGGCACGCGAGCTCAGTAGTTGTAGTGCTGGTGCTTATTTGCCCCGTGGCATGTGGGATCTTAGTTTCCCGACCAGGGATCGAACCCGCGTCTCCTGCATTGGAAGGTGGATTCTTTACCACTGGACCACCAGGGAAGTCCCAAGCCTTGATTCTTCATCTCGAATTCCTCATCACTTAATAGCAAAAGTTAGAGGAAGTTGTTGGCATTTGAGGAAAGGATAACAATGGGGTTATCCTTTAGGTCACTGCGTCTCTCTTACCTTCCTCATTCTCCAGCCTCTTCCCTTGACATAACTATCTTCTTGGTCATTGTCCAGCCCCAGCCTAACTATGTGGTAGTATACCCCTGAGTAGGTGCTGTCTGGTGGCTCAAACATGAGGGGAATGGAGGTTAATTATAGCATTCCCTGCTAGCAGTGTTTGCCATTCAATAAGGAACTTATAAGCAACAAACTACTTTCACAACTCTACAAGAATTGAGTTTTATACTAGTGGGATGAGTGGTAATGTTTTGGGCAGAACATTTGCTGGAAACCCTCATGAAGAGAAGTAGTGAAATTTGCACTTCATAAGTCTTTAAACTGAGTTTTAATTTCAGTCCTTCTCCCACCTAATTGGATAACCGAGGATATCTAGGCATCTGTCTCAGGCAGTAAATTTAGAGGGCTGGACTAAATAATATCTAAGATCTATTCCAGTTTTAACTTTCTATGAACCTCTGAATTTTACAACTATGAAGCATACTTATTTGGATTTTCCCGTAACATTTATCTGAAATTAAATAGGTAAATCAGTGTTGGAGTTGGTTTTAGGATTTACCGTTTTGAAGAATTTGTTTTAAAATTTAAAGATTTGAAAACCCTGCTATGACCATTCATCATTCTTCTTCTATGGGCCAATAAGAACATATGTTGAGGACACATAGTTAATGACAACTCATTGTTAATTTCAGTAGCTTCTGTGGGTATGTTATATAGTCTATGAAGCGATTTACATGCATGGGATATTTTAGCAAGTCCTTTACAGCTGTTTTTATAAGCAATTTGATATCCTCCTTATGTTTTGTTTGAGGGAACAATAGAGGAACGACAACTTCAATGACTAGCATGAGGTCAACTGACATAATAGCGAGAACAATGGAATCAAATGTACAGACCTGGCACGTTTCAATGGTCATTTCACCAATAACAATAGGAGAAAAAAATTTTATTCTCTAGACTTCATTTTATCCAACCTATGAAACCAATTGATTTGCCAATTTAAATCCATTTTGTTAAGCCCTCTAAAATTTATTATAACCATAATCACCATAAGAAAAGAAAATATGAAACAAATCCATTTACTTGTTTTTAGTAACTTCTTTAGAAAAATTAAAATTCTCCATGTACCATTTTTAGACACTCATCTAAAGAATAAAAGGAATAAATACAATCCTCTAATTCTTTCAAGTCTCCTCTCATGTATTGAAAACTTACATTTGAATGAAGTCTGACAAACAAAATATATCATAGGGTAGCAGAGCTCTAAATCTATAGAAAATTCTATATGAAAGACTTTCCTTTAAAAATATGTGAACTCAGCTTCTCAAGTATATTTAGATTGTGGTCAAGGTTCTTGAACAGCCCACAATAAAGATTTTTATAAAGATAAAAAGAGAAACTTTTATTTAAAGCTTGAGTAATGCTATCATGTATATTCCCATTTCATTTTTTTCTAAGATAATTGTACACACAGTGTCATACACAGTTCTCTAAAGTAAAATAACATGTAAAGCAATTTTATTATGGCATATACCTCTTGACAAATATATATATAGAGAGAGGTTTGATATTTGACAAAATATATTTTTGACAAAATGTTTTTTTCTTGATAATAACTTTCCAGTTCTCTAATATAATAGGTACTAAATATGAAAAAGACACGTGTATTAGTTTCCTGTTGCTGCTGTAACAAATTACCAGAAACTTAGTGAATTAAAACAACACAAGTTCATTTTCTTATATTTCTGGAGGTCGGAAGTTCAAAAATGGATCTTATAGGCTGAAAGCAAGGTGTCAGGAGGTCGGTGTTTATTCTGGAGACTCTGGAGAAGAATCCGTTCCTTGCCTTTTACAGCTTCTAGAAACTACCTCCATGTTTTGGCTCATGGTTCTTTCCAGTAATGTTGTCCTTCTGACTCTGCTTCCCTCACCACATCTCCTTTTCTGACTCTGATCCCTCACCTCACTCTTATAAACAACTCTTGTGATTACATTGGACCTACCCAGATAATCCAGGATAATCTTCCCATCGCAAGATCCTTAACTTAATCACATCAGCAAAGAGTCATGTAAGGTAATATATTTGGAGGAAATGGACATCTTGGGTGATAGACAGTACTTTGCCAACCACAACACAACTGCCCTAGTATTTTCTATTTATTGTGCATGTTGGCATGTAGAATTTGAACACATACAGTGTGTAGTTCATGTTAAAGGAGGCAATATGAAAACCTTAAATATGGTGATGAAGAAAATTAACATGGAAATTCTTAAGGCTTTTTTGTACTTTTTGTGAAAAATGACATTGTTCTGGAAAAGGTAGCATCTCACACAGAGTATATTGTAACCCTCTAATCTGTTAAGGTCATCAATAAAAGTACCTTGCCAGTATTTATACCTTTCAAAAGAGAAGTTCTTAAAATATTGATGTGATATGTATCAGCAAAGAACTAGAATAATTTAGGAGAAGACTCTTTTTATTTGCAAAAAGTATTATTGTGCTCTGAGCTGTTAGGTATCAATATTTCTGGAGTTGATGTATTAATAAAAAAATAATTAATGGGTGCTTACTATGTACTAACTGCTGCATTATACCCTTTACATGCATTTTCTCATTGTGTGAGATACGCACTATTATGATTCCACTTTACCAACATAGAAACTGAGGTTTTAGAAAAGCAAGTGTTCTTGCCCATTATTGCACAAGTGGAACTGGCATGCTACCTCAAGTCTGCTCACTATTAGGTGATGGGACAGGATGATTTCAGTTACCACTAAGTTTTCATCATAAAAGGCACTAATATTTCTGAACCACCCTGTACCTATTGTTTTTAATTTATCCTTCATACTACCCCTGGGAAAATTTACATTATATATCCCATCTTTTAGAGTAAGAACCCAAGGTCTAGTAACTTTATTTCAATCATGCTTCCATTTTTTAACTTTCTGAGTAGTAGCATATAATGCGTGAAAATAATTAGACTTCACATCAGACCTTTATATCAAGATGTGGTTTTTCTTTGAATCTATGATAGATACATTTTTTTTTTTTAATTTTGAAATTGACCACTTGTTATTCCGGAAAAAACACTGGCTTTGGAAAAAACATGAATTGGATTTGAGTTTGTATTTTGCAATTTTTTCTCTATTTGGAAAATAATTAACTTCCCAGAGCTTTAGATTCCCTATCTTTAAAACGGAGGAAATAATACAGGCCTCATGAGATTGTTATATAAGCTCTCAAAAAAGCTAGATTCCTTCTCTCATGGAGTATTATTTTTCTAACATTCTCAAAAGGCAGAACTCTCCCCCTTTCCCTGATTATTTTGCTTCTTATAAAGATATTCTAAAGCCTTTGGGATTGGGGATGGAGGAAACCACTTTTTCACTTATCATGTTCAGTAAATCATTTCCCAAATACTGTTTTGTTCTTATTTATTTTTTAAACTATATTTTCAGTTGCTCTGAGCTAGACTAGTCATTATTCCTCTGTAAATGATTCTTGAGCATTTTCACAATGAACGAATCGCAGTGGGATTCATTAGGAATTTCAAGTTTACCACTTTTCCTTTCATTCTTTCTTTCTGCCCTCTGCAGAGATGCCAACATACTTAGTTTGCATAAAAAACCAAGATGCCTCTGGTTTGTTGAGCCCAGCACTGTGCAGAACATATGAAAAACCAACAATAAGTAACTTTTGTAATGCAGCTTTTTGCGATAATGAAGTTTTATGTTTTAATGAACCCAAGCCAGAGTAATAAAGGTCTCTTCTGACACCCAAGGCCAGCAGTAACTTGACTCTCTAGAGGTCAGGCTCTGACTGAACTTTGAGACAGGAAAGTCACCACTAAAAACAGTGTTTTTTGGAAACATTTTATTGAACTTCCAAACCCTTCTAGACACATTTACTTCATCTCCCACTTGCTTGGTGTGGAAAAGCAATTACTCTGTAGTGATAGTGCACTCAAATCTGTAAATAGTTATTACATTTCAATTAGAGCTGCATGAAACTCTGTATGTTTTGTTTGGAGGGAATTAATGCAAATCTTTTTTGATGTTTCAATTCACAAGGGGTCCTACCCAACACATTTGGCTCTGAGCAACACTCAGACCCATTCAAACATCAAAGACTGTTTTTTCAGCATAAAGCATTTGGCCTGGGGTTAAATTCTCCTAAAGTATCGGTCTGTATTCAAACTCCCAAGTCTTCTGGCTACACTAAAAGTTTTGACAAGAGAAGTCAATTTAGACTGGCTTTCTAGTATGAAAGGAAAAATTCTGGTAAATCTTTTGCTATAAAACATGTACTTGATCACACTTATGGTCTTGGCTGAATGCCCATAAGTCACTGAAACATAAACAAAAATGTTTCATTATTGTTAACAAGGAAACTAATATTTATTAAATACCTATGATGTTCCAGTCACTTTTCTTGGATTATCTCTTTAAATTTTTCCATCAGCACTGTGAAGTAGGTATCACATACCACTGTTCTCCAGATGGGAAAATTTAAAGTCAGATTAAGAAACTTGCCCAGATCTGCTAGGTAGTTGGTGGTGCTGGGAACAAACCCAGATTTCTTTGTCTCCAAAGTCCTTGATAATTCTTTTGTCTCCCACTGTGCAGAGAATTGGAGAATATGCTTACAGTTCATCTGTCTTTTTTGTCTTTTTTTTCCATTGCCCATCATTTCTCTCAAATGCCTTTCAGAGTAGCTTGGTTGGTTTGTCCACGCTTCGTATTAGTAACACTGATTCTCTTTGAAAATTTTATGTTTCTCGAGGAAAAATGCAAGCAACAAAGTCAGTGATGAAGGAATAATTCTCCACACTCTCAAAATGTGTTACATATGGTGGTGGGGAAGGGACAGCAAGACCTCAAGCAGAATTTACTGAGGGGGACTTCACACTTCCATCACTTACCATGAAAGATAACATATGGACTGAACATTTATTCCAAGCAACAGATTTGTTTCTAGTTACTCTCCAGCAGTTGAATAAAAAAGAAAAAGAAAAAAAAAAAAAACTCTTTTAACACTCATCTGAAAATACTCCTAAATGAGAGAAATATAATTGATCTTTTTTCAGACTACAGAATTAAATTTTTAAAAATTAATTTTTTAAAATTGAACAATTTGAGTAATAATGATTCAATTTAAATGCATTTATTGAATTGCATTATTTAAATGCATTTATTATGCATCTACCTTCCTGTTGGAGATAACATGTTGCCTCTTCTCAAACGTTTAGGTTCTTCTCGGGGGAGGAAGGACATCCTTGCTGTAATTGACTTACTGAACTTTTTTTCCTTTGGTACTGTTTTTAAATTATTTATTTTTATTTATTTTAATTTTTATCTCATGTGTAATCAGCCTTTTCAATATGATGATGAATATACAAATTTGTGTCAATAAGTAGGGACACTTTTCTGTTTTCTATCATTTTGTTTGTGATCAATCATTTGCTTCATGTCACCCAAGTTATTGGTTAAATCTGGAAAGATAACTTTTGGCATTGCAAAATTCTTCAGGCTGAGAAAAAAAGGTGTTGTCAGGAAAACAAAATTAAAAAGTTAAGTTTAAAATTGTTTCTGCCCTCCAGGCTCCTAACATATAAAAGTATTAACAACATATGTCTAGGTTAGATTTTTAAACCACAGGAGAGTTAAGTAGGAAGAGCCTCTTCGAAATATTGTGCTTTGAAAATAGAAAGCAAAAGAAAATGAAAGAGAAAGTCTTGCCTTCAAAAAATACACATATGAACTTTTCTCATGCATTCAGGCAAAACAATCTTATAAACAGACCCTATTCTGTTCCTGGACCTTTCTTTGTCAGCCGTCACTTCTTTGAAAGCTAACACCTTCAAGAAGCAGTCTGACAAACTCATTCCTTCTCCCCTTTAAGACTTTCTCCTTTTTTTAATCATTGTCAGGGTGCATACCTGAGGTTCTATCTTGCTTTGTACTTGCTCCTTTAAATAGCTATTTATCTGACCTTCTGAAAAAAGAAATTTCTTTTGGAAATTCTTTCAGTGAGGCTGATCATAGGAAAAAAGTTGATAAAATGTATACCTTTACAGTCTGAAAAGACAAACAAAACAAAGTAGGTTTAGAATGAATGTGAAATTATCATCAAATTCTGTTGTTAAGAAAAATAAAAGAAGTGTTCTTTTAAACAGCAGAAATGGGGGAAGATAAAAATTACATTTTTAGGATACAAATAAATTTAGAGTTGAAGAATCCAGTGTGGATTTTCAAGTGCTGGTAAATATTTTGGAAACATTCCCTGATCTTGACATTGCTATTTTTCCAAGAAACCCAGCCTTCCTATGCCATATCTTTGCTTCCCTGAGACTAGATCGGGGCTCTGATCCTCTGTGCTATGCTCAGTCTTAGAAGATTTCTTAGTTTACTGGAGGTTCAGATTTTCTCCAGCCTCATTTCATCTTACATCATGCAAATCATATATAAACATTCCAAACATATAGACAATCTAACACGTCCAAAGTTGAACTTCTGATCTTCCACCCTAAAATAGAAAAACTCAGTTTTCCACATTCCTGAGTAGGGAAAAACCCAGTTCTTCCCTACTACGACTTTCTTCCCTCTGAGTCTCTTTTACCATTCACTCAGAACCCTTCTCTTCCAACACTCTGGTCGCCAAATGTGGAAGTTTTTTTTCCCCACAACAAGCAATTCTCTGTGATGCCAGCTGAGTGTCCTACAAGTTAACTCAATTCTGACACTGTCAACCTGCAAATGGCCTCAGGTCCCGCAAGTTAAGTGTTCAGTCCCACACGACTGAGACCCCATACCACTGCATACACCTAAGACACCAGTCGCCAGTCCAGGTTATTACCTGTGCTTCTGACCCAATGGCCGCACATCAGAAGTTCCCATGACCCCCTCCTCAGGTAGGATTAATTTGCCAGAGTGGCTCACAAAACCCAGGGGAACACTTACTTTTGTTTACCAGTTTATTAAAGGATGTGACAAAGGATACAGATGAAGAGGCACTTAGGGCAAAGTCTGGCAGGATCCTGAGCACAGGAGCTTCTGTGCCATGGAGTTGGGGGTGTGTCACCCTCCTAGTGTGCATACCTGGAAGCTCCCCAAACCTCATACTATTGGGATCTTATGGAGGCTTCCTCATGTAGGCATGATCTATTTTTAACCCCTCTAGTGTCTCTCCCCTCTCTGGAGGACGGGGGTGATACCGAAAATTCCAAGCTTCTAATCATGGTTTGGTCTTCCTGGTGACCAGCCCCCATCCAGGAGCCATCCAGAAGCCCATTCAGAGTCACCTTGTTAGAACAAAAGGTGCTCCTCATGTTCTTATCACTTAGGAAATTACAAGTGTTTTAGGACCTCTGTGCCAGTAACCAGCAGCAGAGACCAATGCATATATTTTCTATTATCTCACACACCCTACACTTCTTCCCACACTGAAATGGCAACTTCCTCTTTCCAGCCACTCATACTAAAATGTTGGGAGTCCTGACTGACTCCTCTCTTTCATTCATACTACTTATGCAATGACTAAGAAAATTATCTTGGCTCAACTTGTAAATATCACTAATATCTGACAATCTTTCACCATCTCCATGCAGATCCAAGCCATGACTGAGTCTCACTGGGCCACCTCTAACTGTACTCCCAGCTTCTAACTTTGTTGCTACTATTTTCCCTACAGTAGACAGAGTGGTCGTTTTGAAATGTAAGTAAGTCATATAATGTCACTCCTCAGCTCAAAACATTCTAAAGTCTCCCATCCCATTCAGAGGAAAGGCCAAAGCTCCTATAATGGCCTAACAAGTTCTGTATGACCTATGCTTTCATGCCACAACACCCTCTCCTATTCCACTGCTTTCCTATGCTCATTTGGCTCAAGTCACAGTGACGTTCTATATGTTCTTCAAACACAACATGCACAGTTCTGGTTCAGGGCCTTTGAATTGACTTTTGGAAGCCTGGAATGTACTTTACCCATAAATGCATGTAGACCTCACAGCTCCCGTAAGTCTTTGATCAACTGTCACCTCATCAGAGAAGCCCATGCCCATCACCCTGTTTAAAAGTTCAACCTCTTCTCATCCCCTTTCTTGCTTTATTTCTCCATATCACTTTCAAATAAACTATAAAATTTACTTATTTTATTGTATTTTTCATTTGTTTTTCTTCCACACTGGCTAAGGAGCTCCATGAAAATAGACTCTTTTATCTATTTGTTCACCATTGTATCCCAGCATCTAGAATTGATCCTGGTACATCATAATAATAATATTTGTTGAAATGGTGAATGAAAAATTGCAGTGCTATACACTTGGTGAAGGAAATCTCTTGGTGTATCCCATCCAAATATCCAAATCCTTGTGAAAGCAAAAATTTAAGCTAAAAAAATATTTTAAAGGCCACAGTAGTTCCACTATCAAGACTCAACTCATTAAATATTAAATCTTATTTCTCTATTGCTATGATGGAAATAAGGAGAGGAAAACAAAATAGGAAGGAAAAATAAGGAGAGAAAGATTGAAAGAGGGACATATAAAGGGAGAGTACATAGGTAGCTATTTAGGCTGATCTAAAGAAAAGGAGATATGATCTGGAGTCCACCAACCTGACTTCTAGTTTGGGCTCTTTTTCCTCCTTGTTCTCATTTACTTGGAGTCTATTACTTTTCTTGTAAAAACAAGGTTAATAAAACCTACTTCACAGAGTTGCAGTTAGGACAAAATGAAATGAGGGATATAAAATGCCTCGTATGGTGCGTGACACATGGAAGACACTCAAAAATAAAAGCTAACCTGGTTCAACTTATACACTTACATTTCCTGGCTCTGTCTGCAGAGAGAGCCTAGAAGCAGTGACACCCCAGAACCAATGAGCACAACTAATGCTCAGGTCTTGGTTTCTAAATATCATTCTCCAATAGAATGAACCAGAGCTCCTTGGAGGAAAAGAAATAATTCTAGGGCTGAGGCAGGGAAATTTCAGGGTAAGACTGGAATATTTTGTGATACCAAAAGGTAAGAAAGTAGGTAAAAAGAGACAGGGGTGGGAGTGGGAGTGAGGAGACCATGCAGAAAGGACATTGGCCTTTACATGATGCAGCCCCTTTACATGCTTGTCTGCAATCTCAAGAGAGACCCTAAGACAGCTAAGCCATGCTGGAATCTTGGCCCAAAGAAACTTTGAAAAAATAAATGCTATTGTCTTAAGTCACTAAGCTATGGGGTAATTGTCATGTGGCAATAGAAGGAGGTTAGAATCAATGCCATTTAAATACACCAAGAACAACTTTGACAGGACATGCCTTTAGCAGGAAAGATTAGCGATAAGGGTGGACTTCTCTCTGCTGGTGATCTTTTGGCTGCTGCTATTTTGTCTCTTTGTTCTTTGTAGTCATCAAAATATCAGGTGTACCTTTCTGGAAAAATTTTTCAGGAGCCACAAACTTGAAGTTTCTCCACCGAGAATGTGAGCGGAAAGAGTATAGATTTGAAATTAAAGATTCTGGCTTCTGCTTTGCCACTTCCAGACATATGGTTTGAGAGAATTTGAAATTCTTCTAAGTGTTTTCACTTGTAAAATGAAAGGGTAATGCAGATGCTGTTTCAGCTTCCTGGAGCTTCCTAAGGTCTTGGAACTTTTTTTTTTTTTAACAAGGTAGAATCTTTTATTTATTTTTTTATATTTAACATACACATATATTAAAAGCATAATAATGCAATGAACACCCATGAATTTACCACCCAACTAAAAAAAGTAGGAGATTATTAACACTGGTGAATTTCTTATGAGATGGATTGTTTCCCGAATCAGTAGATTCATGCTTTTCATTAACATTTGTTCAATGGCATTTGCATTTCCTCTGCTCTCCCTGTTTTTTCTTTTTTCTCACTTTGGTTTCCACTTTTCTTTTTTTTGTTGTTGTTAGTTTCTAACAAAGTGAATCAGCTATACATATACATATATCCCCATATCTCCTACCTCTTGCCTCTCCCTCCCACACTCGCTATCCCACCCCTCTAGGTGGTCACAAAGCACCAAGCTGATCTCCCTGTGCTATGCAGCTGCTTCACACTATTTTACATTTGGAAGTGTATATATGTCCATGCCACTCTCTCACTTCATCCCAGCTTACCCTTCCCCTTCCCGTGTCCTCAAGTCCATTCTCTCTGTCTGCATCTTTATTCCTGTCCTACCCCTGTATTCTTCAGAACCTTTTTTTCTTTTTAGATTCCATATATATGTTAGCATATGGTATTTGTTTTTCTCTTTCTGACTTACTTCACTCTGTATGACAGACTCTAGGTCCATCCACCTCACTACAAATAACTCAGCTTCGTTTCTTTTTATGGCTGAGTAATATTCCGTTGTATATATGTGCCACATCTTCTCTATACATTCGTCTGTTGATGGACACTTAGGTTGCTTCCATGTCCTGGCTGTGGTAAATAGAGCTGCAATGAATATTTGGGTACATGACTCTTTTTCAATTATGGTTTTCTCAGGGTATATGCCCAGTAGTGGGATTGCTGGGTCGTATGGTAGTTCTATTTTTAGTTTTTTAAGGAACCTCCATACTGTTCTCCATGGTGGCTGTATCAGTTTACATTCCCACTAACAGTGCAAGAGGTTCCCTTTTCTCCACACCCTCTCCAGCATTTATTGTTTGTACATTTTTTGATGGTGGCCATTCTGACCAGTGTGAGGTGATACCTCATTGTAGTTTTGATTTGCATTTCTCTAATGATTAGTGATGTTGAGCATCCTTTCATGTGTTTATTGGCAATCTGTATATCTTCTTTGGAGAAATGTCTCTTTAGGGCTTCTGCTCATTTTTGGATTGGGTTCTTTGTTTTTTTGATATTGAGCTGTATAAGCTGCTTGTAAATTTTGGAGATTAATCTTTGTCAGTTGTTTCATTTGCAAATATTTTCTCCCATTCTGAGGGTTCTCTTTTCATCTGGTTTATGTTTTCCTTTGCTATGCATAAGCTTTTAAGTTTCATTAGGTCACATCTGTTTATTTTTGTTTTTATTTCCATTCCTCTAGGAGGTGGGTCAAAGAGGATCTTGCTGTGGTTTATTTCATACAGTGTTCTGCCTATGTTTCCCTCTAAAAGTTTTATAGTGTCTGGCCTTACATTTAGGTCTTTAATCCATTTTGAGTTTATTTTTGTGTATGGTGTTAGGGGGTGTTCTAATTTCATTCTTCTACTCGTAGCTGTCCAGGTTTCCCAGCACCACTTATTGAAGAGACTGTCTTTTCTCCATTGTATACTCTTGCCTCCTTTATCAAAAATAAGGTGACCGTATGTGTGTGGGTTTATCTCTGGGCTTTCTATCCTGTTCCATTGATCTATATTTCTGTTTTTGTGTCAGTACCATACTGTCTTGATTATTGTAGCTTTATAGTATAGTCTGAAGCCTGGGAGACTGATTCCTCCAGCTCCGTTTTTCTTTCTCAAGATTGCTTTGGCTATTCGGGGTCTTTTGTGTTTCCATACACACTGTGAAATTTTTTGTTCTAGTTCTGTGAAAAATGCATTGGTAGTTTGATAGGGATTGCATTGAATCTGTAAATTGCTTTGGGTAGTAGAGTAATTTTTACAATGTTGATTCTTCCAATCCAAGCACATGGTACATCTCTCCATCTGTTTGTATCATCTTTAATTTCTTTCATCAGTGTCTTACAAGTCTTTTATCTCTGTAGGCAGGTTTATTCCTAGGTATTTTATTTTTTTTGTTGCAATGGTAAATGGGAGTGTTTCCTTAATTTCTCTTTCAGATTTTTTATCATTAGTGTATAGGAGTGCAAGAGATATCTGTTCATTAATTTTGTATCCTGCTACTTTACCAAATTCATTGATTAGCTCCAGTAGCTTTCTGGTGGCATTTTTAGGATTCTCTATGTATAGTATCATGTCATCTGCAAACAGTGACAACTTTACTTCTTTTCCAATTTGGATTCCTTTTATTTCTTTTTCTTTCTGATTTCTGTGGCTAAAGCTTCCAAAACTATGTTGAATAATAGTGGTGAGAGTGGACAACCGTGTCTTGTTCCTGATCTTAGTGGAAACAGTTTCAGTTTTTCACCATTGAGAAAGATGCTGGCTGGGGTTTGTCATATATGACCTTTATTATGTTGAGGTAAGTTCCCTCTATGCCTACTTTCTGGAGGATTTCTATCATAAATGGGTGTTAAATCTTGTTGAAAGCTTTTTCTTCTTCTGTTGAGATTATCATATGGTTTTTATCCTTCAGTTTGTTAATATGGTGCATCACATTCATTGATTTGCATATATTGAAGAATCCTTGCATTCCTGAGATAAACCATACTTAATCATGGTATCTGATCCTTTTAATGTGCTGTTGGATTCTGTTTGCTAGTATTTTCTTGTGGATATTTGTATCTATGTTCATCAGTGATATTGGCCTTTAGTTTTCTTTTCTTGTGACATCTTTGACTGGTTTTAGTATCAGGGTGATGGTGCTCTCATAGAATGAGTTTGGGAGTGTTCCTCCCTCTGCTATATTTTGGAAGAGTTTGAGAAGGAAGTTTGAGAAGGGTAAGTATTAGCTCTTCTGTAAATGTTTGATAGAATTCTCCTGTGAAGCCATCTGGTCCTGGGGTTTTGTTTGTTGGAAGATTTTTAATCACAGTCTGAATTTCAGTGCTAGTGATTGGTCTGTTTATATTTTCTATTTCTTCCTGGTTCAGTGTCAGAAGGTTGTGCTTTTCTAAGAATTTTTCCATTTCTTCCAGGTTGTCCATTTTATTGGCATATAGCTGCTTATAGTAATCTCTCATGATCCTTTGTTACTTTGTCCGTTGTTACTTCTCCTTTTTCATTTCTAAGTGTATTGATTTGAGTTTTCTCCCTTTGTTTCTTGATGAGTCTGGCCAATTGTTTATCAATTTTGTTTATCTTCTCAAAGAACCAGCTTTTAGTTTTATTGATCTTTGCTATTGTTTCCTTCATTTCTTTTTCATTTATTTCTGATCTGATCTTTATGGTTTCTTTCCTTCTGCTAACTTTGGGGGTTTTTTGTTCTTCTGTCTGTAATTGCTTTAGGTGTAAGTTTTGGTTGTTTATTTGAGATGTTTCTTGTTTTTTGAGGTAGGATTGTATTGCTATAGAGTTCCCTCTTAGAACCCCTTTTGTTGCATCCCATAGGCTTTGGGTTTTCGTGTTTTCATTGTCATTTGTTTCTAAGTATTTTTTGATTTCCTCTTTGATTTCTTCAGCGATCTCTTAGTTATTTAGTAGTGTATTGTTTAGCCTCCATGTGTTTGTACTTTTTACAGACTTTTTCCTGTAATGGCTATTTAGTCTCATAGCGTTGTGGTCGGAAAAGATGCTTGTTACGATTTCAATTTTCTTAAATTTACCAAGGATTGATTTGGTAAATTTCATAGATAGATCATACCCAAGATATGATCTCTCCTGGAGAATGTTCCATGAGCACTTGAGAAGAAATTGTATTGTGTTGTTTTGGGTGGAATGTCCTATAAATATCAATTAAGTCCATCTTGTATAATGTGTCGTTTGAAGCTTGTGTTTCCTTATTTATTTTCATTTTGGATGATCTGTCCATTGGTGAAAGTGGGGTGTTAAAGTCCCCTAGTATGATTGTGTTACTGTCGATTTCCCCTTTTATGGCTGTTAACATTTGCCTTATGTATTGAGGTGCTCCTATGTTGGGTGCATAAATATTTACAGTTGCTATTATTTCTTCTTGGATTGATCCCTTTATCATTATGTAGTGTCCTTCTTTGTCTCTTGTAATAGTCTTTATTTTAAAGTCTATTTTGTCTGATATGAGAATTGCTACTCCAGCTTTCTTTTGATTTCCATTTGCATGGAATATCTTTTTCCATTCCCTCACTTTCAGTCTGTATGTGTCCCTAGGTCTGAAGTGGGTCTCTTGTGGACAGTATATATACGGGTCTTATTTTTGTATCCATTCAGCCAGTGTATGTCTTTTGGTTGGAGTATTGAATCCATTTGCATTTAAGGTAGTTATTGATATGTATGTTCCTATTACCATTTTCTTAATTGTTTTGGGTTTGTTTTTGTAGGTCTTTTCCTTCTCTTGTGCTTCTTGCCTAGAGAAGTTCCTTTAGCATTTGTAGTAAAGCTGGTTTGGTGGTGCTGAATTCTCTTAGCTTTTGCTTGTCTGTAAAGGTTTTAATATTTCCTTCGAATCTGAATGAGATCCTCGCTGGTAGAGTAATCTTGGTTATAGGTTTTTCCCTTTCATCACTTTAAATATGTCCTGCCACTCCCTTCTGGCTTGCAGAGTTTCTGCTGAAAGATCAGCTATTAATCTTATGGGCATTCCCTTGTATGCTATTTGTTGTTTTCTCCTTGCTGCTTTCAATAGTTTTTCTTTGTATTTAGCTTTTGATAGTTTGATTAATATGTATCTTGACGTGTTTCTCGTTGGATTTATCCTGTATCGGACTCTCTTCACTTCCTGGACTTGACTATTTCCTTTCCCATATTAGGGAAGTTTTCAACTATAATCCCTTCAAATATTTTCTCAGTCCCTTTCTTTTTCTCTTCTTCTTCTGGGACCCCTCTAATTTGAATGTTGGTGCATTTAATGTTGTCCCAGAGGTCTCTGAGACTGTCCTCAATTCTTTTCATTCTTTTTTCTTTATTGTTCTCTGCAGTAGTTATTTCCACTATTTTATCTTCCAGGTCACTTATCAGTTCTTCTGCCTCAGTTATTCTGCTATTGATTCCTTCTAGAGAATTTTTAATTTCATGTGTTGTGTTGTTCATCATTGTTTGTTTGCTCTTTCATTCTTCTAAGTCCTCATTAAATGTTGCTTGTATTTTCTCCATTCTATTTCCAACGTTTTGGATCATCTTTACTCTCATTATCCTGAATTCTTTTTCAGGTAGACTGCCTATTTCCTCTTCATTTGTTTGGTCTGGTTGGTTTTTACCTTGCCCCTTCATCTGCTGTGTGTTTCTCTGTCTTCTCATTTTGCTTAACTTACTGTGTTTGGGGTCTCCGTTTCACAGGATGCAGGTTCATATTTCCCGTTGTTTTGGGAGTCTGCCCCCAGTGGCTAAGGTTGTTTCAGTGGGTTGTGTAGGCTTCCTGGTGGAGCGGACCGGTGCCTGTGTTCTGGTGGATGAGGCTGGATCTTGTCTTTCTGGTGGGCAGGATCACGTCTGGTGGTGTGTTTGGGGTGTCTGTGACATTATGATTTTAGGCAGCCTCTCTGCTAATGGGTGGGATTGTGTTCCTCTCTTGCTAGTTTGGCATAGGGTGTCCAGTACTGTAGGTTGTTTGTCGTTGAGTGGAGCTGGCTCTTAGCATTGAGATGGAGCTCTCTGGGAGAGCTTTCGCCATTTGATATTACGTGGAGCCGGGAGGTCTCTGGTGGACCAATGTCGTGAACTCGGCCCTCCCACCTCAGAGGCACAGGCCTCACGCCCGGCTGGAGCGCGAAGACCACGTCAGCCACACGACTTGTAAGAAAAGGGAGAAAGAAAGAGAGAGAGAGAGAAGGGGAGAGAGGGAGGGAGGGAGGGAGGGAGGGAGGAAAGAAATGAAAGTTATTAAAGTAAAAAATTTTTTTAATTATTAAAAGTAAAAAAAATTAAAAGGTAAAAAAAAATCCAAAAAAGAAAGAAGAGAGCATCCAAACCAAAAAACAAATCCACCAGTGATAGCAAGCACTAAAAACTATACAAAAATAAATAAATAAATAAATAAATGGACAGACAGAATCCTAGGACCAATGGTAACAGCAAAGCTATACACATACACACTCACAAAAAGAGAAAAAGGAAAAATATCTATATATCTATATATATATATATATATATAAAAAAAGGGAGAGAGCAACCAAATCAACTCTAAATACTAAACTAAGGTAAATGTAAAACCAGAAACCGGTCAGTCGCATACAGCAAACCCCAAGTCTACAGTTGCTCCCAAAGTCCACTGCTCGATTTTGGGATGATTCCTTGTCTATTCAGGTGTTCCACAGATGCAGGGTACATCAAGTTGATTATGGAGATTTAATCCACTGCTCCTGAGGCTTCTGGGAGAGATTTCCCTTTCTCTTCTTTGTTCTCACAACTCCTGGGGTTCAGCTTTGGATTTGGCCCTGTCTCTGCATGTAGGTTGTCTGAGGGCATCTGTTCCCCTGCCCGAACAGGCCGGGGTTAAAGTAGCAGGTGATTAGGGGGTCTGTGGCTCACTCAGGCCCGGCAGAGGGAGGGGTACTGAATGCGGGCAGAGCCTGTGGTGGCAGAGGCTGGCCTGACGTTGCAGCAGCCTGAGGCATGTGTCTGTTCTCCCGGGGAAGTTGTCCCTGGATCACGGGACCCTGGCAGCAGCGGGCTGCACAGGCTCCCGGCAGGGGAGGTGTGGCTAGTGACCTGTGCTTGCACACAGGCTTCTTGGTGGCTGCAGCAGCAGCCTTAGCGTCTCATGCTCGTCCCTGGTGTCCGCACTGATAGCCGTGGCTCGCGCCTGTCTCTGGAGCTCGTTTAGGGGGTGCTCTGAATCCCCTCTCCTTGAGCACCCTGAAACAATGGTCTCTTGCTTCTTCGGCAGCTCCAGACTCTTTCCCGGACTCCCTCCCGGCTAGCCGTGGCGCACTAGCCCTTTCAGGCTGTGTTCACGCCGCCAACCCCAGTCCTCTCCCTGTGCTCTGACCGAAGTCCGAGCCTCAGCTCCCAGACCTCGCCCGCCCCGGCGAGTGAGCAGACAAGCCTTTAGGTCTGGTGAGTGCCGGTCGGCCCTGATCCTCTGTGCGGGAATCTCTTGGCTTTGCCCTCCTCACCCCTGTGGCTGCGCTCTCCTCCGCGGCACCAAAGCTTCCCCTCCTCCGCCACCCGCAGTCTCCGCCTGCGAGGGGGGCTTCTAGTGTGTGGAAACCTTTCCTCCTTCACAGCTCCCTCCCACTGGTGCAGGTCCCATCCCTATTCTTTTGTCTCTGTTTTTTCTTGTTTCTTTTGCCCTACCCGGGTACGTGGGGGGTTTCTTGCCTTTTGGGAAGTCTGAGGTCTTCTGCCAGCGTTCAGTAGGTGTTCTGTAGGAGTTGTTCCACATGTAGATGTATTTCTGATGTATTTGTAGGGAGGAAGGTGATCTCCCTTCCGCCATCTTGAAGGTCTCGTCAGAACTATTTTAGAAAATAAAAGTGCCATGTTGCTTCTTTCAAATGAGATGTTAAGCTCACTAAATTCAGATAAAAAATGTGATTGTCCCAGAATATTCATTTATCAAACACAATTCTCAGGAAACAGGCGTAACTACAGAGCTACCAAATATGTAAATAGCATAAACCTATCTGTGGTGGCTGCAAAACCAAACCTTTGTCTCACTGAACTGCCTCCGTTTTGTGACACTGAGGTTCCATATTTTATCCTATGTAATTTTTCCTAGAATTGATATTTTAAAATTGGGAAGCAATTTAGCATGTTGCATTGCCCTGCTCTGTTAGCCAGGCCAACATTGATGACACATCTTAATAGTATAATGGGCAGTTGGGCATCTAAACTTTACCCTGCCATGGATCAGTTTTGGCAGCTGTGCTTTTTATTCATCAGTCTGATTGAAACCGCTTTCGTGACAGAAGCAAAGATCGTCTTCTTTGTTCAAAATTCCCATAAAAGGCAAAATGGAAGTCTTTGCAGACAGACTGGCGTGCCTGAGTAAATTTATTTTCCTAGGCTTCTAGCCACAACAGTGAGCAAACAAATGTCTTTACCTACATCTTTAAGTATACCATAGGCTAGCGCATTTATAGGATTAAATAATGCTCTTTGCTTTGACTTCTTCCTTGTCTGTTTTAAACCATTGCCCAAACTTGCATTTTTAAATGTTAACCTTATAATTCTTAACCTTTAGCCCTGGGCTATTTGAGCAGTCTATGGCTGTGTGTGTGTTTGTCTGTGGCTGTGTGTGTACACGTACACTGTCTGTGATGTTGGGGGAGGAGGAGGACTGGGCTTTCTTTTTAATCCTCTTTCTTTATAGGGAGCAGACCTCAAAGGGTTTCCTTTCCTAGCTTCTTAACTTCTCTTCCAAGCATAATGATTCTAGACAGACCAAACGACTGACCAGTGATCCATCGTGTTTTTAATCATTTACAGTCTGATTCCTACACGGTGGTGCCTGATATTTGGTTTTGAAGAATGCTTTCCTGAAGAATACATTCAACCCAGAATTTCTGAGCAATAAATTACCTGTGCTGGGGGGCTCTTGACAGCTTGTATTATTTTGCCCTCGTGGAAAATAATGGATAATTTGGAACAATGCTCCCTTTTGAATTAAAATATAAAAGGTTAGAGTTTTAGAGCTCAAGATAATAAGTAGACCCTCAACCAACAGACTGGACCCAAATCTCCCCCAGAGAGCAAAGATTTGACAGGTGAAAACATCGGGGAGAGGAGATAAAAACATAAGCATTTGTACATGACTTGTTTTTGTTCAGGGCTGGGAAAACCTTTTTGTATCCTGCACTGTCCCAGATGCTCAGTCAACTATATAGTTATAGTTATACTAACATGAGGCAGAGCAGAGCTTTGTGCAAATATTATGATCATCCCGACTTACCCAGGAGAAATCCGGTCTCCAGTTTGGCTAGTGAGCCAACCTCTTTCTATCCCTGACTGGGAGGTGGGGGAGTGGAGGCCAGGGGTCTTGCAATTGTTGGCACTGTGGATAGATCACAAGGGAAACTGAATTTTAGCTGAATATGCATCTGTTTACACACTGGTGCAAATTAATCATCATATATTAAATTATAACGCTATTGTTTAAATGCTTGTAGAAGAAAGGAACAAATGTTTTCATATGTAAGTGCATATGAACCTCCTATAGGTAGTTCCCAGAGCAGAGAATAATCCCAAAGTAATGATGTGACTTAGAAATGGAACTATCTTTTCCTATATATATATATAAAATGTTGTAAGCAGTGGTCAGGTTTCCAGGCTAAACGAAAGTGATCTGAATTTCTAGTTTATTTAAACTACAGTTTTAAAATTTAAGATAAGAGTTAAGATCACTGTCCAAGAGGCAATATACCACATGAGTTAAGAATCAGAATGCTCGCTTTGGCAGCACATATACTAAAATTGGAACGATACAGAGAAGATTAGCATGGCCTCTGCGCAAGGATGACATGCAAATTCGTGAAGCGTTCCATATTTAAAAAAAAGAAAAGAGAGAATCAGAGATACCCACTTTTGAGTCTGGGCTCCCCCGCTCACTGGTAGTGTCACTTTGGGGAGGTTTTGTGACCTCTCTGAACCCAGTTTCCTAGTCTGTACATTACAGGGATCAGCAAACTAGGACCTCTGGGACAAATGTGGCTTGCCATCTGTTTTGGCTCAACTTGCAAGCTAATTTTTTAAATCTTTAAGTATTAAAATCAAAGAAAGAAGAATGTTTCATGACATACAAATATAGTATGAAATTTAAATTTCATGATCCATAAATAAAGCTTTATTGGAAGATAGCCACGCTCATTTGTTTACGTATGGTCTGCTTTCTATGCTGCTTTCTTGTGACCAGACAGAAAGTTACAATAGGGACTGCATGGCCCACAGAGCCTAAGAAAATTAATCTGTGGCCCTTTACTGAAAACATTTATCTAACCCTGCTGCAATATCTACCTTGCGGTGTTACCATTAGGATTGAATGTTATATAAAGTGTTTAGTGCGGGGAATTAGAGTGAGGAAGCCCTGGGCTTATGCTGCTTCTGAAAATGAATATGGGGCTGTGTGTGAAGACCTCTCAAGGACAGAAAAAAAGACAAACTGGGAAATAATCTCAACATACTATCACTTCCCTCAATTTACAAGAATGAATGCTGGTGTCAGAAGATATTTGTAGAAAACTGGAAATGTCCCCATTTTGTCATTCTGGTCTAACCTAATAGCACCTGGATTATAAATTGCCAGTAACAATTCAGCATCCATTTTAATAAGAGGTAAAATTTTGCCATAGACAATACTTTATTAGTTATTATTTTTATTGTTACTCTATTATTGACTATTTCATGATGGGATGGGAATCTCTATTTAATATATAGAAGCAACTATATTCAATATCCTGTGATAAACCATAATGGAAAAGAATATGAAAAGGAATGTATATATATGTATAACTGAATCACTTAGCTGTACAGTAGAAATTAACACAACATTGTAAATCAACTATACTTCAATAAAATAATTTTTTTTAAAAAAGGAAAGATGCAGATAACCCTCAAAAAAATAAATATATAGAAGCATGTCAGAGTGTCTAATAATGAAAAAATAGTTATTAAAACACATTTCATGATCAAATAATTTGTTACTGAAGTAAGGATGATGAATGAAATGTAAAGATTCACTCCAGGATGGAAGTTCTTTCCCTCTCTTAACAATAGTAAAAGCTATACTACATCTAGTGCTTCTTCTATCAAGTGCTAGGTAGGAATTTATTTTTAATTCTTCTAACAGCCCTCTGAGATAAGTAGGAAACTGGGAATAAGAATAGTTAATTCCACTGATATGGAAATCTAATACAGATATAGGCCAAGGGGGAGTGTGATGGCATCCTTTGGGGTGTATCCCCACTTTTGGTATAGCCACAAGGGCCCTATAATTAAGCCAAGACTCATTTTTAATGGAAACATGTGGCTTTCTCTCTAAATGCATTTCAACTAACTGTTATTATTAAATCAATAACCAGTAGTACCAATACCACTATTATCAGTAATGCTCACTTATTGTTTCAGTCATCAATTTTTATGACCCACTATGTAACAGACACTGGATTTGGCCCTGGGTACACTATGGAAAACAAAATTAAATAGTTTATCCCATGGATCCTACATTTTAATCAGCAGCGGCAGATAACAATCAAATGAAAATTTTTTAAAATGAACTAGAAAATATCAAGAAATATTAAGTTCTATGGTTGACTACACAGTAGGGGAAAGGGGAAGAACACTTTTGATTAGGTGGTCATATTAGAGTAGGCTACAAGAGTTCTAGTTGTAACCTCAGAGAGATTTAAGGTTATATCTCAGAGACCCTCTCAGCTAGATAAAGGCTTTAAGAATCTTAAAGGCCTTGTCCAAAAGACCCTTATGCTTGGCCCAAAGTAAAATGAAGTCCATCTCAAAGAGACTTGTGGGAGTGGCTTTGTCTAATGGAGTCGACTACAATAAGATTTATAAGAAACTATAACTATGGAAGCACCTACAGCTTTGAATGAATTGAACAGAAATCATTTACACTGAAAAGAGGCTTCTGGGCCCCCAAACTTTAATGAACAGGAAGCAGACTGAGAAAGCTACTCAGCTACAAACACAGGCCATTTCTAAAGAAAAGGAAGATGACTCACTAAGAGATAGGAAGAGCCTCTTGCAGAAAGGAGAACTGAGCCCTAATCAAGGACTGGAAGCAGGTGCCCATTGGATTTCGTAATTGTTGTTGACTAGTGACTACTCTGGGCCTCCCTTTACCTTTTTTTTTACAATTATCTAATCACAGGGTATATGTATACAAAGGAGGAAAGGAAGGTGTCAAACAACTGGTCTTTCAGTTCACTAGCCTTCAAATCAATGTAAATTATTCTTTAAAAGCTGTGACTGAGGAACTTCCCCTGAGAAGCCTCCTCTTACCCCACTCTACTTCAAACTAATTTAAATGATGAAATATTCTGAACTTGACCCCATAGTGGGATAAGACTTTTGGAGGTCTTGGGAAGGGGCAAGTTCATTCTCCATGTGGGATAATTGTCAGTCATTAGAGTCCAGAACTTTTTTTTTTAACTCATCCATCCTCCCTCTCCCCAAACTTCTGGCAACCACTGATCTTTTACTGTCTCTATAAGTTTTGCCTTTTCCAGAATGTTATATAGTTGGAATCATACAGAGTGCAGCCTTTTCAGACTGACTTTTTCCACTAACAATATGTACTTAAGCTTCCTCCATGTCTTTCAGTGACTTGGCAGCTCATTTCTCTTTATTGTTGAATAATATTCTGTTGTATGAATGTATCACTTTATCGATTCATCTTTTGAAGAACATTTCAGTTGCTTCCAATATTTTGGCAATTATGAATAAAGTCTCTTTAAGCATTCATATGCAGGTTTTTGTAAGGACAAAAGTTTTCAACTCATTTGGGTAAATAACCTGGAAGCACAATTGCTGGATCATATAGTAAAACCAAATTTAGCTTTGTAAGGAACTACCATACTGTCTTCCAATGTGGCTGTAGCATGCTGCATTCCCACCAACAATGAATAATTAAGAGTTCCTATTTTTCTACATCCTCACCAGCGTTTGGTAGTTTAATTTTGTTGTTTTCTTTGTTGTTAACTCTTTGGGAATTTTTGTAGGCAATCGTCTGTGAACAAAGACAGTTTTGTTTTGTTTTGTTTTCCTTCCCTATTTGTATACCTTTTGTTTCCTTTTCTTATTGTAAAAGCTAGGACTTCTACTATGATGTTGAGTAGGAATGGTAAGAGGGACATCCTTGCCTTGTTCTTGATCTTAGGGGGGAAAAAAATCTCATTTCTCACCATTAAGTATAATGTTAGCTGTAGGTATTTTGTAAATGTTCTATATCAAGTTGAGAAATTTCTCTTCTATTCTTAGATTACTGAGTGTTTTGTTTTGGGTTTTGGGTTTTTTGTTTGTTTTTGTTTTTACTCATGAATGAGTGTTAGATATTGTCAAATGCTTTTTCTACAACTATTGATAAGATCATATAATTTTCTTCTTTATCCTGTTGATGTGATATAGTGCATTACTTGATTTTCAAGTGTCGAACTAGCCTTGTATATCCAGAAAAAAAATCCCACATGGTTATGTTGTATAATTTTTTAATATATTGTTGGATTTGATTTGCTAATATTTGATTGAGGATGTTGCATCTATACTCATGAACAATATTGATCTCTAGTTTTTATTTCTTGTAATGACTTCTTCTGGTTTTGGAGAATCCAGAATTTTGTCCCCATTTTTTCCTTGATTTCTTGCCTTGAATATTTCTCTTGAGGAGTCCAATTTGATCCTAAATTTGTTTCCTTTCAAACGTGAACTTTTTAATTTTGCTGCTTGAATATTTTTGCGTCTTCTCAGTATTGCCAGTATTTTGAAGTCTCACAGTGATGGGCCTTAGTGTGATCATTTTCTTAATAGTTCTGCTAGACATTTTCTAGGCTCTGTTTATTTGGAAACTTCATTGTTTTAGTTTTGGAACTTTTTATTGTATTCCTCATTTACTAATTTCCTCCCTTCTGTTATCTTGTTTGGGGAACTCTTTTTGGTCAGGCTTTGGACTTCCTGGACTGATCTACTAATAATCTTATCTTTTTATGTCTATCATATTTTTCATTTAATTTTGTTCTGCTTTCTATGATACCTTGGTTTTATTATCTAGCTCTTTGGATGAGTTTTTAATGTCTATATTCATATTTCTAGTCTCTAAGAGCTCTAGCTGACAGTTCCACTTTTATAGTATCCTATTGGATGCAATGACTTATTTATCTGAGAACATAAATTATAGTTTTAATTATAGTCTTCATCTGTTCTCTGCATTCCTGTTCTCTGTGAGTTCTTTTTTTCTCTTTGATGTCTTTATTTTTAGGTGGGGCTTTCCTCTATAGCCTGGGATTTTTGTTAGCTGTTCATTTTTAAGATTGGGGCATCAGAAGCTTGGATTGAAGGTCTGTGTGAGAACATGAAATCTTCCAGCTGAGAGACTTCTCCTTGAGAGTGGTTGATTTGGAATTTTTTCATTTCATATTGGGAATCCCACCCCACAGCCCATCCCATTTTCCCCAAAACATAACCCTCCAATCTCCTGGTAGCAGTGTATGATAAGCATTATGGGGGGCATTAGTTGCATAGTTCAGTGTCTAAACATTTATTTAATTATCTGTTTTCAGTTTGGCTCCTCTTTTCTGCCTTCTGCTCTACCTCCTGTCCCTGAGCTCAGTGCATCTTATTCTTTTTTTTTTTTTAATAGGGTACCTCTCCATTTACTTAAATTTTCTTTGATTTCTTTCATCAATATGTTGTAGTTTTTACCTCACAAGTCTTGTAGATGTTTTGCTAGAATTATACGTAGGTAATTCATTTGCCTTGTTTTCCATGTGTCCACTGCTAGTATATAGAAATGCAATTGATTTTTTATTTAAAATTTTCCAGCTTTGTTGACATATAATTGACAAATAACATTGTGTAAGTTTAAGGTATATGATGTGATGATTTGATACTTCTGTGTATTGTGAAATTATTACCACAATAAAGTTAGTTAATACATCTGTCACCTCATATAATTACCATTTTGTGTGCTGGTATGGTGAGAACATTTAAGATCTACTCTTTTAAAGGACTTTCAAGTATATAATATAGTATTGTTAACTATATAGTCACTATGCTGTACATTAGATTCCCAGAATGTATTCATCTTATAACTGGAAGTTTGTACCCTTTGACCAACCTCTCATTTTTCCCACCCTCCAGTCCATTCTACTCTTATTTCTATGATTTTTTTTTTTTTTTAGATTCCACATGTAAGTGATATCTTACAGTATTTGTTTTTCTCTGTCTGGCTATTTTACTTAGCATAATGCCCTCAAGGTCCATTCATGTCACAGATGAGGGCCTCTTATTCCGATTCAGGATAAACCTGCAGTCTCCTGCCAGACTCAAGATGGGTGAATCTGTTGACTGCACACACCAGGGAAGAAGATTTTACCTGTCTCTAAAGAGACTTCCCACCACCTTCCTGATTGCAGCATACCTTCCCTGCTTTGTGTAATGCCCTTTCCCAGAGCCTGTGCAGGGATCTGGAGAAAGAACTAAGCACAGTTCTCACTGTCTTTCTCTCCAGCCAGTACTTTTAACCAGCTTTCTCAGCAATACTAACTCCTCCATTCACTTTCCATTTACTACAAGTAGTTGCCATTTCAATCTATTATTGTCTCTTCTTGCATTCTTTTTCTTTGTGTTTTTACCATTTTTAATTCCTTTACTTTCACTTTAATGAGGTTTGGGGAGAGAACTGAAATGAAAACCATGTGTTTAATCTTTGTATAATCAGAAAGCTACTGGAATCATTACAAACATACAAAACAAAAATTTAAGGGATAGCGTACTACTTTATTCCAGATATACCAAGGGCATATGATCACTAACCGAAACATGCACTTAATTTAAGCAAAACCAAAATTTGGTCTAAGCATTCATGTTATTAAAGACCACATTTCCTAAACTGTATAATTTGTATAACTCTCTCCCTAAAAATGCTATACTAAATAAGGGAAGAATGATCTCCTAGTTGTTTAACATTGACTATGTATCCTTTTCTTATAATATCACTTACATGTGATCTTGTAAAGTCTAAGGAGGCTGAATTCAGGGTTGTCGAAGCCCATACAAATCATAAAGAGGGGAAGTCCTTTCATCCTTGGCACTCCTCGGAGCCTATAAGTACTTTCATTCAAGGGAAAATGAAAATGAAATGATGTAACAAATGATGTCTTTAGATCCCTGGGCACGCAATGGGTCTTTCTCAATATTTTTCCAATATTTAAACTTTTTAATTATCCTCCTCCATTTTCCCTTTTGGTGGATTCTCCACCGTATACAGTGCCCACCTCCCACTAAGAATATTAAGTGAATCAGATCCTTCTCTCCGTCTCTTCCTGTTTCAGTCAGGCACAACCCAACCTCAGAGTCCTGGGAAAGATTATGCAGGTTGAGCCCCATTCATAAGAACACCCTATCAAGATGGTCAATGGGGACTGAAAATCAGCTGGGGTCTGCTTGCCACGCCTGACACCTATGGGGCTGTGTCTCCCCAGATGGGATGCCATATTCTACAATAATTCATACAAAAATTCAGTTTGGACTAACAGTAGCTGTGGTCATTCAGATCTTCCTCCCAGGGCTTTGCATTCTAAAGACACCCTCATATGCACCTCAGCTGTAGCAGCTTGTGGATCAGACCAATTCTGCAGGGTTACTTTTTTTTTTTTTTTTTTTTGCGGTATGCGGGCCTCACTGTTGTGGCCTCTCCCATTGCGGAGCACAGGCTCCGGACGCGCAGGCTCAGCAGCCATGGCTCACGGGCCCAGCCGCTCCGCGGCACGTGGGATCTTCCTGGACCGGGGCACGAACCCGTGTCCCCTGCATCGGCAGGCGGACTCTCAACCACTGCGCCACCAGGGAAGCCCTGCAGCGTTACTTTTGATGTGATTTCTACTTCCCATTCCTCAGTTATTCTTGGGTCTTATCAGTTCTGTCCACTTACCTCCCATTAATATTGTGAGGCCCCATAACAGTTCAGTAAATTTCACTTTAGGTGAAGAAGGCTGAATTGGTGATGATCGTTTAAAACCAAAACTGATACAGAGAATGTGTAAATACATGGATGGAATAGTATTGCCTGTTTCTTTTGGGGATGGGGGACTTGATGGTGCAGTGTGAGAGAAAAGGAGGAGGGTAGGGATATGAAGCAGAAAGGGAGGTTGATAAATTATTGAAAAATGTGAGCTCTGGTTCTTTGTAGTATTCTCTATCAAGGACTTTCCTCCCACCATCTCCCTACCTTGCCTGCCCCCCACCACAGCTCTCTGACTTGCAGCCTAGTGACAAAAGTGTGAGCTACCTAGTGTTTGGAGCATAAAGCCATTTCTCTGGTGGGCTTTATCCTGGGGATGGCTCTGTCCACACTAATAAGAGCCGACAATAGTAATAGCATACAAAATGGTGGGGATGTGAGCATCAAAGCAAAGAACAATATTCGGCTTGCAACAAGGTCACTTGCTTTAGTGTGGGGCTGAGTAGGAAGGAGGATCTCAGACCACAGGTTTTTTAACTGATCGAGAAACCAGAAAGCAGTGCTTTTTCAAAAAATTGCTTTATGGCAGAACTAGGTAAAATGAGAGTTTGAAAAATGAAATAGAAGAAAATAATCAAAAGTCAAAGTTTTTTCCTTAAGTCTGAGACACCACAGGAACAGAAGAGCCTGATTAAAATGAGCCATTTTACCAGATACATATGTTATATTATTAATTCCAGTGCAGTGTTCAAAAATGGAGAGAAAAAGATTTCAAAAGAGCACTCTTAAAAGTAGTGTGAGCTTGGTGTCCTAGGTAGTGTTACCCATAAAGGGAAGAGCAGATAAGCAAATTCAATTTGGAAAATAATGACCCATACTATGAACTGGGACCCATGTGACAAGCTGCTCATACAAAATATAGCAGAAGTCTGTGTCATAAAGGCTTATGCAATTGGAACCTTTCAAAATGATAGAGTACCTGCTGTTTTGTTTTGTTGGCTTTTTTCTTCTAGTCTGTAAGCCTCACTGGACAATAACATAAAACAAGGAGTTTGTTAAGGAAAAAAATATTTTAAAGTAGATGTAACAGCTGTCTAGGCTAGATGTGAGAAGATGAAAGCATAATGACTGTGGAAGTAGTGAAGGGTGAGGTGTGTACAGAAATTGAGTATATAAGGAGTCTCCCTGATTGGCACTTCATTAATTGCAGTAGGAAGATCCTCTGGTAATTCACACAGAGGCTAGACTAAAGGTTTCTTGACATTATTCAGTTCACTGTAAGCCATTTGTGGTCCTGATGATGAATACATGTGAAGTTAGCTAAGTAAATCAATTCAGAAGATGCTTGGAAAATGCACAGGTGGACCAAGTGACAATGAAACTGATGACCTGTAATATACTGTGATGTATTTTGCTGAGGCACAAATTTGAATCATGGGATCTATAAAGCTGGAGAGCCCAGAGAGTTATTTGGCACATTTTTGTTGTTGTTTATATATCTTTAAATAAATAGTATCTCTTGCCTTTACATAAAAATCAAGATTTTCTTTCACCCCAGGAAAACATCTGGATGGTAATTGCCTGCATTTAGAGAATAAATTTAGAATGATGGAATGTCACTTTGGGATCCTTTGGGGGTAGTTCAAAGGGATAAATTGTTATCCTCCAGATTAGTTAAAACTGAGGACAGATTTTGCACCAAATTATACGAGTATGCTTGTGTTTGTCTGACTTAAAATGTTGGCTCTCTAGTCAACACGAAATGAATTTCATGGAACAAGAAGCAGTAAAACATAGGTATCTGTCCTCCCGAGGAGCTGCAGTAGGAGCCCAACTGGAAGGCATGGCATATCTGCTGTGAGTCTCACGTTGAGAGTCACAAAGGCAGATGCAGGTTTAATTTGCTTGTTGCTTCTCACATGGGCAGGTTCTAGTAAGCGTGCTCCAATGTTTACCAGCTGCAAGTGGTTCATTACTAAACAGGGATTAATAATTTGTGAAAACAATTGTAGGTAGGTCATCTTTGAGAGTTGGTAAAAATGCTTGGTCCTTTATTAGAAATGGTTCAGAAAATAAAAGACAGCATTTAGTTTTGCTGGTGGTTGTGAAAGAAGGTAAGATAAAGAGTGTACTATTGAATGCAGTAGTAGCTCACCTCAGGGATGTGATGAATTGCATTAACAGTGATATTAGAAATAAGAAAATAAGAAAAAAAGGGTGTTATTTGTTAACTGAGAGAAATTTCTGTAGTCTTAAACTGTGATCATTTAGCACATCAAGGGGAATTCATAGTGTAAACAAGACTTGAGAGGGAAATTTTCAGGTACTTTTGGGATCTAATGGATTTCAGGTACACTGAGTCATCAGAGTTCACAGATTCGATCTTTGCCAGTTAGTCCCTCACCTAGCATTCCAGTCTGGAACCCTGAGCTAGCTATTTAATATATCTGAGCCTCAATGCTTCATCAGAAATATAGGGTTCAAAACACATACACCTTATAAGGGTGCTCACAGTATTAAAAGGAAAATAATATCCAAGAAACTTTTTTGATCTCTAGACTACCATAAAAAATAACAAACTATGATTATTTCATGATGAATCCATATGCTAATTTCTAACTCTTCCTATCTGTTCCCCCAAACAAATTTCTTAACAAACAAATTTCTTAACAATGTCTACTAGGTCATTTTCAATTAGCTTAGTCCTAGTTATTCTTTGTTAGTCAATGCCAATATACTGCTTTGATGAACAAAACTATATAATTCACACCACTGTCTGGCTTTTCCCTCAATTAGCCCTAACAGAATTTATTATGTCCATTGAAAGAGAGTGTCACATTTCTTCATCACCTGTTCTTTGTCTATTTTCTGCCATCTCAGCTAATTCCCGAAAAATAAAATATGTTTTAGATTTCTTTTCATCTCTTATACTTTGTGGTAGGTAAAAATAATAGCTTCCCAAAGATGCCCCTGGCTTAATCCCTGGAAGCTGTGAATATGTTACTTTATGTGGCAAAAGGAGCTTTGTGGATGTGATTAAGAAACTTGAGATGTGAGAATATCTTGGGTTATGCCAGTGAGTTCATTGTAACTACAGGGGCCTTGTAATAGGGAGGCAGTAGAGTCAGAATCAGAGAAGCAAGGTGACAACAGAAGCAGAGGTTGGAGTGATGTGGAGCCATGAGCCAAGGAATGTGGGCAGCCTCTAGAAGCTAGAAAAGGCAAGGAACTGGATTTGCCCCAGAGCCTCCAGAAGGAATGCATCTCTGCTGATCCATTTTAGACTTCCGTCCTCCAGAACTCTAAGTGAATCAATTGGTGTACTTTAAGCCACTAAATTTGTTAGTTTATCACAGCAGCAATAGGAAACCAACACAGCTATTTTTATTATTTTTTTTATTTTTTTTTATTTTTTGCGGTACGCGGGCCTCTCACTGTTGTGGCCTCTCCCGTTGCGGAGCACAGGCTCCGGACGCGCAGGCTCAGCGGCCATGGCTCACGGGCCTAGCCGCTCCGCGGCATGTGGGATCCTCCCGGACCGGGGCACGAACCCGTGTCCCCTGCATCGGCAGGCGGACTCTCAACCACTGCGCCACCAGGGAAGCCCATGAGTAATTTTTTATTTGTTGGTGGAGGGGTGTTAGCATTGGTGATATAGGTTTTATAACTGAGTCAGGAAACCAAAAACAAAGAAAATGTCAGTCAGCCAAACCAAGAGCTGCTATCAGGGCTTCTCTATGTCTCACATAGGTTATAACAATAACCAGGAACTTGGCAATTTAGAGACTCAAAGAACCTCAAAACTAATCAAAGCAATACTGAAATAGTTGCTAGAATATTTATCAGCTGAGAAATTTAGGGAAGGACATAAATGGTATGTAAATATTGTGAACTCTAAGTTATTCAAATCTTCGTTATTTTTTTTCCCCACTCTATACAGCTTCCATTTATACCAGGCCAGCCATATCCCATTTAACTCTTCCAGCAACTCTGGAAGCCTATATGGTTAATATCCTCCATCCTAATGGGGAAATTGGGGCTGAGACAGAACAATTTATGTAACTCAGCCACTCAGCTCATAAGTATTAAGTCCCCACGGAGCCCTAATTACAAGTTGCAAATGTAATTTTTAAATGTCAGTCATTTCCTTGTCTTCACAAAGAAAAGATACTCTTTTTTATCTTTTGTGTCCCCAGCACCTAGCCCAGTGACTGCTACGTATGATACACTTAATTTGCTGATGGAATAAATAGATGACATAGCTATTCTGTGGCTAACTCTTAGGTTGAAGAGTGCACAATTCATCAGGTTTGGACCCCCGCTACAGTATCTCATCTAGTAAGTTCAAACAACACTTTGCCCCGTACTCCATGATACCTATGGAAATATAAAAAGACCTTTGTTGAGATTATTTTTTAAATAAATCACTTAATATATAGTAAAATGTGTAGCTATTTAGCTTAAAATGGGTTTCTGGATTAGTCAGAAGTCACTATTAGGTTAAATAATACAATAACAATGACTCCAAGAAGAAAACAAAGCAATAGAGTTTCTTTAACAATGTGGTAAGAAACTCACTGGAGTTAAATGTTTAATCAAAAACATTCAATAAAAGTAGAATTGCTCCTGAAAGCCAGGCTGCATTTTTGGTGAATTAACTAGACAGATTCTACAAACATTTGTCTAAGCCATTATCTGGAAGATCACTTTCAACGCTAATATGATGAAAATATATTATCCACGCTAATAACAATGTCCCATCTGTTTAAACACTTTACAACCTACTGAAAGCCATACCTGCAGAAGGCCTTATGCTCTGAATTTAAAAACAGTTGCAAGTTGAATGCATGTGGCAGAATTACCTGGTAAACAGGCCCTATGAGCTTCCTGTTAAAAGGGCTTCTTTGGTACTGTGAACTAACCTTTCAAAATAAACTACCAGAACCGGCCATGGGCACATTGTACAGGGCCACGGATTATCTCTAACCAGTGATAAGTGACTGCTCAGTTCTAAGATATTTTATTTTATTTTATTTCTGGCTGTACCACGTGGTGTGTGGGATCTTAGTCCCTGACCAGGGATCAAACCCATGCCCCCTGCAGTGGAAGCATGGACCCCTAACCAGTGGACTGCCAGGGAATTCCCTCTAAGATATTTTATTGTAACTGCTTCTTCAAGACTGAAAGGTATCTGATATGAAAACCCAAAAGATAAGCAAAGAGTACAACCCCAAATAAAGTCTGTTTATAAGCCATGAGTGTTTAATGCTCAACAAATTTAGAACATTTATTACCCATCCAGTTATCAAGGAATATAAAAAATTTGAAGTTATAAAGCCCATTATTTCAGATTTAAATCACTTTAAGCAAGAAGGTAAGCATTTCTTCCCTCCATGAGAACAGAGTACAGTACAGTAATATTTCAGTTTGGTAGCAAACTGGGAGTAAACCAACCCAGAAATATCCAAGGGATACATTAACCAAATGATTAAGAACATTAATGCAATTCAAAATAGTGAAATAGCCCTACAATATGAAAAACACTATTCCCTTTCATAGGGAGAATGTGGGTCAATGTGTGAATACTGGATACTAACATATGTAGTTGGATTTTCACAATAAAGTTTTCAATTTACAAAGCATGTTGTATATGTTAATGAATTTTTATAACAACTCTGTGTGGTAGGTAAGTTTAGAACCAGCTTCATTTTCCAGATGAGAAAGCAAAGACTTATAGTGACTTAGTTATTGTCCAAAGTCACAAAAATTTTAAGAGCTACAGTAGAAAATTTTGGTCTAAGGCTAGTGTACATTTCTCAGTCTTTGCCCCTTCTTCAACATCTCAACCAGTCCTGCTGTATTTATCAGTAGAGATTTTAAAGGGGTTACCTACAAATGATACTCCAACAAAGAATAAAGGTCTTAATAGGCTGCAAATTCTAGAAACATTAAAGATATCAAATTCAAAAATATTATAGTACCCTTTTGGATATGCTAAAAAGGTACTATGTTAGATGGCAGTGTTCCTCATGGTAGACTCAAACTGAGGCCTGAGTAATTCTTCAAAGCCAGCTAAAAGAAAGCAGTAGGAGGGTGATACACCAGACTGTTTAAACAGTATCCAGTTCACTAAATACATGGATATAAATGCAATAACTTTTGATGATATGAATGTACAATCAAACACACCTGAGCAAAAATTCTGGTAAAATATTATCTCTCCAAAATACTGAAAAACAGGAAAAGTGAAAAGTAAAAGATATTTTAGAGTGAGGAAAGAATAATTTGATTGTAGCAAGAGGAATACTAGTGAATTCCTAGCACTCAAGGGGAAGCTCTAAGCATTGATCCAAAAGCATCTAATTATGTCCAGAAAGGTGAGTTTTCTCCACAGTATTGAATGTGATGAATTAGACAGGAGAGAATTGTTGCAGGAAATAAAAGGCCCAGCTCTAGTTTACCATCCAAAGACCTTTATAAGCCTACCTTTTATCAAATTTTCAGTAGAAATTTTGGGACAGATGATAATATCTCTAAATGCAGTTCTAAGAGCTGAAAAATCTCAGTGTTTAACATAGGGAGATTCTGACTAATTTAGTGTGCTTATCCCAACTTTACTGAATTCATACTTTAGGAAACTGCAGCTGATTTATCTCAGACAAAGCATTGCCCCAAGGAGAACATTTAAAATGTAATTCTTATTTTTTTTATTGTTTGCTTGATTAATTTTTTATTTTGTCATCAATTGTTTGTATTTTCATGGAATGAAATATGTTTTTAGAAAAGGAATATCCAAAGTACAGCCTTCTGTCATTAGGAAATATGGCTAGCATATGACCTGGAAAAGCTGGGTCATTAGTTGGAGGACACCTGTATTTTTAAGGCCACAGTGAACCTTTCTTTCAGCATGAATTATAGAAGTACAGAGAAAGGAATAAAATGGTATGATCTGACCCAAAATGTTAAGAAGAGTTTTATGGAAGAGATGAGAGTTAAGAAGAACTTTGAAGAATGAATAGGATTTGGGTACATGGAGAGGAATTAGGAAGTTTTTCCAGGCAGGGAGAAAATGAATAACGCCTTTTAGTCAGAAAGGAGCACAATCCAGAACTATGAGAAAACCAGTCAGTCTGAAATAATGAATTATTTTTTCTTTTCATTTATTTAATAAATATTTGTTGAGTAATTACTGTATTTCTAGCAGCATACTGGGTAAGAGAGAAACAAGATAAATAATGCATAGTTTTACTCTCAATCTCATTGTCTAGCTAGAGAAACTCTATTAGTAAGAAATTATGTTCAGCTCCTTGAAAAAACAATATGACTGTTGTGGTTTAGTCAGAGATTCCCAACAGGCGTGCTACACAGTACATTATTGTTTTGCCGATGTGTTATAGGTGTGACAAGATAAGGTACTTCTACTTGAGAGCAAAAAGAGCATTCTGAATATTCAACTTTGTCTATGAGTTGCCTTTTCCTTGTAAGTATCAAATATTATCATTTTCTATATATTTTGTTATGTGAAAAAAATACTGGGAAACAGTGGCTTTACCAAACAGGTTGATATTTTATCATATTTTTTAAAAATCCATAGTACACAGCTAAGCATGGTACCGGAAGTTCCATTACATCATTATAGCTTCTTTTTATGTTTTTGTTTCATCATCCTTCACATATGGCTTTTATTTTCATGGTTGCCACAGACCTCCAAAAGGGCTGCTCCATGTCTATCCTCTCATCTGTATTCCAGTTATAAAGAAGGAAGTTATACCTACATTAGGAAAACAAGTTATACCTACATTAGGAAAACAAAACTTATTCAGAAATAACCAACAATGTTCCAGTTATTCTCTTAATCAGAACTGTGTCATGTGGGTAGCCTTGGCTGTAAGAGTCTGTGGAATATAGGTTTTTAGCTGGTTATAGGCTATTCAAAAGAAAAAGTTCTTTTAGTCAAAACAAAGTGGGGTCTGTTGGGTCTGCTCCAGAGAAATACATAAGCAAATAATTTTACTGTAATGTATCAACTTAAGCAATGTATAGAAAGTCTTGGGAAAAAAGTTAAAGGGTACATTAATTCTGCCTGAAGAGGTAATCAGTGTTTTACAAATGGCAGGAAAATTGAACAGTCTTGAGTCTAAGGGATTAACTTAGTGTAAACCCAAATTAAGACAGAACAAAAATCCTGAGGAGGCAACGTATGTATCTGGAAATTTGAGTTTGATAGCCAAAAAGTCAAAGACATCTGCTAATCTCTGATTTTTTGAGGCCTAGAAACTTGCACCAGCACAAGGATCTGCTCTTTGTGGCTCTTTGTGTTTTTGGATCTGCTCTTTGTGGCTAGGGAGCCAGTGTTAGAAGAAAGATTCTACAAAAAGGATCAATGGCAGACCCCAAAAAGGGTAGTGAAGCACTTCCATTAGGCTGGATACTATAAAAACAAACAAAACAAACATCAAGTGCTGGTGAGGATGTGGAGAAATTGGAACCCTCATTCAGCGTTGGTGGAAATGTAACATGGTGTAGATGCTGTGAAAACAATATGGTGTTTCTTCAAAAGATTAAAAATAAGTTACTCGGCTTCCCTGGTGGCGCAGTGGTTAGGAGTCCGCCTGCCGATGCAGGGGACACGGGTTCGTGCCCCGGTCCAGGAAGATCCCACGTGCCGCGGAGCGGCTGGGCCCGTGAGCCATGGCTGCTGAGCCTGCGCATCCGGAGCCTGTGCTCCACAACGGGAGAGGCCACAACAGTGAGAGGCCCGCGTACCGCCAAAAAAAGAAAAAAGAAAAAAAAAAAGTTACTATGTGATATAGCAATTCCACTTCTGGTTATACACCCAAAGGAATTGAAAGTAGGGTCTCAAAGAGACATTTGTATACCCATGTTTTTATCAACATTATTCGCAATGGACAAAAGATGTAAAAAACCTAAGTTGAATAACAGATAAATAGATAAACAAAATGGAATGTTATTCAGCCTTAGAAAGGAAGGAAATTCAGATACATGCTACAACATGAATGAAACTTGAAGACACTATGCTAAATGGAATGTCAGTCACAAAAAGAGAAATATTGATAATTCCACTTATCCAGGGTACCTGGAATAGTCAAATTTATAAGGACAGAAACTAGAATGGTGGTTGGCCAGGGGATGGGGGGAGAGTGAAATGGGAAATTGTTGTTTAATGGGTACAGAGATTTAGTTTTGCAAGGTGAAAAGAGTTTTGAAGGTTGGTTGCACAGCAATACGGATGTACTCAACACTATTGAACTGTACACTTCAAAAATGATTAATATGGTAAAAATAAAAAAGTAATTTAAAGTTGAATGTTTCGCATGGTAATAGACTTCCATTTTTCTGTAGTTTTGCTTTCCTAGGATTTTTGTAGTCGTGTACGTCTAGCCATGATTTTAAAATATCACTCTTTTCTAACAGCACTCTTCTATGTATTTTTCAAAGATTAGCATTATAAAAAAATGTCCTAGAATGGTAGGGGCTGGGGGAGGAAGCAGCGGCAGATGTTGCTTGATGTTCTACCTTGCCTATCATTTTTAAAGCCATAGTGAAAATACTGTTCACACAGTGAGGTGTTATTTTGGAATGGAGGCTATTATTCTAGAGATTGATTCAAAACGTGCCTGGTGGTCAGAAGTGACAAGCACCAGAAGGAGAAGTGAATTGTCTTTACAGAGGTACATTTTTTTTATGGGAAAAATGTGGGTAGAAAGGAGGATGGAAGAACAGTGTTCCTAGCAGAGGTGAGAGAAGATGGCATTTCAGAACATGAACACAGGGCAATATGAAGAGTTCTTAAGGTACATGGGAAACGATTATTAAAAATAAGACTAGAAAGGTAGGCAGAGATGGCGACTGCTCACTATTTGCCAACCAGTTACGTGTATCATCTCAATGAATCCTTACAACTCTCCCATGAAACAAGTGTTATTAATGATTCCTTTTTATAGATGAACAAAGTAAAATTTGGGGATGTAAAAGTAACAGTTACTATGATAAAAATGATTTGCCTCAGGCAGCATGGGATTGATCTGCCTGGTCCATGAAAGTACTGTCTTTTAGGAAAAAGACAATTCAATTTAGCCAACTGATAATACACATTTATTGGGTGCAAGATAGTCTAAATAATCCTTTACATTGTATATAGAAGTTACCATGCATGAAGAAATTTCCAGCACTAGAAGACAGATAGGTAGGTGGAATTCTTCCCAACGTGGAGGGTCCCATTTAGAGAGTTTGAGTTATCACAGAGCTATGAGTGCTGGAGATATAACTTGAATCTAGGCCCTCTGTATTTTTCTACTAAACCTCACTGCCCCATTTCTCTATTTTTTTTTCATGTTCATCACCTCTTTACACCAGCCAGAGGTTATGACACATCGTTTGGCCTATTAGCAGTCTTTTCAAAGGCTTTGGTGGTAGATCCTAACTTGAAGATAAAAACTAAAGCCCAAAATGCTTTGCGTGGTGATTTCTGTTGTTAATTGCTAATTTTAGTCCAACTAAATGCTCATCCAAAGCAAATGTATAACTTCCATTTTATTTCAGAAATACCTTTAACTTTACCTTAAAATTCTTCTACGATTCCTGCTCTGTGAAACGTATTTTTTTTAATTATACAGGAAATTATCAAAAGGCTTTACTGGAACTCTGATGATATATATAAAGAACTATTGATCCAAGTTTAATAAAATAAATGATTAATGTAGAGGAATGAAGAAAGTAGTGACATAGGATAATTCATGGATAATTTTAATTTGTTTATAAATTAAATTATTTTAAAGAGGAGGAAGCATTATTGAGAATTAATGGCAAATGCAAATTATAAAAAATATTAAAATATTTATATTAAATCACTTAAATCCATCCATAATTATCTGGCTTTAATTAAGCACTTACTGTATACCAAGTAATGACATAAGCACTTTCTATCCCCAAGCCTGGCTACCAAATTGGAGTTGAAATGGTCACAGAGGGCATACCAGGCATGACAGAAAGCAAAGCAGAGGAGCCAATCAGTGTTAAGGGGGTAGGGGTGAGCCCTTCAGCCCCAGGTGCCATGTGACTCTGAGAATACCTAAAACCAAGCATAAGCCTCCCTCACCTCTACTCCAAGCAAGCATAGGCAAAGGAGCCCCTGGGGCAATCAGAAATGGAACAGTCTGCATTTTAAGAAGTTAAAGCAAGGGAAAATTGTATTGTGGATGAGAAGGAAGAAGAGGAAGGGAAAGGAAGATAGAACTGTAACGCCAAATGTCACAGAGATCGTGTGGAGAGAGGCAGGAATACAGTGATTTCATTTACCAGTTAGAAAGTCCTCCTTGATTGTATTGGGAGCCTATTTTAATAGAACAGTGTGGCTAAAAGCTGAATTGCAATAGGTGAAGAACAAGCAGAGGATGAGGAAGTGGAATTGATATGAACCCCTCTTCAAGAAGTTTTTGTTGAGAGAGAGAGAAGAGATAATTTGTGAGGATTTCTACTAATTATGGATGGCCTTTATCTTTTTCATACCATAGGGGCAAAGTTATCTGTTGAGAGTAAGGATCATGGAAGTGGGGCATAGAAGTCGGAGAATGGTTGAGAACTGAAGGGAGGATGTGAGCTATGATTTGAAAGGTAAGTAAAATTTACATCAAGATGACAAGAGAATTACTCTGTGTTTATTTCCAATGAGGTATCACCTCACAGCAGTCAGAATGGCCATCATCAAAAAATCTGTAAATGATAAATGCTGGAGAGGGTGTGGAAAAAAGGGAACCCTCTTGCACTGTTGGTGGGAATATAAATTGATACAGCCACTATGGAGAACAGTATGAAGGTTCCTTAAAAAACTAAAAATAGAACTAGCATACAACCGAGCAATCCCACTACTGGACATATACCCTGAGAAAACCATAATTCAAAAAGAGACATGTACCACAATGTTCATTGCAACACTATTTACAATAGCCAGGACATGGAAGCAACCTAAGTGTCCATCAACAGATGAATGGATAAAGAAGATGTGGCACATATATACAATGGAATATTACTCAGCCATGAAAAGAAATGAAACTGAGTTATTTGTAGTAAGGTGGGTGGACCTAGAGTCTGTCATACAGAGTGAAGTAAGTCAGAAAGAGAAAAACAAATACTGTATGCTAACACATTTATATAGAATATTTAAAAAAATGGTTCTGAAGAACCTAGAGGCAGGACAGGAATAAAGGCACAGGTGTAGAGAATGCACTTGAGGACATGGGGAAGGGGAAGGGTAAGCTGGGATGAAGTGAGAGAGTGGCATGGACATATATACACTACCAAATGCAAAATAGATAGCTAGTGTGAAGCAGCTGCATAGCACAGGGTGATCAGCTCGGTGCTTTGTGACCGCCTGGAGGGGTGGGATAGGGAGGGAGACCCAAGAGGGAGGGGATATGGGGATATATGTATACATATAGCTGATTCACTTTGTTATACAGCAGAAACTAACACAACAATGTAAAGCAATTATACTCAAATAAATGTTAAAAAATAAATAAATAAAATAAAATGTGTGGGACCAGGGGAAAAAAAAAACTGAATATGTGGACTCAATGCCTATGCTGCAGTGTATTTTGATGTACTATTAGTGCACTCTGCCTAGAAGCAGGGAGTTGTTTGTTCCATGTGCCACCGGATTCCAGTTCTATTAAAGCTGTATTATCTCCAGTGTTAATGCAAAAAGTATGTGATGCACAATTCCCAGACACTGAGAGCACACTGTGACAGACACAAGTGTAACAGAGGGCAGCAACAACTCAAAAATAAATGTATATACTGATTATCAAAATAAGTGCATATACGGATCTCCCTGGAAGGCCAAAAGGACCTTTTAATGTAAATTGATGGGGTTACAGACACTTTTTGAAATGAGGTAAAGGATCCATTTAAAACAATTTCATTAGCCCTGATTGATATCAGAACTCTTCTATAGTAAATGCATTCATTCATTTGTATCAATTACCAGGTCCTAACTTGGGTAACTGTGATGCATTCCACAGCCCATGAATTGTCTTTAATCTGCCCTTGGAAATACACCAAAGTGCTCCAAAGACTCAAACTAAAATAAAATTGTCTTCAGTTTGCAGAGCAGATTAAAGTATGAGCTGAGAAATGTCATATTAATACAAGCCTATTTTTTTAAATACTAGCATAGACTGAAATTGAATATTGTAGGTTTTCTCACCATTTACAACTTGATCTCCAGCTATTTAAATGCAACTTTGATCCACAAATAAATACTTTTCTTCCCAGATAAGTATATCATGCCATCATTTGTGGGCTAAAAACCTCTGTCAATCAGTACCAGACAGTCTGCCCTTCCACTCTCCGTTGTAAAACTGCCATGGATGACGTCAAGTCGCAATTCCCCTTTGCCCACCAGATAATGAGCTGGCACATGTAGAAAAGATCGATGTCAAACAGAAGGGGGAGATAGTTTTGAAGCTATCACTTTTGGTTGCCATCTGATTCCATTTGCAGAAATCAATCTCCTCCTCCTTGACAACTCTGAATGTGTTATCACTGCAGCTCCAGTTTATTAGATAACCAAGTGCCCCCTTTCACTCTGGAGAACATTTTCCATTAGAATCAAATGGAAATGGAATATTTTTGCAGCAGAGGCGAGAGAATGGGGAACAAACAAGTAATCTATTGTATGTATGAAAATGGAGTATGCATGAGTGTGTATGTATGTGCACATGTGTGACTACAGAGTGGCTACCTATGTATATGAAAATAGCTACAAAGCTGATAGCATCAACAGTTATTTCTGAAAACTGTATGTGCTTGGAGACTGAAGGCGACTGCAAGTGGGTCACAACTTACTGTGTCAAATGTTCGCAGACATACCCATGTGGGTAATAGATGTTAGTCAACTTCAATTCACAGTGCTAATCCAAGGAGCAGGAAAGAAACTCTAATAGCTCTCGTTTGTGGTGGAGTTTTTACATTTTTGGAAGGAACATTGCCTGGTGATCTAAAAATGGATAATACTCCAAACAAAATAATGAGACCACATGCAAGCATCCTAACTACTGAACTTGGCAGGAGTTGACGAGCAAAGAATAGACTCCAATCAAAACCTGAAGGATCATAATTGTAGAAGTCAAGGGCCAAGAGAGGATGGAAAGGATTTGTTTTCACAGAACGCCTGCTTCTGAACACCCATTGTAGCACAGTGTGAGAAGGCTGTGTATCTTGGAAAGGCCCCCAGAAAAGAAAGTTTAATTAGAAAAGGGACTAATCTATGCAAAACTGAGAATTAAGATACTGGTGCAGGTAGAGGATCATATCAAAAGGCAAAGAGGCAGGAAGAAAGCAGAGCTGTGTATATATAACATCAAGTTTCAGAAAACAGGACAATGTATGTTGGCAAAGAAGGCAAGTTATTTCTTCTGGTTACATTGGAAATTAGCTGATATCAACCCACACTTCTTGGGGTGAAGGTGTACCCCTCCTGTTCTTAAAGTGTTCTGTTCCTGTCCAGGGCAAAAAGCTGTGTGTATTCTAGTACCAACTTGTTTCAACCACCCCCTAGTCACCCCATTCATGAAGAAGAGATCCCTGCCCTAATATTATGGGGATGGCCAAAGGCACAACACCTGACATCAAACGGATGAGCTTGACAGCAGTTTATTAGTCACGTATACTCACAGCCCAGAGGAGTAAAACACTGCATTCAATTCAGGGCTACATGGGGGCTGCACTCAGAAACAGAGTGAACAGCTGGGGGAGGTGGGCTTTGTAGTACCAAGAGCGTGGGATGACCCCTGGCTCTGTGGGAAGATATAATTGGCTTGTTTGCATAATCCCATAGACTGGGAGGGAACTGAAACTGACTTCTCAGGCATAACCAGAAACTTCAGTTGGTCCTCTTGATAAGAAGGGTTGCTTGGCTAGGAGACCTTATTCACAGAAGCAGAATTGGAAGGGGAGCTTGTGGTTAGGCTATCTGAGGTCCTCCTGGTTTCACCAGATGTCAAGACAGCACATAATATTGGGACTTAATTTTAGGCCTTGCACTACACACCTGAAGAGGGACCTGAAAACTGACAGGAAAACTGCTTCCTCCATTTAGAGCATTCTTATTTCTTAACTCTGCTGGGAATACATAACCTGTCTGACTAAGGCAAATTATCTACCTAATCACCCATCTCTTCCCCCACACTCACAGTTTCCAGGAGGGTGCAAGAAGGAATTGAACTTTTGGTTTCAAGCAATTTGCTTGCTGCTTTCAAGGCTATATGTGAAGCAGAAACAGACAGAAGTAGGACAAGAAGTCCACAAAGTCCTTAATTAAGTAGAGTACGTGATAGCAGCAGCAAGCATTTGAAAATAAGATTTGCTATATAAGTGTTGCCAGGAAACTGCCTGGAGGATGTGGGCACTTATTGCTATTTTTTAAATATACCTTGACAAATTCTCACTTGCCTAGACAATATTAAAGAAGATGGAAAGGAAATTGATGCCCATTGAATTACTCATTGGATAATACGTTATCCAAAAAAGGTGATAAAACTAACTGGACCACATGCAATACATGAGAAATGCTCTACATTCAGTGCATGCGGTGTGGTGATTCTTCTATTTGTCTGTAAAATTTCTGAAAATACTCTTGTAAATGTGTATGAGAGCTATGGTTTCTTTCTGAAGATGTTCAGCTTAACTTTCAAAGATCTCATACACATTTACAAGAGTATTTTCAGAAATTTTACTCTAGTAATTTGGCATCATTTCTGCACTAAAGGTAAAACACTATCAACTTCAAAATTTTAGCAGCTCCTTTATCAATTCTCTCAAGCAGAAATGATTTGCCATCAGCTGATATTTAAAGTGATCTGTTCCTTCCTTTATTATATCACTTACCCCACTGTATAGTAATTACGCATTTATATGCCTGTCTCCCTTTCTAGAAGGTGAATTTTTTTGAAGAGATGACCTTACCTCTTCCTTATATTAACATCCCCATTGCTGTCACAGTTACCTCACATATAACAGTCTCTTAGTAAGTTTTTGTGTAATGAGTGAATGAGTGAGTGACATCACCCTAAACTCTGAATTTATGTAATTCAAATGCCTATTTGACATTTCCACTGGAATATCCATTAGATACGTCACACTTAAGATATCCCCAAAAATCTATTAATTTGTATTCCTTCAAATCTTCTTATTCAGTACCTTCTATCTGAGGAAATGATAACACCACATGTGCCACTAAGGCCAAAAATGTGCAAGTCAGCTGGAGGGAAATATTCTCCAACTCCTTAATCCAGTCCAGCAGCATGTTGTGTCTATGTCCAAAGTGTAACACATATCTATTCACTTATTTCCATATCTGTTACCATTACCCTGGTTCAAGCCACCATCATTTTTCATCTGATCTCCTCATTTCTACTCTTGCCCCAGTCTATTCTCCACATAGCGTCTGGACGACCTTTTAAAAGTGTAAGTCATATGTCACTTTTCTGCTTGTTGCTGTCCATGAAATTCCCATTTCTCCTAACTAAATTACACTACACTTTGGCCTAAAGTGCCTTGTATGTAGATCTTCTCCACTTCTCTTTAGCTCCCACTGTCTGCATTTCCCTCAGTCTCCTCCAGCTCTACTGGACTCAGAGATCCTCAGATTGGCCCAGCTCATTCCGTCATGTTCTTTTATTCATGAGTTGTTTCCTTTGCATGAATTATTTGTCGTCTAAATACGTTCGTGACAAGTTCCTTTTTGTCGTTGAGAGGTCATCTTGAATTCCATCTCCTTATTAATACCCTTCTGATCCCCCAATCTAGAGCAGCCCCTGGATCATTCTCTTTTGCATCATTTGGCTTTATTTTTATTACAGTATTTATGGTCATCAGAAGTTTTCCTATTTGTTTTCTTATGCTGGTCTTTATTGTTCACAGCTAAATTTCCAGGGCCTCAAATAGTGTCTGGCACATAAAAGATCTTCAGTAATTGACATTTGGGAATAAATAAGTTCATGAATGTGTTAAGATACTGAATCAATGAATATATAAGTGAGTTTGTGAATAAATGCATGAATAAAGGAGTTTTATTTCTTGACATTTACATTATCTTGATTATATCAGTACTAATATGAAATATTTTGTATTACTAATCATGACCTATCCATCTCCAGAAACTTTATATGGCATATATAAATTAATGATATCTGATGAGAACAAACCTTACAAACTTAGATGTATTTAGATTAAGAAAACCCCTTGACATACTTTTTTTCCCACTGTCAAAATTCACATGAATTTTAAAAACTTCTTTTGCAATTGGTTTTATTCTATTTTTCTTACCTTCTTTTTCCTCTAATTTTTACAAGTCTCTAATGCTAGAGAATTCTTTTTGTCCAATTTTCTTCAGAAGCAAGACTATCAGTTAAACAGTATCAAAGAGTAATTTGGGTCTTCTCAGATAATCTGAATAGTCCTATGTTTATTGAGGAAATTGAATATCAAGTTAAAATTTTCCAAAAATATGTTAACTTCACTAAGTCCACCAAACATGTAAGAAAGAAAAAATACAAATCTATGCATATTCTGCCAGAAAATTGCAGAGGAAAATCTTTCCAACTCATTTATGGGGCAAGTATTATTCTAATATCAAAATCAGGCAAAGTTATTATAGGAAAAGGAAACTACAGACTAATATCTCTCATGAAGAAGGATACAGAAATTCCTAATAAAATGTTAGCAAATTGAATCCAACAATATATTAAAAGAATAATACATCATGACAAATTGGGATTTATCTTGAGTGTGAAGTTAGTTTAACACTTGAAAACAAACCAATGCAATTCACTGTATTATCAGACTGAAGAAAATATATCATCATCTCACTAGACACAGAAAAATCATTTGACAAAATCCACCACCCATTACTTACTTAAAAAACTGTCAGCGCACTAGCAACAGACACTTTTTAAAAAATTTAATAAAGGCGATCTATAATAAATTTACATCTAACATTATTCTTCATTGTGAAAGACTGAACTTACTTCCTAAGATCAAGAACAAGGCAAGGATATCCACTCACAACCACTTCTATTCAAAATCATACTGGAGGTTCTAACCAGGCAATAAGGCGAGAAAAAAAGTAAAAGCACCCCAAAATGAAAAACTTCGAAAGAGTATGGTGTTAATGTGAAGATAGGCAAATAAGTCAATGTGAAAAAAATAGAGTCCAGAAATAGACCCACATATATATATAGTCATTTAACAAAGGAGAGAAGAATATTCAGTAGAAAAAAAGCATTGTCTTTTCAGTAGATGATACTGGAACGATTAGATTTCCATATGCATAGGGGAAAAAAAGAAAGACATTTGATCTATACCTCACACCATATACAAAAGTTAACTCAAAATATATCATAGACCTAGAAATGAAACTGAAAACTATAAAACCTCTAGAAGAAAATACAGGAAAATGTCTTTGTGACTTTAGGTTAAGTAAACAATAGGGAAAACATCTCAGCATCCATGGTTCTTACTTTTTAGTGAAGTTTAAAATGGGGCCAATAAGTTCTTTCCTAAGAGAATAAATTTATGGATTTTAATAATTCACAGAAATAAATCATTGGATATATTTGGGTTTAGAATTAATAAGAACTCTGAACCAAGGTTGAGTATTGTGTTTTCTAATTTTTCAATTTTTTGTTAGTATCATTGGGCTACAGTCAGCTGTGCATATATTAAATAAAGGAAAGAAGACAAAGAACTAATTTATTGAGCAGAATAAAGTCTACTGTTTCCAAAGGACTGTACCTAGTTCATTGTTTTCACCTCTGCTGTTTTCATCCACTAAAAACCCCTGGCTCCTTCTCAACCTGTATCCACGACTAGTCCCCTTTGGCTTATAGCTCCCCTCAGTGATAACCAGAACAACTAGGAAAACCACCATCTAACAATGTTCCATGAGAAAGCCCAGAGACACTTGGTTTTCCAAAGTTCTAAGGAATGCACTATTGAGTGGGGCACCCGCATCACTGAGAAGCTTGCCATCTGGTGGTAGAAGATGCTGTTACAGACGGATAACAATGGGACATGGTAAGATCTCAAAATAACAGAGACCAACTGGTGGTATTTATGAGAAGGCATGTGGCGGCAACTATAGAAATAAGCAAAAAGACCTCAATGGCAGCCAGAAAACAGGGGTGGTGCTGACCTACAGAAAGCTATGAAGGTGGTTATATACTGATAGAACACAGTACCCTGGAAGCAAGATGGATCAGCAACACAGAAGGTTATTACTCAGTCTATACAATCAAAATAATTCAAGGATGGATGATCAGGAAGCTGAGGATATCCAATCCAGTAAAATCATGACTCCTTGCCACTTTCTAGCTCTGAGCCACACCTTGGACCAAGAACCCAATGACTGAAAGAAATACCAGGTCCTTAGGAGGAGAACTCTGTAGTAATTACAAGTATTTATTGTAATGATTCCCTCAGTCTTTCCTCAAATGTAACTATGATCATTGATGCAGGTAACTACACTGGGAAAAGGGGAATACTCAAACTGCACAGATATTTGAAAATGTTGGATACAAAATCTGAGTTGATACTGATATTTGGGAACTTGAAACATGATTATGGTGCCCCTGTTAGAATGAGGATGTATGGAGATCAACTAAAGAACTCTGGTCTAGGTCCAGCTCACCAGTAGATTCACTGAGCTCAAGGGTTCACCCAGTGGTCACTTTTTCCAGCCACCAAATAAATAATTAGAATACATATACTTGCTAGTTAGCAGAACTGACACATTAGTTCCTTGGTCTGTGGGATAAGAACTATCAGAGTGGGGAAAGCCAAGAGGAAGACTCTGAAAACTCCCCTCATCAACCTAGCTAAAATAGTTAATGCAAACCAATATTTTATCTGGGTATTGGTGGAGATTGGTGCCTCCCTTAAAAAACTAAATTATGCAGAAGTGATGGTTCTGATTATATATCACTAAGTCTGATCTAGGTACTGACACTTCAGAATGTCTACTTTTCCAGCAACTGAGCTTCTGATTTGGTACCAGGCCTCAGTGAAACCAACCAGCACTTGGTGGCAAGTACTGGTGGCTAACATCACTGTCTGAAGGTTTATAAAGTTTGTTCCATCAACAAGGAATCCCACAAAGTATCACTTCAGTGCAAGGGATTCCTTTCACAGCAAAGGAGGTCCAGCAGTGATACATTACCATGGAATCCACTGGTCCTACCACATACTGCACCACTCAAACTGAGGCATCAGTTTCTGATACCCAGAAAGAACAGGGTCTCATCTTCCAGTCATAGTATATACTCTAAATCAACAATATATGTTGGGGTGCTGTGACCCCAAAAAATAGAGTGCAAGAACCCAGGGATAGAACTAGAATAGTTATTGTTGTGTTCACTGATCCACTTGGGAAATATTTGATTTCCATTCCTGCAACTCCAAGCACTATGGATATAGAGGTTCTGGATCCCAGATGGAAACACTTTCACTTCCATGAAACTTTAAGCCATGGCTAACCCCTAGTCACTTCAGGCTCTTCATGTTGAAAACTCAGCAGACCAGGGAAGGAGACACCATCCTGATGGAGCTATTTGACCCTGATTATCAAGAGGAGGTAGGGCTGCTGTTATACCTGGAGGCAGAAAGAATGTATGTGACACTTAGTTATCCATGGTGGCTGCTTGATGCTGCCTTAATCAATCTCAGTAGTAAATGAAAAGTGTAGCGGCCATATCCTGAACTAGGGGCTCAGACCTCATATAGATGTTAGTGTCACCAAGACTAGCAGAGATACTAGGTGAAATTGAGATGTGATTAACATGAGTAGTAGTACAGGAAGATGATGAGTATCATTTGTGGTCCCAACACTAACTACAGGGGCAGGGACTTTAGTTTGCCCCACTAATCTTTCTTGAAGTTTTCCCAGGAAGAGACCAGCTAGAGTTTTATAGAAGTAGTTCACAGACGGGTGAATATATTTCATGAAGCAAGTGAAATTGAGTGACTCAAGATGTGGACTGTAACTGTCCCCACCAACCCTCTCCGTTTCAGGACTGAGAAACTCATTCTCTCAGTCACTGGCACTATTACCCCTTTATGACTTACAGATGAGTCCTTGTCCAGGGATTACCCTTGGCCAAAGGGAACTGCTTCATTCAAGGTTATGTCACCTCCTAGTGTTAGCCCACACCAAATATTTACCTGGTTAATGAGTTGGCCTAAAGTTCCAACCTCCTTTCCCAAATATGGGACATATCTGAAAGACCATTCCAGCTTTAGACGTCCCTGTGGAATCAGTTGTGTGTTTTGTTAAAACTATCACAGTTCAACTTTGCTCAGTCCTCCTTCCCTCACTCCCTACAACTATTGTTCTTAAGAGCTCACCTCAGTAAACCTCTTGCACACAAATCACTGTCTAAAAGTCTGTTTCTTGGTAAACTAAAATTATGAGAGTGACAGATCATTTTCATCCAATCTGAGATGCTCTTTTGATCAATAAATTTAACTTATTTACATTTATTGCAATTACAGCTGTATTATGGCTGTTTTAGCCATCTTATTTCATGTTACATATTTACTACATTCTCTATTTCTTTTTTCTCTGTTCATGCTTTTTGTTTATTTGAAAGTTTTGCATTTTATATATATATACATATATATTTTTTTTTCTTTTTTTTTTTATGGTACACAGGCCTCTCACTTTTGCGGCCTCTCCCGATGTGGAGCACAGGCTCTGGATGTGCAGGCTCAGCGGCCATGGCTCACGGTCCCAGCCACTCCGTGGCATGTGGAATCCTCCCAGACTGGGGCACGAACCCACGTCCCCTGCATCGGCAGGCGGACTCTCAACCACTGCGCCACCAGGGAAGCCCTGCATTATATTTTTATACCATTTAAAATTGGGCTTAATTTATTTGACTCATTTATGTTTAATATTTCATTTCAATTTTCTAAATGTATTATTATTTATATCTTCTTCATGGAAAAGATAAGTGCTTAGTAACTTGTCCTACTCTTACTTCATGTTTGTGCCATAGGACTTTACTTCTGGATTGTGATTCATACACATTTTGGGGGCAGATTTTTTAAAGAAGATTTAAATTCTACTAAATTATTTACTCATCCTTAGTCCTCATATCTTGCCGCATCCTACCAGAATTCTTGCTCTTGTTTTTAATGAAATACGTCATCTGAGATTCCTTTTAAAATTAGTAAACTAAATTGATAAAACTTCGGAGGTCATATATGCCTGGGAATGATTGTGTATTACTCTCACATTTGTGTAAAGAGTTAGACAGATATAAAATTCTATGTTAGAGCTTCTTTTCTTTGAAAATATTATTTCATCCTTGTTTTTAAAGTTTTTGAGAAGTCTGACACCAATCCAAATTTTATACTTACGGAAGTAATGTATTTCTTTCTCTGTAAGTTTTTAGAGCATCCCTTTCCCCTGGCTTTTATTGATATTCTTAAGATTCAGTTTAATGTTTCTAAGGGTTTTTGTTTTTTTTTTTTGGTTAGTTTTACTTTGCTCTATTCATTATTTTTTGTTTGGCATTCTGTGTGTTCCTTTAAAATGACAGTTTCTTTTCTTTTTTTAATCTGAGAAATTAGGGTAATTTATTTCTTCAACTATTTCCTTCTATTTATTCATTGTTTATTTTTCTCTGTCTATGGAAAATCCATTATACATCTACTGAGAATTCCTCTAGCCTTCACATGTCTTAACTCTTAATTTTCCTTCTTTCTATCCCTTACTGATCTTTTCCTAAGATATATGAAAAGGGTTTCTAAATCTCATCTTTCAGTTTACTAATTCATGCTTTGGTTGTTTTCTTTCTGCTGTTCATCCATTAAGTTGTCTGTTCAAATTATTATACATTTCATACCCAGTATTTTGAATTAATTCTTTTTTATAAACACGTTCTCTGTTATACCAATATTTTTTTTTTTTTTATCTTTTGAAGATAATTTCTTTTCTTTTTTTAAAATCCTTTTTTCATCTGGTCAAGAAATTCTGCTTCTTCTCATACAAGATGTTAAATATCTGTCTTCTGAAGCAATTGTCTTCCTCATATAAATTGCTGTGCTTCCCTCTGGTCACCTTTCCCCTGGACATATCAACCACGAGGCTGATGATGAGTGTGGGGAGAAGTAGCTAAAGTAGCCCAGGCCCTACTTAGCAGCCACCCATAAATTTAGTACTTGGGAATAGAAGTGTCTCAAGGTACAGTCTTTACAAACTGTTCCACACCAGGCAAATTTATTTACCAGGCAAATTTACCTCCACCAATATTATCTTACTGGGATATAATTTTCTCACCTTCAGTTTCATAAAAAGAGGTGAGGATAAGAAGTAATAAATGGCAATGGCCAACCAATCTACTTATATTTCTTGTTATCTACACCCCATCTCAGCCCGATGATATAATACGATCCCATGCCCAAGCTAAAACAGCATGCTGGTTTTCTATCTTGCATTAATTACTGGCTGGACAATGGTTTTCCAAAGCAATACCAGTGGAAGACAGGGAGCAGGGAGACATCACAACTAAAGATTTGTCCTCATACCTCTCCCTCTCATTGCACCTGGTTCTCTTCTACTTTGGAGGACTGTTTCCCCCTTACACTAGAATATAACCAGCTCTGTTTCCCAAGATTTTTTACAGTAAATGAATACTCCTACCAAGAAATGGAAAGTATTAAACATTTAATAAGTGTGTAACGTAAATATTCTACTTAGATCCATCAACCTCCCTCCCGTTTCTGCGCATCTCTAGGATTGAGCTAGGGAGTGAGGCATAGCAGCTCATGTTACTTTGTCACCCTGTCCATCATCAGTTGATCTGTGTCATTTAGACATATTTCTTAAAAATCACGTTTCTGAAAGCTCTTTCAATTTCTCAAAATACATAAAAGCACCCATTACTCTGTGAGTTTTCAGTTTTCTGCCTGAAGAATGATATAATATTAATCTATGTACCTTATTTAATAGAAATAGGAACCAAAAAAACAACCTGAGGCTAATTAAGCATAAACTACCTCAAGCTTTAATTCTGGCACTATTTCAATTCTCAGTTCTTTGTTTATGATTCATATAATAGTTCACTTTAGACAAATTAATTAGTTGTGTGTGTCAAGCTAGCTAAATGCATGCTAAATATTTTCCCAAGAGAACTAAGTTGAAACTGGGTGCTATTAAAACCTTCAAATGAACAAAATCTGTTTTTAACAAGTCACACATTATTAATTGGAACTGGATAGTGAGGCATATTTTTGGATGCTTGCCGAGAATAATTATGGAACTTCTTTCTTATTATATTGGAACAAGACAAGTTAATCAAGAAAAGCTAATCCAGCTCATTATGGCCAAAGCTTGAAAGCATGGCCATAAACTACTCACCTTTCCAGTTCGGGTTAGGGTTGAAAAAGTAAGTGGGATCCAGGGATCATGCTTATGCTATAGTTGATACCTTAGAGAGATCTTTGCCCAATTTATTCATTTTAAGTAGGCAAAACATTGGCTATCCAGAAAAATAATATTATTGACCCAAAGTCACACAGCTGGTTAGTGGCAAGGCCAGAATTATGAAATAAATGTTTATTCTGCCATGTCCAAAAATGGCTAAAAAACAATGCTTATTCAGTAAGTTTTATTATATATCTTTCTACATTAAATCTAGATAGTACTTAGAAAAAACTTGTTATAAAATGTGTGTAATTTTTTAAATAAAAATATGTTTCCAAATAATGGAGTCATTTCCAGGAATGATTCATTTTCTGCCATAATATACTTTTTTTCTGATTTGTGTTTGCTTAGTATCCACTCAGTCTTCTTCTTTTAGTACTTTAAGGAATTATCTTGCCTCTATTATGCACAGTCATGGTAGAACTCTTATTCAGTGTGTTACTGCTTACCCCCTAACCTAAGCAAGTTTAATCAGATTCTCTCTTTGAAGACTTTAAATCTTGAAAAGCATGATGCTGATGCAGGAAAAAAATATCAGGTGAAGCATGTTCATTTGGAGTAGTTATTGTAATCTAAACCCACAGATCTTCTGAGTGTAGAAGTAGCTTGACTCTTTACTCTTCTCATCACCTTCCCATTGCTCTTCTCATCATCCAGCTAACTGATGTCCATTTTTCTCTGTATGAATTAGCTAGAATTAGTTTCTACTGCTTGCAGTCATTGGGGTCTAACTGATCACTTATTATCTCTGTGTCTGAATCAGGATGTAACCTGAACCACATTGTTGTTTGTAGCCAGGAATGATATTGTTCCAAATAAGAATTGAGCTGGAACTATTCATATGTCCTACTGTTTCATTTGCTTGACCTTATATTAAAAAACCACAAAGAACATATGAGTTGACATAACTGTGAGCAAAACTTATTTATGATTATTAGACATATCTAGCCCTAATACTCACCTTAACTCAGTATCCAAATGAAAAGAAGCAACTGCTCTCATGCTTGAGGCTCAAGAGAAACACAAATGTATTACGGGTACTCTAAGGAAGGCTCATAAGAATAAAAGTCTTAGACATGGAGAGATTTCATACAATCTGCTTGTACTATTGAATTTTAAAATTTTGGTTGCCATGATATCTATTTTAAAGAAATGGAAAACTGAATATGTGTGTTATCAGAGACTCTTCCGAGTCATTCTGTTGAACTGAGAATGAGATCTAATTCTTTATTTGAGGCAACACGTTTATTGGGCATGAAAAGATGGTAAACAGAATTAAAAATGTGAATGCATGGACTAGATTAAAATGAGAGGTAAAGTTTGCACTAATCTAATAGAAAAAGCATTTGCGTAAAATGCTTTTGCATGGATGAAATTTTACATGAGTCTTTAAAAATTGTTCCAAACCTTTATCCACTCTCCACATCAGAAGATCTTAAAAGATAAAAGGACACACTAGCAATTTACAAGTACGCCTGGACTGGAGGGCCTTGATGATTCTATTAACACAGGCTTTGAAGTAGCTTGATATAAAGCACATATGCTGTCTATAAATACAGCTTATGGTTGGCAAATATTCTAATAAAATTGATTTTGTTCATACCAAGGGAAATGGCCTTGCAATGGATGAAACGGCCTTTAAAAATACAATAAGGCATTTAAGTATCTTTGTCTGCTCCGAAAAATTTCAAAATATCATCCAAAAGAAGTCTACAACTTTGTGTAACCAAATCCCTTTATCAAGTGTGTCAATGTATGTCAAGCCAGGTTGCTCAGGCAGCAAAATCAATGCCATCACAACATCAATTTTCCAAGATTTTAAAACATCTACTTTTGACAAAAAGTCAAATAACAGAAAAGTGTCAATTACCATAGATTGGATAAAAGAACCACAATGACTTTTTCCAGGAAAAAAATATAGCATTGTCTGGCAACTTTTTGCACTATGATAATAAACACCTAACAAATAAAAAAAGGAATTGTGATATCCTGGTTACCTAGGGCATGAGGAAACAGACACTCTCAAAAACCATTGGTGGAGAGTAAAAAGTGAAACTCTTTTTGAAAGAAACATCTTCAACGTGTCTACCCTCTGACATAGCAGTTGTGCTTCTGGGAATTTAGTTCTACAGGAGGCATTTGTGTAGTGATTCAGTGTATTCTCATGTGAGACTTCCTGAATTCAACCCTGGTTCTGTATCATACAAGTTAGGGGAAACCTCAGGGCAGGGAACTTCAGAGCCACTGCTGGTAAAAGATGTTCAAACTGGATGTCAGCCCCAACTTTCTACTTCAAACAGGTGTTCCTGTGTAAGGAACATCCTGCATCATCTGAAAAGAGTAGGCAAGGATTATCTACTTTATAGGGTTATTAGGAGGTTCAAATGAGATTATCTGTATAAAGTGTAGTGCCTTGCACACAGTGAACACTCAATAAATGATAGTTGTTATTTTCTTATACTCTACAGAAAATCAGTGTTTGAAGAAAATTATTGTGATATTTATTGCAGCACTGCTTATAAAAGTAAAGATTTTGAAGTAATCTATATATCATTCAAAATCTAGTACAGCCTTGACATTCTATAGACTTTCTTTTTCTCCAGTGTTTTATTGAGGTAAAATACACATAACACAGAATTTACTACTTAACTATTTTAAAGTGTACAGTTCAGTGGGATTAAGAATGTGCGTGTTGCTGTGCAACCACCACCGCCATCTGTGCCAAGGACTCTTCATCTTGCAAAACTGAAACTCAATAAACTTAAAAAATGATGAGGTGGATCTATGGGTAATACCGTAGAAAGATGTACGTGACATATTATTAGAAGGAAAGTTGGAGAGTTGTAGTATAATCTGGATCTATTTTCCAATATGAGAGAGAGAGGGAGAAAGTGTATTTAAGGGATTATCCTGTCAGCACTAATTTTCTGGAAATTTTCTTTCCTCCCATTCAGTGGTTAGTAGAGAAGCGTCCCCGTTAGTACAATGTGACACAGTATAATGATCATCATTGCTATCTCATTATTACGCTGATTAAATGAATTAATACTTGTATAGCGGTTAGATCACTGCTGGGCACTTAGCAAATGACACAGAAATGTTTTGTGTTTTTTTTAAACGCTTTTTATTTTTTCAAATTTATTTATTTATTTTTGGCTTCGTTGCTGTGCTCAGGCTTTCTCTAGTTGTGGTGAGCGGGGGCTACTCTTCATTGTGGTGCGCAAGCTTCTCACTGCGGTGGCTTCTCTTGTTGCAGAGCATGGACTGTAGGCACACGGGCTTCAACAGTGTGGCATGCGGGCTCAGTAGTTGTGGCTCGCGGGTTCTAGAGTGCAGGCTCAGTAGTTGTGGCGCACAGGCTTAGTTGCTCTGCAGCATGTGGGATCTTTCCGGACCAGGGCTCGAACGCGTGTCCCCTGCATTGGCAGGCAGATTCTTAACCACTGCGCCACCAGGGAAGTTCCTCTATTCTTGATACAATGAAAGTTTGGGAAAGATCTTCTTGATATGTGTCCTCTAAGATAGATAAGAGAATAATAGCCACTGAGAAACTATTCTTTTAGTCACCTTGATTTTATAAAACTGCTGCTACTACTACTAAAAGTGACAAAAGCAACATGAAAGTAATAGCTAATATTTCTTGAAATCCCCTGTGTCGGTCACTGAGCCAGTGCTTAACTAGCACTATCTTATGTAATCTTAACAAGGCTATGGAATAGATACAAATATTCCTGTTTCACATGTGAAGAAATGGAAGCTTAGAGGGTTTAAATAATTTTCCCGGTAAGTGTTAGAACCAGGTTATAGGGTCACAGATGTCCTATTTCTAGAGGAACTTTCTTAATTATCACTAAGCATCATAACCCCATAATGTAATGCATATAAATGCACACACATGTATGTTTACTGCACACATGTGTGTGCATATGTACTATAATGTAACAAAGAATTAGCTCCAGCTATGTGCCAAGTTTTAGAATGCTAAACCATTGACATTTTCTAGACCGTCATCTATACACCCTACTTCTCATTGTATTACACTCATTTATTTATGTGTCATCTCTCCTGGACAGGTACAATTTTTTTCATCTGTGTACACCTCTGGTTTAACAAGTAGTGCATACATAATAAATTTCACTAAATTTTATAATATTGAAATCGAATTTAGAAATGTTTTAAAATAGCAAATCCTATAGTCTCCATTCTGGTTACATTTTTTGAGACCTTTGCCATTGGGATTTGACTCTCAAACCAAACCTCTTGTGTATACAACTTCCTTAGGGTTACTTTCCTTGTGTATTTTCTGCATTACTCACATATAAAGTGACCAGTCTGCCCCCTCCAGTTACAATGACTGAGTCCTGTCTAGATAATTCTTAAGACATTTTGACATACTCAACTCACTAATTTGTTTTTCCCTAACAAAGATGTTAGGATTAACTCTTTACCATATCTATAAAAATATCTATTTTTAATTTAAGAGTTATACACCATTGAAAAATACCGCTAGTCAAAACAGAACTTCTTCAAAGTAACATTATACAGTCATTCCTCCATTCACATCCCAAAGAAGCCCTTCATACCTTCATACTGTCAGCTTCATTTCCAAAGCTTCACTACAGTGTAAGGACAAGCCTTTAGAGACAACTTATGTATTTCTTCACTCTTTCTCTAGAATGAGTTTCACAATCTGCTTCTGAAACTTAATCGAAAGAAATGTTTCATAGTATCTTGTAATTTCTCTGCTGTTTTATTTCCTCTAATATATAGCACAAAGATGCAAAGAAGAAAAAAACCATGTACATAGGTGTGTGGTAAGCTGGATTTCTGTAAATCTTTGAATAACTATTTCCAATCTAGGAAGAAACCACAATTACCTTCAGAACTCTTTATACACTTGGGCCATCCCTCTGGGGAGGCTACTCTATTTATATTCTGTTATTCCCCTCAGATAGCATATAAAATAAACTTTGCTCAGAACTTGCCATTGTTTAAGATAAATATTCAAGCTTATATTTTATTCTGAAGCAAAAAGAAAATGATTTTATCTAACAGCCGCAAGGGCAATAGTTGCCGTAATAATAATATAATAATAATAATAACAATAACAATAATAATCTTCTGTTTATTGAGACCTTGCACATTATATGTATCATCTCAGTTAATTCTTACAACAACTTGACTATGTAAATATTTTTATTACCATTTTGTTGCTAAGGAAAACTAACACTCAGATTAATTGCCAAAAGCCACACAGCTAACTACTTACCCATACATACTTACCAGGCCTCTTTGATTCTAACACCTACATTAGGTACTTATTATGGTTCAGGGTTTTTTAAAATAATATGGTAGAAATGAGGAATAAATGAATAATCTCCAGGATAAAGTGAATCATAAAGCTCATAGGGGATATGCTATTACATAACATATCAATTGGTATGGAATTTTAAAGGGTAAAAGGACTCTGATCTGAAGAGGCAAGCACTGATTCATGTAAAGCTAGTGTTTGCTGCTATTTGGTCTACTTCCAAAATGAAATACTAACAAGCTTACCAAAGTTTAAAGACCTCATTTGCCTCCCAACCTCACCTGTTCTATTTTTTCCTTCACTTACTTGTCTCTCCCCTCTTCAACACAAATGTCTTAATCTTTTCCTAACACACCTGTCTCAGGAATTTGATACACTGTTCCCATCTCCCTCAGTACTTACACAGTTGACTCTTTTTTTTAAAATCCTTCAAGTTTCAATATAATTGTCACTTCCTCTGAAATGCTATTTCTGGTCTCTCTACCTAAGCAAGTCCCATCTTTCTTTGCACACTGTTTGTTTCCCTCATAAGTTGTAATTTGCTATATTTTTACAGGGTGCTTACTTGTTTATTGTCTGCATGGAAGCTTACTGGTAAACCTAGTGTCTGTTTTTACACCATTTTACATCCAGAGTCTAACTAAAGCCTGCTTGCTAGTTGTTGAATGAATACATTATAGGTTAAACATAAGCTTATAATGTGGAGTGAATAACATTAAATAGTATTTATATATAATGTTAAGGCAACCTCTGACATGTCAATTTATCATATCTCCACTTGCGACATCTCATTTTTCCAACATTTCTTATCATAAACAAGCTCCCCTTACAATAGTGACCAAAACTCATAGTTGTATAATCTCACCATGACAGTGAAGTCCAATTGACCTTGACATCACACTAAACCAGTAGTCACTGGGTCAAAGTAACCAGAGGTGATGAGAAAATGAGGAAGGATGATTCATACACTGGAGAAACTTTTGATTGCATAAATACAGGATAAGACCTATTGAATTCATATGGATATAAGCCCATTAAAACATTTTACATATTGAAGAAAAGGACCAGTTGAAACAGATCAGGACACTGTGGGGCCTTCCCAGGGAAAGACCACCTCCCCCCCTTCCTTGTCCCCCACCTTTGTTTATAGAAAACTTTAGCTTCCTAGGCCTTCTCCGAGTTTCAAAGAGCACATTTAATCAGAGAGGTGAGAAAATACAGAAACAAAGAAAAGCAGTCAAACAAGACAAAATAATAATAGTTTAGCCATAAAACAAAGTCAAGGACCTTTGATTCCTCCTCAAGGGCTATAGATAATATCCTGAGCCATATCTTTGAGTTGTTTTGCAGATACTAAAACCCCCACCAGGTGGAAGAAGTTAACTGCATGCTCACCACCAGCATGTAGACCCCAGACTGGTTGGAACCAGAAGGTTGATAATTGAGATTCCTGAAACATCATCCTGTTACCTCCTCATCAACTAATCAGAGAATTATGCATGAGTTGATCATACTCCCTGTGATCCTTTCCTTCCCACTTTCTTTAAAAATCCTTCCCTGAAAGCCATCAGGGAGCTTTGAGTCTTTTGAGCATGAGCTGCCTATTCTCCTTGCTTGACCCTGAAATAAATGCTGTACTTTCCTTCACCACAACCTGGTGTCAGTAGATTAGCTTCTTTGCTGTGCATCAAGCAAGTAGGCCCAAGTTTGGTTCAATAACACAGTGGGGCATCCTAGGAAACTATTTTCAGGACAAAGGTATTTTGTTTTCTTAAGAAAAGAAATGGATTGGCATAAGATAAAATTTCAGCATAAGCTGCAAGCACCAAAAGAAGTGATGCCTTCACTGATCGAAGTTGGACTTGCACCCACTGTCCAGGAACCATTTATATTGTAAGTCCCAGGCCTTCTTATTTGACTTAATGTTTTCAAACACTTAGAGGACATTGGGAATATTGAATCTCAGTTCTGAGGGGGAAAAGTTCTTATCATTAATTAATTGATTCAGACTGTACACTCTCCATGTGCATGGTGCTCTGTAAAGACCTGATTGCTCCAACCCTGTCTTGTGATTAGCAAAAATCTATAGTCCTGAGCCAAGGACCACAGGTGTTGTAAAGACTAAGAAAAAGATCTGAAAACAGCTTGCTGCTTTGTGTCTGAGTGTTTGTGCTGATAAGGACATCATGCAATAAATCTTCAAGAGGATTAAGTTGTGTCCAACCTAAAATCCAGCATGCCTGACAGATCTTCTGCTCTTGCTTTTGCTATACTTTCCTAATGGATCTGGTGTCTGCTAGGTGCATCTCGCTGTTCTCTTCTCTCCATATACTTATATCTTCAAATTTTTTTTTAATCTATAGTCCACTCCTCTGAACGTCACTCTCATCTGTACAACTGGCCATTCAACGTTACTCCCTGGAAACATCAAAATTAACATCTGTAAAATGAACTCTGAGTTTCAACATCCCCCAAACTTTACCCTCCTCAGGTGTTTTCTACTTAGTAAATGACACAAACCTAAGTGACATTCTTGATCTGTGCTTTCTCTCTCCATATTCAGTGTGCTACCAAATCATATAAGCTCTATCTTCATGTTGTATTAAAAAATACTCCCCGTTCTTCACTATACATGGTGCAAGCCACCATCATGTCTCCTCTGCACACTGGAATAGCCTCCTAATGGTTTCCCAATTCTACTTCACATCATTTATCATGCATTTGCCACATGATAGCCATAATTATCCTTTAAAACATGAATCGTGTAAAGACACTCTGTTATTCACCATAGCCCCCATAACTTTCTGTTTCATTCAAAACTCAGTACAAAGATCTGACCCTGACCTACAAAACTCTACACGATGTAACTCTCTGGGTGCCAACCACATCAGCTTCCTGATATTCTTCAAACACACCAAACATGCCCTCCCTCCCTCACCACTCCCAGAATTGTGTTGTTCCCTCTACCTGGAGAGTTTTTTTCCGTATAGTCCCATGGACAGTTCCACCACGTAATTTCCCTAGTCTCCTCTTCAGAGACACAATTTCTTTCCAAGTCATAAAAAATGAAAAGAAAAATCACCCGTCCCTTTTGCTCTATCTCTGCTTTATTGTTTTCTATCTAACCTTATAATAGTACACAATGCTGATACTATGCAATGCTATATATTATTGACTATCCATCACTCTGTAGTATATGTTTCATAAGGAAAGGAATTTTTTGTTCACCTCAGTATCCCCAGCACCTGGAATAATATCGGGAACATACTAGAAATTCAGAAAATATTTGTTGAATAAATACATTACTCCAGAAATGCACCCTAAATCTGGTTATCTCAGGATTACCAGATGGCTTTTATACCAACTAAATGGAGATTCCTGGGGAAATCCTCAGGCCACCACATAATTTTGAGAAAACCATGCTTCTGGAATTTTATTCCAGCTCTGGCTTGTTATTTGCTCCCTACTTGCTACTCTAATATGCTACGTGACTAAGTGTGGACACTAAGTAACCAATTACCTGCCTTTATGATTTTTACCCTCTATAACCTTATAATAAAGAAGAAGGCAAGGCACACATTCATTAGATACAACATGGTACTATAGAATTAGATAACAATTAATAAGACCTTCCAATATATATTTTAAAATTTCTTAAGTGCTTTCTCACTTACTTCCTATTATTCAATTGTCTTTAATATATTTCTAGGTCAACTTAATATTTCCTGTTTTCCTTTTATGAGGATAGTACCAGCTTCTGATGGTACCGACTTCTGGGTGAAAATGCAACTCTATCCATTTTATTAACTTCAACTTAAAAATGCAGACTTTAATTGCTACACAAAGAATGTGCCATATTTTCACCAGAGCTGCTGCATTGCTTGACTACTAAGCAAACTGCACTTGAAGCTACAACTAAATAATCTATGCTGAAATTCTGGTTCGCATCGTGGCAATGGTAACATTTCATGATGTTTTGTTTTGCCCACCAGATGAGTAGGGTAGTCTTGGGGAGAATTTTTAAGCTAATTAGGCCTGCATATTTCTATGATATCTGAAAACTTACACAACTAATTTTGCCTTCAGATTGTCCTAATTTCTCTCTAACATTCCCAACAGTCCTTTATTTAAGGAATGAATACAGGCTTTTTTCTGATGCAAATTGTCTTCAGACTGTGCCTATACAATTAAATAGAAGAGATGTTTGAGATATTTATATAGATTGTTCAAGTTTAGGGCACATTTGTATGATTTGTTTTTATGTAACATATATGTTACATATCTCACATATATGTTATTGATATGTGTGTATGTGTGTAACAAAATTTATTAATTCGTCAATTCAATAACTACTTATGAGCACCTATATTACAGGCATTGTTATAGTCCTAAGGGTAGTGTGACAAAGAAAACAGACAAAAATACTTTTGGAACTTATTTTCCATGAAGCGGGGATGTAGATAAGACACAGACAAATAAGTAAAATATAAAGTAATTAGATGGTGATAACTGTCAAGGAGGAAATGTGGAGCAGGAAAAAGTAATATAAAACATAGGCATAGTGTAATTTTAGGGAGAATGACCAGAGCATGTTTCACAGAGGTGTATTTTGGTAAAACAAGAGTGAGGTGAGGGCTCTGTTCAGATATCTGGGGGAAAGTACTCTAGGCAGAGGAAATAGTTATTGCCAAGGACCAAAAGTGGGTGCCTGGGGCTTCAAGGGGCAGCATGGAGTTAGTGAGACTGGAGCAGATTGAGACAAAAGAAGAGGAGGTCGGAGAGCTTGGGGGAGGGTGCTGCAAATGAAGGTCATCTAGGTTGCTGTTAGGACTTTGATTTTTTTTTTTTTTTTTTTTTTTGCGGTAACTGGGCCTCTCACTGTTGTGGCCTCTCCCGTTGCGGAGCACAGGCTCCGGGCGCACAGGCTCAGCGGCCATGGCTCACGGGCCTAGCCGCTCCGCGGCATGTGGGATCTTCCCGGACCGGGGCACGAACCCGTTTCCCCTGCATCGGCAGGCAGACTCTTAACCACTGCGCCACCAGGGAAGCCCAGGACTTTGATTTTTGTTTTAAGTGGAATGGGAAATCATTGGAAAGTTTCTAGCAAAGAAGTGATGCACTCTGGCTTACATTTTAAGAGAATTGCTTTGGCAGCTGTGTCGAATAGACCACAGAATAGGGCAAGGGTAGAAGCAAGGACAGCAGGTAGGTTCTTGTCTAATCCAGATGCAAGGTGAGGATAGTTTTGATGGCAACCCTGGAGTCTACAACGGGTCAAATTATGCAAGTAGAGTCAAATGTGGTGATAGACCACATGTGTATTTGAGGGTAAGAAAGGGGTCAAGGATTATATGAAAGTTGTTGATCTGAGCAACAAAATAGATAACATTTTGTTAAGTTAAATGAGAGAAAGTTGAAGGACAAGTAAGAGTGAATGGTATTAATATCATTGGTTCAGGGTAGATCGTGTTAAATTTGAGATGTGTTTTTGACATCCAAGTGGAGATGTCAAGTAGGCTGTTGAGTATATGAGTTTGGAGCTCAGGGGTAAAGTTTGTATTGAAAAAATAAATGTTCAAGATCTAAATGGCATTAAAAGTCATCAGAGTGGATGAGATCACCAAGGCAGTGAATGTAGATTGGGAAGGAAAGAAGTCTGTGTCCTAATCCCAAGGACACTACAGCTTTAAGAGAGCAGGGAGGGCTTCCCTGGTGGCGCAGTGGTTGAGTCCGCCTGCCGATGCAGGGGACACGGGTTCGTGCCCCGGTCCGGGAGGATCCCACGTGCCGCGGAGCGGCTGGGCTCATAAGCCATGGCCGCTGAGCCTGCGCGTCCGGAGCCTGTGCTCTGCAACAGGAGAGGCCACAACAGTGAGAGGCCCGCATACCACAAAAAAAAAAAAAAAAAAAGAGGGCAGGGAGATGATGAAGAATAATGTCTATAAAGGTAGAAACTGGAGCAAATGTGTTTTCTGGCAGAGTTATCAGTGTGTCATAGTTCTGGATAGGTGAACTGAGACCATTGAATCTAGCAACACAATTTGTCTTCTACATAAAAAATGTTATTTATCCAAATGACTCCACATGTTAGTATAAAAATGAATCTTCAAAAATACCCTGATAAGAGCAATGTAATTATTCATGTAATTCTTTATTTCATCTACTGCTGCCTCAAATTCACCTAGACTGGACCCTGAGCAGAGAGGCTGGTAGATTAACATTGGCATCTGAGAATTTCATACAAATCACCACCTTTAAAATAAACTACTGATATATGTAGAACATTTAATGTTTACAGTGGCTTACAAGTGCATTATTGAATGTGTAACATTCAACATATGGGAATGGTAAATATTATTATTAATGTCATTTTACAGATGTGGAACATGAGCCTCTAAAGGAGGCAGTTTCACTTTGCATGTGTTGAAAATGGAATTTAAATACTGTCATTTGGCTCCGCAAGCCAATTTTTTCCTCTTATACCATTTTTTTGCAGAAGGATGAGTCCATTGACTCAAAAAAGTAGAATACGTATGTGTATGTGTGAATACGGACATTTATTAGTTTGTATATATATTTATGTACATAGTGTGTATATGTGTATATATTCATGTGTAGTTGTTGTCATTGTTTATCTGCTTTTCTATTGCTCTGCTCACATTCCTTTAATCATTTTCCCCACAGCCATCAGCAAGCAAGCATTTGGGAAGGAGACAGGGATTGCAACCTCTGCTGTAGCAAATAGAGCAAGTGCTTTGGAACTAAGGGTTAAAACTTCAGCTGTCAAAATTTCTACCTGCATGATCTTGGTCTAGTCACTTATCATTTCCAGCCTCAATTTCTTTATCTGTATAATGTAGATTGTCATATCTACCTAAGATTTTAAACAATCAAAACTCTGTAAGGGTGGAGAGGGATAAATTGGGAGACTGGGATTGACATATACAAACTAATATATCTAAAATAGATAACTAATAATGACCTCTGTATAGCACAGGGAACTCTACTCAATACTCTGTAATGGCCTATATGGGAAAAGAATCTAAAAAAGAGTGGTTATATATATGTGTGTAACTGATTCACTTTGCTGTACACCTGAAATTAGCACAGCATTGTAAATCAACTATACTCCAATAGGAATTTTAAAAAATACCACAAAAATAAACCACACACAATGTGTAAATTTGTCCACTTAACTCTTCTAAGGCTAGTCTGGTTACCATTAGTACATGCTTCCATACACTCCTTAGCATTTATCACACGCTCTTGTAACTATGAGCTTCCTGAATTAGCATTTCGAAGACAGTAACTTTGCTGTTTTTTTTCTATTTTCTCCCAAGAATATGGTGAAATGATGCCTATACAATGAAAGAATAAAGCCCATGACATATGTTAAGTGTACAATAAATAATATTATTAATGCCATTATTATATTATCCAGATCCACAAAAAGCAAACCCATAATTTTGGTCCCAATGGCAAGAAAGTTGATTAACAAAACTGCATTACCAGAACAAGCTTTGCATCCAATCTGTACTTTTACTTACCATATGCCCATGTTAACTAATGATCTCCCAAAGTTAATTTAGCAATGCTACTAGAAAAAAAAATCACTTTTAAGCTAATCCTACAGGTTGGCAAAACTCAAATTAAAGGTATTCGACTTCAGCTGATGTTTATCAGCTGGATAAGATATTCACTTATCCTTAATGTAAATCTCATGACTTCCAAGCTTCCAGGGCCACCTTTTCTTTTAATGTCTAATGAATCTGCACATTAGCTGATCTTAAAGTAGAGCTGAGTACATGGTAACTGCTAAACCAATGCTTGTTAAGAGAATTACAGAATCAATGAATAAATACACGTGACAGCAATAATTATTAGCAAAAACAAAAGATTAAAAAATACAAACATTTTTCTAGGTTATCAAATTCCAGAAAAATGACATCCCTGCTTTTTTTTTTCCTACGAAGATCATAATCTTTTTTTTATGCTGTGCATGCATGCTGTGAAATGTTTTTCTCTTATTAATTTCCTTTTTACACCAAGTTTTTAGACAGCTGAAAATTATGAGTTTACAGAACAAGATGTACTTTCAGTTCTTAGTTTATGGCCGAGTACTATGGCATGCACTATTATGAAAACAATTCTAAACTGTGTTTTATTATATTATATTGTGCAATTTATATTCCGAAGATACTATCAACACCAGAGAACGGACAAATTTAATAAAAGACACAGTGTTCCTATTGTCATAATCGTTATTAAAATGAAACTGTTCCCAGAAGGCATTTACAGTATTTTTTCAAAGATATTTTGCATACTTTGATGCATCAATTGGGGCTTCTAGATATGAATAGCAGCATCATAGATCTTAGAAACATACTGTAGTAAGCTGGAAAGGGAGTGCCTTATAATTATCCAGGCTGCCTCCTTCATTTTACAGGAAAGGACATGGAGGCCGAGAGAGAACAATTGATGCAACCTAATTCATTTCTAAGTTGTGACTAGACCTGAGGTGTCATGACTCCTATCCAAGGATTCCTTCCACTTCTATTGTCATTAATGGTAATAATCTTGTAGGGGATAAGTAACTTAATTATTATCTACTATTATTTTGATTATTTATCTCTTTATGTATTTTTTGTATGTCTCTTGATAGAATATAAGTTTCATGAGAGCAGGAAATGTTCTCATTTGGGATACTGCAGGATTCCCTATGCTTAGAGCATTCTAACACATAGAATTCATTCAATAAATATTTGTTAATAAATAAATAAAAATTTAATAGATATAATAGGTGCTACAAACATTTATTAAAAATGAGGACTGACCTCTAAGAAGTACGGTCTAGAACTACACACACACACACACACACACACACACACACAAACACATATATACAACATAAAGCAGAATATACTAAATGGCATAAAGAAGTTGTAAGATAATTAAAACAGCCATGTGACTCTTGCAGCAAGGAGTATACAAAAATTTCTAAGTAGCGATGAAGCTTAGGTAAAGTTACAAACTAAGATAATCATACAGGATATACCAGAGTTCTGTGACACCCTCAGCTCTGCTGGTTAGCTCTGGGTGCTGGAAGGTAAGGATTCACAGAGTTGATGTAGGGAAACTGAGCCTTAGGATGCCTGTAGGGTGAGTAGAAGCCAATATAAATGGTAAGAATATTTGGGAGACTAACAGGTTGCAGCCTGAGAATGGTTAAAAGATATTGAGAAATAAACCAACATTTTTTAAAGATGTGGAGTAAAAATGGTAGACAAATGTTAAATAAGAGACTATTGATAGTAAGAGATTGGTTGTGATACATGGTCATGACTTGTGAAGAGATGGTGCAAAGAAAGAAAGGGAAGGAGGGAGGGAGGGAGGAAGGAAAACAGTTTCTAATTTTAGCTACATGATTTCCTAGTTATCTGACCTTGAACAAATTCCTTTCTGTCTGTCTCTAAAACTCATTGTCTCACTGTAAAGCAAGGAAAATAATACTTTTCTTATAAGATGGTTTGACAACTAAAGGAGATGATGCAAGTAAAGCTCTTAACACTATATGGAACCCAGATAGTGCTCAAAAATGTGTAGCTATAAATATTAATTATTATATATTTTTGCAATAATGATAGCAGTAAAGACACTCTATGAGATAAATTAAATAAAAGAAAAATTGAGACATAGTCCTTGATTACAAGAAACCTATGGTTTAGTGCCACCAGAATCCTGGTGGTTTTAAATGTTGGAAAAAATTGGGTAGAAGATTAACTAATTAAAGAACTTAAATATTAACACAGCTTGCAAGTAATTGACAGCAAAATACAAGATTACAAGTGAATAGAAATAAAATATTTTGACATAAAAAGAGATAAACAAATATATAGCAATATTCAAAATGTAAATTAAGACTTTTTTTAATTGATTGATAATGGTAAAATGGAAATGGTAAAAACACAAAATGTATTGTACATTAGATGTCATAACTCACTTGATTATGGAAGAACACATTCTTCATTAAAAATAAGTCATGTGCATTATCTGTCCACTGATGTGCAATGTCATTTAAGACATTCCATCATTCTCTGCTTGAGCACTCTTCTATAATCTGATGAGGTGTCCAGGGAAGAGACAATGATAGCCAAGGCATTAAAATGTAATCAAGATATGCAAATTTATATCTAAATGTGATTTGCTGGGAAAAAGAAATTAATCTAGGCATGGTCAAATAAACAATGTGTAATATGGATAATTAATCACCAAATTAGCAGCTACGGTCCCCTGAGGAAATTATGCACATTGAAAAGGCCCCCATCCGCTGACACAATTAGACCACTTAATGGCAAACTTTCAACAAAATAACCCTGGGGAACATCACAAAAAGCCTAATCAACCTTAGTGTCCCAAACTCCACTGCAATGTTTAGGATTATTTAATATTGTTTCTTCCTGGTTTGAACTTATTCAGAAGGATTCCATCAAATTTTGCTAGAAAATATTCTAAGATTCCACACTATGGATAGTCTATTATGTAGTTCCCTCAAAGTCTAGTTTTCCTCTGTCAATCAACTATCTTATTAAAATCTGAAATCATGCAAATGATAAGGATTCCTGAATGAGCAAAGGCCAGTTACATGTCTCCTATCAGTAACAGCAAAATCAAAGAAATATTGATGCACTATGAAAATTTATGTCCTCTGTGGCCTGATGTCACCTGCTTATTATACCAGCAACAAAGGATCTCTACACTTCCTTGATAATAAATGTTGTCACCTCAGGTAAGAGTATTTTGTCTTTAAGAATGTTAGGGTGCTGTCCCATACCTGCCCCTAAAGCATGTACCAAGTAATCATACCTCTGTTCCCTTTACTCCACTTACACAAAAATAGGTGACAAAGTGACTCCTGCAGAACCCTTTGAGATCAGGCCTAAGAGGACACATGAGACTCTGCTGCTAAATCCCCCCCAAAATGTGACTCCACCTCTAGAAAGATCACAAAGCTGCCTGGATAGAAATAAAAGACGCTCCTTGCCCCCAGAAAGGATTGATTGGTTGATTGATTTTATTCATTTTATTTTTGGCTGCGTTGGGTCTTCGTTGCTGCGCACAGGCTTTCTCTAGTTGCGGCGAGCGGGTGCTACTCTTCATTGTAGTGCGGGCTTCTCATTGCGGTGGCTTCTCTTGCTGTAGAGCATGGGTTCTAGGCTGCGGGCTTCAGCAGTTGTGGCTCACAGTCTCAGTAGTTGTGGCGCATGGCCTTAGTTGCTCCATGGCATATGGGATCTTCCCAGACCAGGGATCGAACCCGTGTCCCCTGCGTTGGCAGATGGATTCTTAACCACCGCACCACTAGGGAAACCCCCAGAAAAGGGTTTATTAGGTATTTTGTTATTGTAGTTTTGCTGCTGAAAAGACTAGTCACAGAGAAGAAATTATAATACCACTATAATTGCTGATGGACTAGTTGTACCTATCATTTATAGATACTATTTATATTGCTTGGCTATATGGTTAGTACTGCCACTTAGCTCATTTATTCCTCCAAACACCCTAACGTGCCCAAGGTCAAAAAACTAAGGATTAGCAAACCAGGGCTACAGATTCTAGTCTCTTAACTCTCCAAACGGCGTGCTAAATACCATGCTTGCTGCTATGTCAGGTGATATACATCCAAAATCCCGAAGTCAGGAAATAGCCAAAATGGAATAAAATGAAGCAGTACTGTCCACTCTACTCAGACTCAGCTTCTCCGTGTTCAGAAAACCATACCTGATGTGACAGCAGATGCTACTTACGCTGTCAATGTCCAATCCCTCAGGCTGTCTGGAAGGACTGATCCCCACCCCCGACTGCCCAAGAAGGCAATGAATCCCCTGACCCTGGGAAGTGGGAATTATAATCTTGACATATATTTTTGCTTCTTTAATTCTCATTCTCTATCATATCCCCAAACTTAAGAGTCCTGTAAAAGTCAGGTGGCGGCTAGGATCTTCTTCCCTGCAAGACTTATCCAAGAAGTCATAGACAAACATCATAAATTAGAGCAATGACACACCCCTTCTACCTTCATTAACAAATGTAAAAGCCGCATCTAGAACCACAGTCATCTAGTATTTTTAGCAGTGGAAGTATTATTATAAAGCATCTAATCTAGTGATTTTTAAACAATGCTCTGTAGATCATGAGGGATTCCGAAGTGTACCTTAGGGGCTAACTATGGGGTGAGTGGGAGAGAGCAGGAGTCTGGGTCCCCCACCAACCTTCAACAATGTGTGCTTCTCTTACAGACTAGGTAATCGTGCATGATATCCTTTGAAGAAAGGGCTTCACAGCTCAAAATATTTTATTAATGCCCTCCCTCCCTAGTCCAACATTCTCACTTTATCTGAGAATCACTCTGTGCAAGCCAACTCCCTAAGGCCACACCTGAGTGACCAGTGTTCCAGCACTCTGTCAATGCCTGTTGCCACGTTGGTATTAAATCTTGTCTATGATTCAGCAGTGCCTGTGACTCTTTCTATACAAATGCTAAATATACTAATTTTTATCTTTGAGTTTCAGAGTTAGTCTGGATCAAACATTGATTTGACTAGTGAATCTGATGACCAAGTTCTTTCTTTCACAGTCCAGAAATTCTATGGAGACACTGTCTCTTCTGATTCTGTGCTTTTATACCAACATGATGATTGACATAGCACACTTCCAATTCATAGCCCCCCATCACTTTCCAATAATGACCTAGGAGTCTTCTGCCTGTTCAAACTACTCTAGTCTTATTACTCAATCACTCTGACCGCTGGCTCCATTGCCTGCCTATGGTCTCACTCTAGTCTTTTGGATCTCATCTATATATCTGGTTTCTCCAGCTTTTGAATCTCAATTCTTACTCAAGAACTTTGGCTGGGAATACCAGAGTCCTAGTTTTACGCCTTACGAGCTGTATAAACTTGGACTAGCATTGTTTGACATACACTAGGTTAGATAGTTTCTAATCATTGTCCCACTGTTAAAATATTAGTTTTCAAAAATTCTTTGGCTCCTGATTTTATGTTTGGTGAAATTAAGATAATATCTGCTCCACCTTTCTTTAGAGTTGCTGTAAATATATATGAATATATTTATATATTTTATATGTATATATATAAATATATATGAATATATATGATATATATGAATGTTCTTTGTAAACTGTATTTTATACCAAAAAAAAATGTATTGTGATTCCCAGACCTCATCTTAATTCTATCATCCCTATATGATAATATAAAGCTGCAAGTAACACCTGGCTATCAGAGTTGCATTACTCAGATGTTTCTTTTAAATCTTCCTAAACTTCATACCCTTGAATTTTCTGTACACTAAGATATGAAATCCCTGGGCTTTGTGACATTTCTTTGATCTGGGAGAAGAAAATAACACAAGAAATCCTATCTAAGGAAAGAGAAACATCAAAGCAGATAAGTACAGTATGAGAAGAAATGTTCATACTGCAAACATGTTGACTGAAAATCTGTATTGTCACAGAGTAGTGATAGTGACCATATTCTTTCAGAACAAAGTCTAAAGGTAAGGCGCTGAGTCAAAAAAAAAGAAAAAAGCTGATCAGGAACACTACAAAACTGAATTGGAGATTTGATTGTGTCCCATCTCGAATTAATTTTAAATCTTGTTTTGCATCAGAATCCATACACACAAATACATATGCCAACACACAGATGTATACATACTCTGTACACCCTTCTACATGCTGAAGAAATCTTTATAATAAAGTGTATAACCCTGGGTTTGCTTAACTGAAGAATATTATTTAAATAAGAACCAGGTGACTTGCTTAATACCCCCCACTGAACACATCTATTGGAATAAGTTGTGATAGAGAGAACTTTGTTTTGTATATTAATTGGGTCAAGCCATGTGTCCTTGATTCCAAGAGAACTTAGTAGAAAAATATTAATCCAGAGAATATTTGTTGTTTTAGTCACATGATGACAAACGTAAATTTAGTATTCTCATTAGTTGACTAAATCTATCAAATTTTTAAGTATCATATAAAGAGAGCCGAACTAGAAGGTAACTGCTGCAATCAAACTACTGGAGAATAAAAAAGTAAATAAAGATCTAGGAAATCACTTGAGTAATTGGTAGTAAAATCATCTCGTTAATTTGTGTTCCTTTGGCAGCATGCTTCTGATTGTTCTCCTTCCTTTCTCCTTTCTTCTGGGTTTTCATCCATTTTTTTCTCAACTGTGGCTTTTCAGTAAAATAAGAATTATTATTACTATAGTTATAATAATAATTTTTTATATAGTTGTGTTTTGTTTGAGAGGAGGATAAACAAGAAACCTTTAAGCATACCTGGTATTTAGCTTAGTCTTGGATAGAGAGCAAGACTCATGGAAGGAAGAGTCTTTAAGGGTAGAAGTAGACCTGTTTCTTACAATTTTATTTCTGTGTGATGGATGCTTTAGATGGGAAGATGACATAGCAGCACCATACTTTGTGGGTAAACAGAGGAATAAGTCCATGTGGTACAATTTTTTTGTGTTTTGAATCCCAAAAATGTACTTTTATGAGAAGAGGAGTAGTTGGTGAAGAGGCTTGTCTACACCTCAAAAATGACTACAGGATGATAGAATCTACTGTAGACTTTCGTTTCTTACTGAATAACCTGGATAACTTCATATTTGATTAATGCAGACTCTATAGTGAAAATGTCTGAGATTCCCTAAGGAAGTAGCCAATGTGGCTATATCATCAGTGTGGGAAGCAAAAAATCAATAGACGAGTCATCCAGAACTGAGGCATAAAAATCTTTTTTTTTTTTTCACTTAGGCAAAGAACATAGAATTGATACTCAAATAAAACTGCTTCATATGGTCCAAAAGTACAAACGTCTGTTTGACTTTGAAGCTTTGGTACAAAACTTGACTTGTATATGTGCTTTTCACTTTTCAAACTTAAGCTATCATACTGGACGTGTTTAGGGCTCACCAAGGACTATAATTGTCATAAGTATTTCCTCCTTATTTTGTTAAGACTATAACAGATAGTTTGTGTGTGTGTATAATTTTAAGCAAATGTCTGTTTTCTTCCCTTTCTTATTCCCTTATAACGTAAAATAATATGTTGATTGTTTGATTTTATATCATAGTATTTAAGTATTGTTAACTGTACATCATATTTAAATGCAGGATATCAAAAAGAGTAAACATTACTCAAGAGCTTCACTTCCTCTTCTGGGAAAGTAGTTAGTGAGTTTTCTATTATACACAGGATAGTTGTATCATTTTAGGTAGAGTGATGACCTTGGTATTATCTTTATTTGAAGGTTAAGTATGGCTTAAGGAGATTTGTATGGGTGCCCAATTGCAAGGTGTAAACTTGAGGTTAACTTTATGTGACAACTTGACTAGGCCACAAGGTGCCCAGATATTTGGTCAAACATTGTTCTGGGTGTTTCTGCGAGGATGTTTTGGATGATATTAACATTTAAATTGGTAGATAGACTGAGTAAAGCAGATTGCTCTCCCTAATGTGAGTGGGCCTCATTTAATCAATTGAAAGCTTGAATAGAACAAAAAGGCTGCCCTCCCCCAAGTGAGAGAGAATTCTTCCTGCCTAACTGCCTTCAAACTGTGACATCATTTTTTTTCCTGCCTTTGGACTGGAACTAAACTATTGGCTCTCCTGGTCCCAGCTTGCTAATTTATCATACAAATCTTTGGATCTGCTCACCTCCATAATCATGTGAGCCATTCCTTATGATAAATCTCTTGATGATAGATGATAGATAGATAGACAGATAGATAGATAGATAGATAGATAGATAGACATGTATCAATCCATCAATCTATCTATGTCCTACTGATTCTGTTTCTCTAGAGAAGGCTGACTAATACAGATTTTGGTACCAGGAGTGGGGTGCCTCTTCTATCCCTCCCTCCCTCCCTCTGTTGCAATGAACATAGTAATCATGGCCCCCACGGAGCATAACTCAAAATGGAAGACATCTGACCTGCATGAGATTTCCCCTAAACGAGAAACAAACCTTTATATCACACATCACTGAGACAGCTAACACAAAGTATCCTAACACAATATTTTGGGATCTACACTTTATTCTGACTTTAATCCAGAGATTAAAACTAAGATAGGATAAAATGTACAACCGCCAAATATTAAGCCACTTTATCTGATGAGTACAAATAAACCTACAATAAAATCAATAAACCAATATTCCTATAAAATACCCTCACTTATTCACGCAGAACCACCAGGCTCTTTATGATTCCCACATGTTTTCTAGGACATTCCCCCAACATATAAGTGTGTTTGCAACCCAAACTATCAGCTACAGTGCATACGTGATATCCATCACATTCTGCTTCTGCTCTGGATCTTCCTTTTGAAGAGTGATACACAAGTCATTTGAAGAGCCTTTTCATTGCTGCTACCCCTTACAAGAACATTGGCACAAAGAAGGCTACCTGTCAATGTTATCGAAGCCACAACATTGTAGAATGTTTGGTATATGTGGTAAGAATTGCCTTCTCCAAAATTTTTTGCTAGCTTTTGTCATCTGGATCCCAAAACAAAATATGCTATACATGAATTTCCAAAATCTCTCATCAAAATAGCTTCTCTAACACTAAGTAATCAAAAACAATAACAAAAGCAGAGAGTTTGAAGGAACAAAAGCTATGCTGGTCCCCTCCATTCATTTTCCTCTCTATTCCTCTATAGAAACTGCTTCTATTTTCTTGATTTACAAAATAAAAGCCCACATTTAGTTTAATGAATGCGCGCATGTACTGATGTATGGTACAGGTAAATATAAGAAAGAAAATAGATACTAAACATTCTCTTTTTCAATGTTAGAAAGTAAAGCTATTTTTAACATTCCTATGACTGGCACAAGACATAAATCTTTTCCCCAATTACTCTACATTTTATCTAATACTTCTTTATACCTGAGTATCATCATGATGAGCCATATATTCTCATCTTTTCATCAGTTTTCTATGACATAGAAGAAGAAGTACACTGTCACCTAGTCATATAAATTAAGCTACCTAAGCTTTGAAAGAAATATAAGTTACAAAAAACATCAAAAGAACCAGGGGTATTTAATGCCCCCAAACATCAGAAGGCAGCACAACTTTAATTATATCCCTCAATAATCATTTGTAATGGTTCACCTCAGAGTAATTCCAAAGGAAAGATAAAATCTGCAACAGAGGGAAATGATTTTATATACAACTTGCAATAAATTTTTCCATGATACAATGATTGCATTTTTGTCTAATCATTATTGAAAAGATAATGTCACCAGCACTCAGGAACATTGAATTACTTGAAAGTGAATCCCTTCAGAAGAATATTTTAAGTAAGATAAAATTGCTATGTTTTTCTCTAAATTTCTAAATGATGCCATTATACACTAATGATATATAGAGAGACATTTTGCAAAACATGTATCTATAAAAAAGACCACTATGTTAATCCTCATTAGCTGTCATGAATATGAAACTTAGTATGTTGATGTTTTATTTTATGTACTACTCACCAGTTAATACATCTCAGTGTGCCAAAGGGATAGCAATGTGGAAATCAACATTTCTCAAATAGCGTTCTTGAAAGACTTACGAGATGACTTAATGAACAATGTGCATTTTTTCTTGGTTTGCTCTCACTTACTATCAAAAAGCATCAGTACCTGCAGAAAGAGATTAGAAATAATAAAATATCTAGGAGCTAATATAACAGGAAAGTTCACAGTGACAGTACAATAATTTATTTTTAATGGTGTTTGCTTAATTAGTTATGATTTCTTTGGATGACCTCCCCATGGTAACATGTTGTCATCCTTTCTGTTCATATCTTTTGCTTTTCAGGAAAGATGTGGGGCATGCGGGCTGATGCTGACTTTGATTTTGATTGTGTATTTAATGTTGGAATCTGATATTTGACAAAAATCTGCTTATTCTGATTGGCTACCATCACCTCCAAGATTCTACAAGTCAGTAGCTGTTTCACAGAGGTAAGTCCTGAGTATTCAGATTTTTAAAAAATTCCTATACATGCTGTTTTGACATTCCTTTCACTCTTAGAAATTGTAAGGTCTGAGAGTGGGCTTTCAGGTTTTTTCTTATCACATCTTAAAAAAATATATTGCCTAGAATTTCTTTTCACTTAATTTTGATTGTTTTTTCATTCTTGCACTCAGCAAGGCTTAGGACAACCTAGAGAACCTAGAGTAGATTTCTATTTATACTCTAAACTGATGGTCTTGATTTTTATTCTGAACTATACTGAAAGGAATAATTATCTCCACCGGGAAAACTAGTTACTGTTTTGGGGTAAGCCATTCTCTGGTTTCACTTAAAATAGTTGCAGTGTGATTTGCTCAGGATGTGTTAAAACTTTCATGGCAGCAGAGTTCAGCATCTTTAAAATTAAGTGGCAGCAGTTTAAACATGTTATAGAAAAGTCAATGACCATTTTTCAGAAGTAGAGTGTAAAAGCAGAAATTAGCAAAATGGGCAAATGTGAGAATTCACAGTTTTCTTAAATCAGTCCTAAGAAAAGAAAGGAGAATCAATACATATTAATTTCCTTTTCTCAGTATGCCTTAGAAGAAAATGATACAAAAAGATTTGTTTTTGTTTCCCTTATCAAATGAAAATAGGATGGCCTTAGGTAGTCAGTTTAGAAGCTTAATGAAAGAACTAAGATAGTGAAAATGCTAACTACTTTTTACTCAATTAAGGATTGAGTATCTATACAAAAGACTGCCCAAAGTAGATATGCATTAAGCTTTCAAATACTAGTAACTTCTAGCACAACACTGAAAGATTTATGAACCTAAAGAGTAAAAATTAGGATATAGAAATTAATTCTGAGAGAATATCAGAAGTTTGATTTTATATACATGCATATATGTGGATATATATGCAAATACATATACATGGTTGAGAGTCAAGTAAATACTTTAATCGGTGCTTACCCAGTTGTAATTGCTTAAATCTTGTTCCAGTTTATCTTTTTTTCTTAGACATTTCCTTTACAGTTTACTTTAGTTAGTATTTACACTGAGTATTTTATTTAGAAGTTTTATGTTTATAGAAAAGCACACAATAGTGAGGTTAACTTACTATTCCAAATGGTGGTAATGATTGGTATTTCAAGCAGAGTTCTAAGAGATCATGGCTTGTTTGAAAGACTTAACATATTTTCAGACAAATATATCACAGAAGCCACCCACTAAATCAGAGACTAACAAAATGTACGTTGGAATAGCTTACCATGCAGATGGGGTGAAATAAATAGAACCCCAGCAGCAAATCAACAGGATGGTCAATGGTGGGGAAGATACAGTAAAGGGATAGATCCTCAAGAGAAACAACCCATAAATTAGTGGTCAGAAGCCTAGAAGAGCAGCAAGATAAGCTAACAGCCTGGGGCAATGTCAAACTAAACTTTAATATTGGAAAGATAAAGTGAGGTAAGCACAAAGCAGTGTATGTGTAAAGTTACAACCTGCTTAGGTATTATAGGAAGTTCTGTACCCGTTTGGCAATAGTATATTTCTCTCTTAATGTGATTAATACACAGCAATTGTAATTATTAAGGTTATGCTACTGATAGTTTTGTTATATACTGATACAGATGATGCTGTCTAAGGAAATGGGATTTGGGAGCTTATGAAGTCATTCAAATTCCACCCTGAGTTCTTGTGCTCTCTGAGGGAGCCCATTATACATTTTGAGAGGAATTGTGCTGGCTAAAGACCCACAGTATCTTGAGAGACTGGCCTTAAATAAATTATGTCTGCCCATTATGTTCTCACATGAGGTTCTTTTCAAGAACAACACCCCATTGCCTCAAGTCTTGTTCCCCTAGAGTCAGAGAGAGACAGCTAGGGTCAATCTCATGTTCTGGTTCCAGCCCTCCCTCAACTCATCAAATGGCTCCCCAATACTGTAAAACACACTCACTTACATTTCAGGAGACATGAAATGGGAGTCTTCATCAAAACATTGTGTTCTGATATGGGTTCTCTCTGTGCAGAAAACCATCTGTAACCTGTTTCTCAAAGGCAAGCTAGCCTTTGAAATGAGAATAGGACAAAACATCAGCTATGAAAGATACATCCCCACAACTCTTGAGGGAACTCTAGCTTCCCTTCAAGTTTTCCCAGATGATTTTGGGAATTCCATCTGGGCTTATTCTTGCAGTTATCACAACGAATTAAAATTATCCCTTTCTGTGATGCCACCGATTATATCATAAGCTTTTTGATGAAGAGGTATCATCCTTGATTTATGTTTTTATTCAAACCCTGCATCTAATTCATGAGAAGGGTCCATCCTCTCTAATTGTAAAATATATCTCTGTTCAAACTCTTTCTCACCAACTTCACTGCTACAACCCTACTCCACGGTCCTCCCATCTTTTGTTTGGATTCATCTAGTAGCCACCTAAGTGGTCTTCCTGATTCTGTTCTTATCCCTCTATAGTCTACCCTACAGAATGCAGCCAGAGCTTTGTTTCTAAAACTTGTATTTAAGATATTGTCCTTAATAAGCCCCTAGGTAACTTCCTATGAAAAGGATGATAAAAGCCAAACCCCTTAACCACTTACTTCTCTAACATGTTTCTTTTCATGTTTCCCTAGTTCATACACTTTAGAGAAATGGCTTTCCTTTTCTTTCTTAAACATTCTACATTGTTCCCAACCAGCGTCTTTACCCTTGGCTGCTCCTCTGCTTGGAATCTCTGCTCCAACATTTTTGCATGGGCACTTTCTTCTAGTCACTCAGCTCTCAACTCAAACATTACCCTCCCAGGGAGATCTTCCTTGACTCTTTAGATACAGTTACCCACCCTTCCCCAGTCACTCTTCCTCATATTTTCCTACTTTAATTTTTTCATAACACATGTTGGTATAAATTATCGTATTTGTTAATATGTTTATTGTCTATCTCGTCTCACTTGAAGATAAACTCCTTATGAATAGAGACTTTATCCTGTTAATTACTGTATTCTCTCTTCTTGGACCTGTGCCTGATAAATAATAGATGCTTAATAAATATTTTGACTGAATGGTAGAGAGTTTGCTTGTTAATCACTCTCCCTTCAGTGGCTAACATGATACCAGACACATTCTAGGCACATAAGAAATATTCATTGGTTGAATTATTGTGTTCTCTGAGAATTAATCTTCTTGACAATTATGTGATATTATGGGTTGAATTGTATTCCCCAAAAAGATATGTTGAATTCCCAACCCCTGGTACCTGTGAATGTGATCTTATTTGGAAGCAATGCCTTTGCTGATGTAATTAAGATTAGATCATTCTTTATTAAGGTGGCCTTAATTCGATTAGAGACAGACACGAAGGTAGAATACCATGTGATGATGGAGATAGAGACTGGAGTGGTATGTCTTCACGCAAAGGATTGTTAGTAACATCAGAAGCTAAGGGCATGGAACAGACTTTCCCTTAGAGCTCTCTAGAAAAAAAAACAACTTTGCCAATACCTTGAATTTAGACTTCTGGCCTCCAGAAGAGTGAGAGAATAAATTTCTGTTGTTTTAAATCACACAAGTTGTGCTACATTGTTAGGGAAGCCCTAGGAAACTAATGCATATGGCAAAGAGAAGAAGAAAAGGTTAGGAAAATGAGTAAGGATTAAAATGTGAGATGCAAATTTCCTTTACTACCATTCCCTTTATGTGATGTAAGTGTTCTGGTTTTCCTTACTTACTAGTCATGTGACTTTAGATATACATTTTAATCTCTCTGAGCCTATTTTCTCACTTGTAAAATGTGGTTATAATGCCCATCCCATAGGGTTATTGTGATATTAATATAGTTAACTTATGTAATGAACTTACAACAGTATCCAGTATGTAGTGAATATTCAAGAAGTATTAGGCATTATTCTTACTCAGGGGCTGAAAACTGTGACTGTGAGTAAAGATTGGTGTTATAGCCATTAGCTACATAAATTCTCCATTTCACCCAACATTTTCTTCCTCCAGCAAACATTTATGAGCTCCAAATATTGTACTATTCTCACTTGGTTCCAATGCTAAGTCGAGCTCTTCAGTACAGTTCCCTCAGAATCTTCTCTTTTCAAGGATTAAAGAATCTGGTGTCAGATTTCCGCTTAATATAAGGTTCAGCATAATGTAATAAGAATTATTTTCTGTCTAAACTTAGATAGAAATACTCGTAAGGTAATGACTTACCTGAGTCTGCATGATAATTCACCAGGAAGGTGTTGATGAGAATCTTAAGTAGATCTGGTAAAGCAGGTACATTGCTATCTGTAGTAGATATTGTAATATGCTACACAGGGTCCCATTCAGAACTAAAGGGCATGATCTCCCAGCAGCTGCAAGTGCTCCTGGCTGTCAGTCTCTTCTGGGAATTGCTTTTGTCTGAAGAAAGCCAACTCACCTTAAGCCATGTCATCTTCCATGGGGAAGCTTTGCATCCAAGATTGGCTGTTGTGAGAGTACAAAGATTCAGTCCCTCCTCCCCAGTTCAGGGCAACTCTGAAGGATCATCCCATGTTAGAGTTACCCACGGGGTCAGCTGAGACCTTTTCTGAGTTTGATTAAAGTAACCTTTTCCCTTTGCCCAATCCTATTTACTTCTCTTTCACCCCAGGTTTTGAACCCAAGAGTGTTTCCTAATAGCCTTCTTATATTCAAATCTCTGTGTCAAAGTCTTCTTCAGGGGGGCCAACCTCTAACACCATCTGAAACAAACCAAACAACCTCACACAGGTTGATTAGCTCACGTGAGCTTTTATAGCCTAAATACTTTCCAGAAGGAAATTTGAATCTTTGGTCTAAATATCAACAGATGAGCTCATTTGCCACAAGGGGGAAAAAAAAGTAAAAGGGAAAAACAATTGTCCTTAATTTATTCACATAAAAATAAAATGTGAATGCATCCTCCTTTGATTGTATCATAAAACAGTTCAGTCTAACAGTAAAATTTGCAAGTCAAAAATTCTTGCTTTTTATGTTGATAGACACACAAAAATGGATGAATGAAAGGGAAGCAGAAGATGTCATAACCCTTGCTAACACCACCTTTATATTTCTATGGCACATTGACGTTTATAAAGCCTTTCATATGCTTGCTTTAATTTGAATTTTATTCTAGAGCTGACAGGAGCAAAGAACAGGTATCATTATTCCCTTTTCAGAAATAAGAAAACTGAACTTAGATTTTTTTCCTCAAAGTCCAGTGGAAGAGCTAAGGATCCATGCTGATCTTCTAACCAAAAACCTGTTGCTCCTTGACTCTCCCTACATAAAACAACAGAACTGTAGAGGAACATATTCTTCATAAAATAATTAGGGAATAATGAAAAGGTCTTGCTTACATGAACAGATACCCATTAGATGGTACTGTCTCTGAATTCATTAGCACTGAAGAAAGGTGAGGGGAATGGTGGAAGGGGATTAGTAAAAAGTTTACCTAAGAAGACTTTGTTGTTGCTGCTGTTGTATCCAGATGCTGAAGCTAGCTTTTATTTTCAGGTATTTGTGCTATGTGTTTTACATGCATTAAATAAATTCATCCCAGAAACAACGCTATGAGGTAGGTGCTAAGTAGCATACTGGAAATCAGTGCAATAATTAAGATCAAGCACTGAGGAGGGCTTGCTTTCAAATCTTTTCTCCATGCTTGTGCAATCTTGGTCAATACCTGACATCTCTAATCATCAGTTTTCTCTTCTACAAAGGGATAAGTAAGTGTATAATCATGCCTACTTCATAATGTTATCATGAAGATTAAGAGAGATTAAGCATGAAAGTACATAGCACATAGTACAACCTCAATAAACAATAGTTGTATCCATTTTACAGATGAAAGAATATCAGCACAACAAGATTGGTAGCTCGACCCAGAACATAAATGCTTGCTAGTGGCAGTGGATTTTCCAGACTGTCAGATCCCCTCAGTCTGATATTTCTTTTCTGATGGAACTTACCATTAGGCCATTTTCCTGACATCTTTAAAAGAGACATTGTTAGGACACACAGGAAGGGGTCCCTGTGGCCACATTATAATTGGGACTCAGCTCAATGGGAACTAACAGAGGGACGCTTATGCTGTGAATTTCTTCTCCAGTTCAACAAAAAGCCAGCATTTTCTGGGGCCTCTCTCCCCAGTGGGTCTCCAGGACTCTAGTTGGCAGCCACTGTCTTAAGCTATTGATGTCACAGGTGTATGGAGAGGAAGGGGACGGCTGGGAGAGAGGAAAGGGAGGGGTCCTTTGTGGATTGACAGATGGATTCAAACTTAGAAAATACAGAAATCCAATTTTTGAAGGACGATTTGTTAAGGACATATGTCATGTCCAATATATTCATTTTCAAAGCACTGTAGCTTTCCAGTATGGAAATGTGGTGCTTGAATCAAACATGTTTTTAATTCTCCAAAAACACCATTATTAAACTGATCTTAATTAACACATTTTCTATTAACTAGAATGCTCTGAAACTCCAAATCCATCATGCAAGACATGAATTGAATTGGACTGCACACTAAAAACATGCATACTTCAATGTTGTACATTTGCCTAGATCACCTTTAAAACAATTAAATAGTGAATGTGTAACTAAATCACCACACTGTGTTCTCTGTTTAATTTCAAGGTTGAAGTATCTTTCTTTCACAAATGTGGGTAAAACCCTAGAATGCTAGGGGACAGAATGGGAATTAATGGTTCTTTCTGTTTTGATTTTCACATATTTGGTGGCTTTGCATAATTTGAATAATTGTAAGCTTCCAGCATGCTGATAAGCCTCACCTCCATTATTCATTTGCATGAAGTGCTTCTCTTGGAAAAAAAAAATATTCATCATCCCATTCTGCATCAACAAAACTTAGGTTCCTACTAGCTGTCTCTACTCTCTTTTACTAAGGAATCTCATCAGTAAATTCCTATGAATCTTTTCCTTTCTGTTCTTCTTATCCTGACCTGGTCTATGTTCTGTTGTTCTTTATTTCACTCTTCCAGTCTGATTACTATACTTTTAACATTTATTTCAGAAAAAAACTTTAATAAATATAACAATTATTGGAAGGAGATTGTTAATTCTATGGTTGCTGATTTACTGCAACATCAAAATTGTATACATGCAAATCCACCTGTGATGAAATACAGACTTACTTCTTAAAATGGAAAATGTTTCTTCCTTTGTCTTGTCCTATAAGAAAAGCATGATGGTTAATTTTATGTACCAATCTGACTGGGCCATAGTGCCCAGATATGTAGCCAAATGTTATTCTGGCTGTTTCTGTGAGGATCTCTTGAATGAGATTAACATTTAAACTAGAGGATTTTGAATAAAACAGACTGCCCTCCAGAATGTGGGTGGACTTCACTCAATCAGTTGAAAACCTGAATAGAACAAAATACTGACCTCCCCCAAGTAAGAGGGATTTCTGCAGCAGATGGCCTTTGGTCTTGAACTGTAGGTTAGGCTACTCTGTGGGTCTCCAGACTAACAGCCCACCCTGCAAATTTTAGACTTGTGAGCCTCCATAATAACCTGAGCCAATTCCTGAAAATAAATCTCTCTCTCTCCTCACACACACACATCCTGTTGGTTCTGTTTCTCTGGAGAACCCTAATACAAAAGACAATCATCAGAGAATGACTATGTCTGTTTTACAACTGAAAAAGAAGGACTAGGTTAGCTTAAATGTCTAGAATGCTTCTCTGAAGAGGTTCAGTTTCCCCAGAACCTGGATGGGGAGGCTAGATCAGGCTCCTCCCTTGGGAACCTCCTCCAGTGGCTTCCATTCCACTTAGAATATACATCATACTCCTGGTTGTGGTCTAGAAAAGTCAGTAGAATCTTCCCTTTGCCTACCTCTCTAACCTCTCCTATTATTGCTCTATGGGGGCTTATTCTCTGTTCCCACCGGAGCTTCAAATTCATCCCCATCTCAGGGCCTTTGCACACCTCTCCCTTGTACACTCTTCTACCATTAAATGAACTTTTTCTCATTATTCAAGTCTTCCTCTCTCAAGAAGATCTTCCCTATCCATCCCACATAGAGAGTAAAAACCTTCTTGTCTCTCTAATACTAATACTTTACTCTGTTTTGTTTTCTTCATAGAGGAAATCAGTATTGGTATTATATCTATTTGTTCATTTTTAATGCCTGTCATTTGGGCACTTAAAAGCCATCTAATTACTTAGTGATCTGAAATCATTTATTAATTTATTTATCAATCAAACATTTTACTGACACCATGTCAATAAGGGGCATTATGATTGAAGACTATTCATAAAGATGGTCACATTCAATAGATGAAGAGAGAGGGGAGCTTGTTATGACCACTAAAAGCAGAGAGATCCAAATTCCGTGGGTAAAGTTCAGCCAGAAATGAAAGCTGGAGGAGCAGCTCAGTGGCAAAATGCAGAGAGGGACAAGAAAAGATACTGAAGAGAGAGAGTGATCCAGGCTGTGCCACTGGGAAAGCAGTGCTGAACAAGCCAATCCGGTAAACGTGATGATTTGAGATCATGCAGACATGCAAGACAGCAAGACTCAGGAAGGCAATGGAAAGAGGCATCTGCCTGGAGCAGAAGATAAAATTGATAAATTCATTACTTCCAAAGTTCTGTGTAGTACTGCTGGCAAGGTGATTTTAAATACTATACAGATAGAGTTTTAAAGAAGTTATTAGTTGGGTATTTGCTAATATGTACTAAAACACCTTAATTAATATATCAAATGTTGGTTTTACAATATTATGAGCTAGAACCATGCTAAATTTTAAAAGCCATCAATTTAACAAAAGAATAAGTTGAGTGTGTAACTTTACATCTAATATGCAACCATGCCCCCAAATATTCATGAAATATGCAAAAAAAAAAGAGTTTAGAATATGAGGTCAAAAAAAATAGAACATATTTTGCCTCCACACTATTTTCCTGAAATTGTCCCTATCTCAACAGATAAATTTGAGACCTGGATCCAAGGCGTGTTGCCTTCTTCCCGTAACCTGCCATCCAAATTCTAACACTTTCCTAACCGTATTGACTTAGGTTTGGTACAAAGAAAGAGCCTTGGACTTAGAAGTATAAACTATGGCTCTGCCACTTATCAGATGCATAACTTATAGGAAGACACTGAACTCCTTTGATTACCAGCCCCCCTTCTGTAAGAACTGAATATGTGCCTGTTGAGTCTGCTCTCAGTCCATACCTTCCCAGCCACCTTCTCTGGCCCATCACCATCATGTCATTCCTTCTGCTTTCCACTGCCTCCTCCCCAGTTGCTCTCAACTCCAACATCTATCAGAATCACCTAGGATCTTGGAAAGATGAAGTATCCTGGAACCATACCCAGAAATTCTGATTCCTATAGGACTGTGGTAGGGTCTGATAATCTGCATTCTAGCAAGCACCCACCTTTGTGTTTCTGAAGCAGAGATGACATATTAGGAAATACTCCTCGGCTCACAAAATTAGCATGAGAGCCACAACAAGAGGTACCATAGGTGTCAAGTTATTATCATTGTTGATAAATCATCTCTGAATCAGGGGCCCCTCCCTTCCCATCCTCTCTGTTTCCTAACTCTCTATTCCTACTATTCATTGTCCCACTTTCTCTTTTCTTTCCATGGTGGTTTAGTCCAGCCACACATCTTGGCCTCTCCAGCTCATCCATCACATCTTCAATCCTGATACTGTCTTTGCCCTTTCATCCAGATCATAAGACCCACAAGAGAAAGAAAGGTCATTAGTATTGAGAAAGACACATAATGAGCTACACAGTCCACATTTGACCTTGGATGAAGAAATAGCAGACATCCTTGAACCCAAGAGCTTTGGTCTATAGACTTCTGTGTTTCCAGAGTCTGGAGCAAATCTGGCTAACCCTGGGTAATTGTTCAGCTGCCCCTCGCAGCTGCCTCAAAGCTTGTGTATAGATAATCAGTGATGCACTGCTCAAAAAAGCTAATAAGGTTAATATCTACTTCTGGGGGGAAATATAAGGAGAGGAAAGCAGAGAAGAGCCATAATTAAGAGCTTGGAGGTGGTCCTTTTTTCTTTCCCCATGACATAATCTAAAACTGATTAAGGAATCCTTGGCAAGTGCAGGCTGAGATGCTGGGTTTTGAACAGTGTTGTAACAGAACATAAAGAAGGACAGAGATAGCCTTCTCTTCCACCTCCCCTTTGTTGAAGCTTGTTCTCCTCCCCCAAGTCCTCCCAGAAGATCTGAGCACAAGCTCTTTTTATGCATATGCATCCTGCTAAGGCCTGCAGAGTCACAAAACAGCCCGAGAAGACAGTACCCAGCACACAATATGCACATTGTTTTGATTGAGACATTGCTGTTTGAAATGCATTTATTTCTGCCTCTCGTAAATACTCCTCCACAGTAGAAGAAAAGAAATAACAAATGCATTGTAAATAGAGGCCCAGACGTCTGTCTTACACTTAAATTACAGTCACGTTATCCAAATCCTATCCAATCTTTCAATTATAGTCATTAATTGAGGATGTAACCCAGAAACAATTACATCCATGAAATTCTAATGAGTCTCCTGTAGTTAATATAAAAAGAAAACAATGGGAAATGCATGCTGATGCTGGAGTCTAATTCAATTCTGTCGATTAAAATAAAGAACAGCATTTTTGTAACATGTAAATCTGAATCTTTTTCCTCTACCCAGTTTTATTTCTCAGGGTGTGACAGACTCTCTGCATAGATTTGCTTACCTAATAAGTTTATCGAGCTGCGCTCTCTCAATTATGTCCAGAGCACATCTTGAAAAGTCACCAGTGGGGAATATATTTTGCCCAGGGATCCGTCTTTCAGAGAATCTCATATTTCCACATGAAAAGTCCATTCTTTACCTGACTTAAGTGAGAATATCCTTCATATCTTCACTATGACAAAAATAATTATATTAATTATGATTCTGGAAGAGCATGGTGGCAGCCCAATTCTGAATCTTTCTGCTTCTCTTGGAAATAGAGCAACAAGACAATGAAAAGAAAAAGAACAAAAAAATCACAAGCTCCAGTTTCACTTAAAAATAGGAGATAGAGAAAGCCCATAAATTTCAAATTATGTGTGCATGCTGCCAAAAGCAACTGAGACCAGCGGAGCCAGGCAGGAAGCCCCCAGGGCAGCCATGATGCAGTAGTTGGGACAATTGGAGAGTGCTGACACTGCAGAGGCCCATCCCAGAAACCAACAGCAAAATACGTATCTACTCTCCAAGAGGTGAGGGTCCCAAACTGTACGCAAGTGCTCTGAACACAGCATTGAAAGACATTTGGACATGAGCGCTGGGGACAGAAGCAAGACTTGAAATTGGCCAGAGATGAGTGCAGAGGAGAGTGTATTTAGAAAACATCAGTAATAATCTACTTTCTAAAAGTGAGTGGATTACTGTCCCTCAGTAACAGCAGCTGAGAGAATAAGCTGAGGAGATACAGGGCTGGAGGAAGAAGCCCTCCAGAGCCAACTTAGATTCCAAGTGGCAAAGGAAGGATGCCGACATAGAAGTAGCACACTGTAAGGAAAGATTTTTGAGCCCAGGGCTGATTTTCAATATAAACTCACTGCTGAACACTTTTTTTTTATTTTAAAAACTGAAATGGTTGGTGAGATAGCTTTTTTTTTTTTTTTTTTGATCTTAGTTCCTCGACCAGGGATTGAACCCGGTCCCACAGCAGTGAAAGTGCTGTGTCCTAACCACTGGACCTCCAGGGAATTCCCCCTGAAATATCTGTTCTTACTGATCAGTTTCCATATTATACCAGTGTCCATACCATTCTAGTGGGAGTTGTGAATCAGGGAAACTATTCCTGCTCTCACCCCATTCCATTCCATGCTCACATCCAGGAACATTTTGCTCTAATCTATATATGACAACCAAAAAACCAAAAAATAGGAAAATAGTGTAAGAAAAAACATGAAAAATTATACAGAAAATTTCCAATACAAAGCAACATTCACTAAAATACTTCTGTACTATATAGCAAATAATTATAATCCAATATTCCAATAAGAATTTTTTGCACCTATTATTTGCACCTATAAGGAAAGATTACAAAGCAGAAGTACAAGAGTCCTGGAATAACAGTCAGACTATAAGAGGTAATGGCTAGAAAACCAGAAAAGGAAAAAAGAAATTGACAGAACTCAGGAAAAGAAAAGGACAAAGTTATTTCAAAAATGAAAGAAAATGGTGACATGGAAAGTTTAGTAAAGGGTCTGACAAATAGAGGTAAGGAAAACAAACAAATGAAATGGAAACAAATAAATCTTAAATGATGGATATAGAAGACAGGTAAAGGAATGTGCATAGCTGAAGCTTCCAAGGAAGAAAAACAATGAGAGAGAATTAATACTTTAAAACATATTTTAAAAAATTGTTTGAACTAAAATATGTGAATCTATATATTGAACCTGTGTACCAAGAAAAACTGGCCCCAGGACATAGCCTAATAAATGTATTGGGCTTTAAAGGCAAAGAAAATTTCATTGGATAGACAAAAACGTCAACCCTCTTATAAAGGAAAAAAAAATAAGATTAGTATCTGCTATGGGCTAAATGTTTTTGTCTCCCTGAAAACTCATATGTTAAATCCTAACGTCCAGTATAGTATCATATTAGGAGGTGGGACCTTTGCGGTGATTAGGTCATGAGGGCAGAGCCCTCACAGATGGAATTAATGACCTTATAAAAGCAGCTCTAGAGAGATTTCTAGTCTCTTCTTCATGTGAGGATACAACAAGGAAGTCTGCAATCCAGTAGAGGGCCCTCACCCAACCATGCTGGAAACCTGATCTTAGATTTCCAGTCTTCAGAACTGTGAGAAATAAATTTCTGTCATTTACAGACTACTCCAGTCTCTGATTTTTTTTTATAGCAGCCCAAACAGGCTAAGACAGTATCAGACTTTTCAAACTGTATCTTTTAATGCCAGAAGACAGTGGAGGAACACCTACAAGGTGTTTAAGGAAAGAAAGTATAAGCCATAAAAGAAAATCAGGGTTGGTGATCTTAATATCAGATAAGGTAGAAATAAGACCAAAAAGTGAAGAAAGAGAGAAAGAAAGAAAGAGAAAGAAAAGAGGGAGGGAAGAAGGAAGGAAGGGAGGGAGGAAGAAAGAAAGAGACACTTTATAATAGTTAAGATTGTGATTCAAAATGGAAATGTGAAGTAATGATTACCTGTATATCAAACACCATAGCACAACTTTAAAAAAGGAGGAGACTGTGGAGAAAATATGGTCTTTTCAATTGTAGCATTTTAATTAATGGAAAAAAAGAGACATTTCTTCTACAGTCAGGAAAAAGGCAAGGATATCCACAGTCAACATTACATTTAACATTATACTAGCTCAAAGCCAACACAATTTGCAAGAGTAAAAGTTTAGAGTAAAAAAATCTCAAAAATTGGAACAGAAGTGATAAAACTGTTTTTGCTGATTATCTGATTTTATAACTAATTACCCTAAAGAATCAAGCACACAAAAAAGAAAGCGACAGAATTCAATAAGGTTGTAGGATATAGAAATCATATACAGAAATCAGGAACATTTATTAAATAATAAACACCCAGTTAGGGTATAAAATGAAAGAAAAGGCCCAATCTATAAAGGCAACAGAAAAAAATGTTAAGGAAAAATCCTCTGGCTCATTGTATTTTCAAAAAATGACCTCAGCAATATCTTTCATCCCACATATTCTTAAAATACGACTTAGACACTCCTCTTATCAAAAGAGGTAGGGTCCATGTCCCTCTGCCTGAAACTAGATGGGCTTGTGACTGTGGTAGAAGTGATACTATATGACTTCTAAAGATAGATTATCAAAGGTGATACAGTTTCCGTCTGGTTCCCTTGAGACACTTGCCCTTGGATCCCTGAGCACCATGTAAGATGTCCAAGGCCACCATGCCATGAGTCAGCCCAGACGACATAGGGAAGCCATATATAGGTTTCCAGGTGACAGCCCCAGCTGAGATTCCTGACAACAGTCAGACTCAACTGCTAGATTTGTGAATGAAGATGCCTCCAGATGATTCCTGTCTCTAGCAATTGAGATAGCTCAGCCTTTGTTTCTTTTCAGTTGATGTCATGCAAAATGGAGCAAGCTGTCACCATTCTTTTTTTTCCGAATTCCTGATCCATAGAATCTATGAGCATAACAAAATGGTTGTCTTATACCACTAAGTTTCAGTGATTTTGAAGCATTAATAACTGTTTGAAGTACTTAATAGGAAATATTCAAATCCTTTGCAAGGAAAATTTTAAATCAGTTCTGAAAGACACAAAAATATACTTCATCAAGGGAAAGATAAGCCATGTTCTTCCTGTTCTAGGATTTTTTTGGGGGGGAAAGGTATGTTGTTTGCTGATTGTTGTAGTTTGTTTTGTTTGGGGACTAAGAAAAGTGATTCAAAAATGCATAGGACAAATTAAAAAGTAAAAATATTTTGGAAAGTTATGAAAAAATGGTAGAGATATTATTGGTACTAACCCTACCAAGTATTAAATCATATTACAAATTTATATAATAAAACAGTAGATTTACTAATAGAAAGATCAACAAAACACAATATAAAGTCTACCAATAGATCCAAATATGTATGAAAATTTAGCATATGATAAAGGTAGCATCTGCAAATAGAAATATGTAAGTGCATGGTATTGAGGCAATTGGGCAGCCAGCTAGAAAAAAGACAATATTGGATCTATACCTCTAATCAAACCATACCTCAAACACCAGAATACTCTCTAAATGTTTAAAAATGCAATATCAGAAGTAAAACCATAGAAGTACTAGACTAAAACATAAATAAATTCCTTTATAACTTTAGGGGAAGAAAAGTCTATTTAATTGTAAATTTAAAGAACTACAATCCTGAATCCTGTGGAAGGAAAACCACATTCACAGAAAGACAGACAAAATGAAAAGGCAGAGGACTATGTACCAGATGAAGGAACAAGGTAAAACCCCAGGAAAACAACTAAATGAAGTAGCGATAGGCAAACTTCCAGAAAAATAATTCAGAATAATCATAGTGAAGATGATCCAGGACCTCAGAAAAAGAATGGAAGCAAAGATCAAGAAGATGTTAGAAATGTTTAACAAAGACCTAGAAGAATTAAAAAACAATCACCTAGAAGAATGAAAGAACAAACAAACAGAGATGAACAATACAATAACTGAAATGAAAAATACACTAGGAGGAATCAATAGCAGAATAACTGAGGGAGAAGAACGGATAAGTGACCTGGAAGACAGAATGGTGGAATTCACTGCCACAGAACAGAATAAAGAAAAATGAATGAAAAGAAATGAAGACAGCTTAAGAAACCTCTGAGACAACATTAAATACACCAACATTCGCATTATAGGGGTCCCAGAAGGAGAAGAGAGAGAGAAAGGACCCAAGAAAACATTTGAAGAGATTATAGTCAAAAACTTCCCTAACATGGGAAAGGAAATAGCCACCTAAGTCCAGGAATCAAAGAGAGTCCCAGGCAGGATAAACCAAAGGAGAAACATGCCAAGACACATAGTAATCAAATTGAAAGAAATTAAAGGCAAAGAAAAATTATTAAAAGCAACAAGGGAATAATGACAAGTAACATACAAGGGAACTCCCATAAGGTTAACAGCTGATTTCTCAGCAGAAACTCTACAATCCAGAAGGGAGTGGCACAATATATTTAAATTGATGAAAGGGAAGAACCTACAACCAAGATTACTGTACCTGGCAAGGATCTCATTCAGATTTGATGGAGAAATCAAAAGCTTTACAGACAAGCAAAAGCTAAGAGAACTCAGCACCACCAAACCAGCTCTACAACAAATGCTAAAGGAACTTCTCTAAGTGGGAAACACAAGAGAAGAAAGGGACCTACGAAAACAAACCCAAAACAATTAAGAAAATGGTAATAGGAGCATACATATCGATAATTACCTTAAATGTGAATGGAATAAATGCTCCAACCAAAAGACACAGGCTCACTGAATGGATGCAAAAACAAGATCCATATATATGCTGCCTACAGGAGACCCACTTCAGACCTAGAACACATACAGACTGAAAGTGAGGGGATAGAAAAAGATATTCCATGCAAATGGAAATCAAAAGAAAGCTAGAGTAGCAATACTCATATCAGATAAAATAGACTTTAAAATAAAGAATGTTCCAAGAGACAAGGAAGGACATTACATAATCATCAAGGGTTCAATCCAAGAAGAATATATAACAATTATAAATATATATGCACCCAACATAGGAGCACCTCAATACATAAGGCAACTGCTAAAAGCTATAAAAGAGGAAATCGACAGTAACACAATAATAGTGGGGGACTTTTAACACCTCACTTACACCAATGGATAGATCATCCAGACAGAAAATTAATAAGGAAACACAAGCTTTAAATGACACAATAGAACAGATAGATTTAATTGATATTTATAGGACATTCCATCCGAAAACAGCAGACTACATTTTCTTCTCAAGTGCATGTGGAACATTCTCCAGGATAGATCACATCTTGGGTCACAAATCAAGCCTTGGTAAATTTAAGAAAATTGAAATCATATCAAGCCTTTTTTCTAACCACAATGCTATGAGATTAGAACTCAATTACAGGGAAAAAATGTAAAAAACACAAACACATGGAGGCTAAGCAATACATTACTAAATAACAAAGAGATCACTGAAGAAATCAAAGAGGAAATCAAAAAATACCTAGAGACAAATGACAATGAAACACGAAAATCCAAAACCTATGGGATGCAGCAAAAGCAGTTCTAAGAGGGAAGTTTATAGCAATACAAACAAGAAAAACCTCAAATAAACAATCTAACCTTACACCTAAAGGAACAAGAGAAAGAAGAACAAACAAAACCCAAAGTTAGTAGAAGGAAAGAAATCATAAAGATCAGAGCAGAAATAAATGAAGTAGAAACAAAGAAAACAACAGCGAAAATCAATAAAACTAAAAGCTGGTTCTTTGAGAAGATAAACAAGATTGATAAATCTTTAGCCAGACTCATCAAGAAGAAAAGGGAGAGGACTCAAATCAGGAAAATTAGAAATGAAAAGGGAGGAATACAAAACATCATAAGAGACTACTGCAATCAACTCTATGCCAATAAAATGGACAACCTGGAAGAAATGGACAAATTCTTAGAAAGGTATAACCTTCCAAGACTGAACCAGGAAGAAATAGAAAATATGAACAAACCAATCACAGGTAACGAAATTGAAACTGTGATTAAAAATCTTCCAACAAACATAAGTACAGGACCAGATGACTTCACAGGTGAATTCTATCAAACGTTTAGAGAAGAGCTAACACCCATCCTTCTCAAACTCTTCCAAAGAATTGCAGAGGAAGGAAAACTCCCAAACTCATTTTATGAGGCTACCATCACCCTGATGCCAAAATCAGACAAAGATATTACAACAAAAGAAAATTACAGACCAATATCACTGATAAATATAGATGTAAAAATCCTCAACAAAATACTAGCAAACAGAATCCAGCAACACATTAAAAGGATCATACACCATGATCAAGTGGGATTTACCCCAGGGATGCAAGGATTCTTCAACATATGGAAATCAATACACCATATGATATGGTGTATTGATACACCATTGATACACCAATATGATACACCATATTAACAAATTGAAGAATAAAAACCATATGATAATCTCAATAGATGCAGAAAAAGGTTTTGACAAAATTCAACACTGATTTATGATAAAAACTCTCCAGAAAGTGGGCATAGAGGGAACCTACCTCAACATAATAAAGGCCATATACAACAAAACCACAGCAAACATCATTCTCAATGGTGAAAAACTGAAAGCATTTCCTCTAAGATCAGGAACAAGACAGGGATGTCCACTCTCACCACTATTATTCAACGTAGCTTTGGAAGCCCTAGTCACATCAATCAGAGAAGAAAAAGAAATGAAAGGAATACAAATTGGAAAAGAAGTAAAACCGTCACTATTTGCAGATGACATGATACTATACATAGATAATCCTAAGGATGCTACCAGAGAACTACTAGAGCTAATCAGTGAATCTGCTAACGTTGCAGGATACAAAATTAATGCACAGAAATATCTTGCATTCCTATACACGAACAACAAAAGATCAGAAAGAGAAATTAAGGAAACAATCTCATTCACCACTGCAACAAAAAGAATAAAATACCTAGGAATAAACCTACCTAAGGAGGTAAAAGACCTGTACTCAGAAAACCATAAGACACTTATGAAAGAACTCAATGATGACACAAACAGATGGAGAGATAGTCCATGTTCTTGGATTGGAAGAATCAGTATTGTGAAAATGAATATACTACCCAAAGCAATCTACAGATTCAATGCAATCCCTATCAAATCACCAATGGCATTTTTTACAGAACTAGAACAAAAAATCTTAAAATTTATGGAGACACAAAAGACCCTGAATATCCAAAGCAATCCACCACTGAGCTGGTGGAATCAGACCCCCTGACTTCAGACTATACTACAAAGCTTCAGTAATCAAGACAATATGGTACTGGCACAAAAACAGAAACATAGATCAATGGAACAGGATAGAAAGCCCAGAGATAAACCCACGCACTTATGGTCAACTAATCTATGACAAAGGAGGCAAGGATATACAATGGAGAAAAGACAGTCTCTTCAATAAATGGTGCTGAAAACTGGACAGCTACATGTAAAAGATTGAAATTAGAACACTCCCTAACACCATACACAAAAATAAACTCAAAATGGATTAAAGACCTGAATGTAAGACCAACACTATAAAACCCTTAGAGAAAAACCTAGGAAGAACACTCTTTGACATAAATCATAGCAAGATCTTTTTTGACCCACCTCCTAGAGTGAAGGAAATAAAAGCAAAAGTAAACAAAGGAGACCTAATGAAACTTAAAAGCACAGCAAAGGAAACTATAAACAAGACAAAAAGTCAACCCTCAGAATGGGAGAAAATATTTGCAAATGAATCAATGGACAAAGGATTAATCTCCAAAATATATAAACAGCTCATGCAGCTCAATATTAAAAAACAAACAACCCAATCCAGAAATGGGCAAAGACCTGAATAGGGATTTCTCCAAAGAAGACATACAGATGGCACATGTAAAGCTACTCAACATCACTAATCATTAGAGAAATGCAAATCAAAACTACAATGAGGTATCACGTCACACCAATCAGAACGGCCATCATCAAAAAATCTACAGACAATAAATGCTGGAGAGGGTGTGGAGAAAAGGGAACCCTCTTGCACTGTTGGTGGGAATGTAAATTGATACAGCCACTATGGAGAACAGTATGGAGGTTCCTTACAAAACTAAAAATAGAATTAGTATATGACCCAACAATGCCACTACTGGGCAATATACCCAGAGAAAACCATTATTCAAAAATACACATGCACCCCAACGTTCATTGCAGCACTATTTACAATAGCCAGGTCATGGAAGCAATCTAAATGCCCATCAACAGACGAATGGATAAAGAAGATGTGGTACGTATATACAATGGAATATTACTCAGCCATAAAAAGGAACGAAATTGGGTCATTTGTAGAGTCTCTAGGATGGACCTAGAGACTATCATACAGAGTGAAGTAGTCAGAAAGAGAAAAACAAATATCGTATATTAATGCATATATGTGGAATCTAGAAAAATGGTTTGCAAGGCAGAAATAGTTTGCAAGGCAGAAATAGAGACACAGATGTAGAGAACAAGCATATAGACACCAAGGGGGTAAGGCGGTGGCCGGTGGGGAATGAATTGGGAGATTAGGATTGACATATATACACTAATATGTATAAAATAAGTAACTAATAACCTGCTGTATAAAAAAATAAAATAAAATTCAAAAAAAATGAATAAAGACATATATTTTGCTGGATATTTCCAAACTCCCTTACAATGGCATTTTGCATACCCACCAGCAGTAAATGAAAGTGCCTGTTTCCCCAGAGTCTTGCCAAAAGTTAATGGTGTAAGTCCTTGATGTTTGGCATGCTGGTGAATGAAAAATGTTATCTCACTATGGTTTTCATTTGTAAATCTGTCATTGTGAGAGTTTAAGCATCTCATATGTTTTGGGGCTATTTGCATTATTTTTATTGAGTTGTCCATTATTAGGCATCTTTTCCCTCATTTTAAAGAAATTTTATAAGGAATTTTAATATTTGTTTTATAAATTGAAAAATATTTTCCTGATTTGTAATTAATTATTGCATTTTAGTTATTTGGTTTTTTAATGCAAAAAGTTTTTAGACTTTTAGGTATACATTTTCAATTTCTCAAAGAGAACATGGCAATTAGAGAATATGAGAGAAATAAAATTCTCTTTAATATATTAGATAATCCAAACAAAACCCTGAGTCCACAAAATTTATACCCCCTAGAGTGTTATCTTCATCACAGCAGGAACTTTGCCAAGCTTCCCCATGGATATGTCTTTACTATGTGGAAGTATGTTAGGAAAAATCAGTAATTTTTAATCCATCCATAACATATTGCCAGTGTTTTATTTATGTGCAAAGAACACTAGGAAGTTATCTTTTGCAAATTCTTTCTACCTTAATAAAAAAAAAAAAAAACCTTTAATTTTATTCTTTTACTCTATTAGTGAAAGTATAAACTGGAACCATTTTCCTAGAGGAAAGTGTGACGTATCAGTTAAACTTTCATTGTGCATATATTTGATTATAAACATTGACTCTAGAGTACCACTCACCTATATGCACAAAGAGGCATGCCCAGGATATTGGTTACATAGCTGTTGATAACAGCAATAAAACTGAGAATGCTCTAAGTTTCATCAAGAGGGTATCATATAAAATATCATGCAACAATTAAAGGAATTCTATATATCATATGGAACTCTCTGAGACATATTTTCAAGTGAAAAATTATGTGGGAGAACAATATGTACAGTAAAAACCATTTATGCTTAAATACCACATATATATATTTTTTCATTTCCCTCCTTCAGCTTTTCCAAATAGTTAATGGTAACTTTATCTTTCCAGTAGCTCCAGATCTTTAAAAAATGGCTCTCTGTCCTTTCCTTTCTCACATCTAATTTGTCAATAAGTCTTCTTGGCTTTAGCGTCAAACTAGCTTCTGAATTTGTCCACTTTGTACAATCTTCGTATTATAACATCCTGGTCCAAAAGCACATCATCTCCTACTATGATTTTTGGAAGTCTCCTGACTCTGTTTCCACCCTTACCTTCCCTACTGTATATTCTCAAGACAGTAATTAAAATAATCCTGTTAAAGTGCTGATCAGATAATTTCATCCTCCTGCTAAAAACCTTCAAATTCACAAGTGAAATTTCAAATTATTCCTTTGACAGACAAGGCCCTACACAGTCCAGCCCACTCCCACCTACCTCTCTGACTTCATCTCCTACTACTCTCTTCCTTATGGAACTTGATTGCAAAAAGTCCAGCCTCCCTGATGTTTCTGGAATGTACTAGCTAGGCTTCCTCTTCAGGGTCTTTCCCACTGCTTCTCAGTCTGCCTGGCTGTCTTTTCCAAAGACACCAGCATGATTCACTCCCTCACCTCTGTTAGATCTTTATTCTAAATCCACGATGTAAATGAAGATTCCCCTGTCTACTCTGGGAGAATTATGCTGCCAAAATTCTCTCTTTCTCAGCTATTTTCTCCTTAACATGAATTACCTACATGAATTTAGCCTACTTTAGCACTAGACAAAATATGTATTTACTTATTTTGCCTACTGTTGTTTTCTACACACACACACACACACACACACACACACACACACACACCTCACAACACATACATGTTCCTAAGCACTGTCGAAGGCTGTGATTTCTGTTTATTTGCTAACTATATTTACTACACTTAGAGTAGTGCCTTCCATAGAGCCAAGGCTCAATACATTTGTTGAATAAATAATTGATTGAATGAATAAATGAAGTAGGTGAATAGATGGATAGCAAAAACAAGTTAATCTTTTTCTGTAAAGCCCTATTACATTGAAGGGTTATTTTTCCATCACCACTCCTAGCCCTAAAGCCCTTTTATTTCACATTTGCAACTTGACTGATGAATTCATATTTACAGCTCTTAAATTACAATTACTGAATTTTTTTCTTTTAAACTAGTCACAGTGAGAAACAAAGAAACAAAAAACCCTTATTTGGTTCAAGAAAGAAAAAAATAGTATCATACAATGAAAATAACATTTATTTTAAGTGTTTACTAAGCCCTAGGTGCTGGAGCTTTGTAAGTATCAACTTACCAAATTCTCATAAAAACCTTGAGCAAAGACACATAGCTATTACATGTAGGACATAGATTCAAATACAGAAAATCTATACCCAGAACCAATGTGCTTAGCACCATCACAATACTGTCTCTATAGTCTTATGTTGTAGAAAGTATTACTACTTCCATTTTAAAGATGGGGAAACTGCACTAGATTTTAAGAACCTTCCACTTTATAAAGCTGTTAAGTATAACCAGAGCTAAAGCCAGGCTTTTACCCATAATGTATACTAACTCTCACTGTGTAATTCTTTAAAAAAAAAAAAAAAAGACGAAAGTTGTAATATGCTTTAGCTAGATACATCCATCCATCCGTTTATCCATCTAGTCATCTGGATAGTCATCATATTTATTGAGTAGCAATTATGGCAGCAGATTCTATGCTTCTCAATGGGTATACAAAAGTGAACAGGACAGACATAATCCCCATCTTCAGGGAGTTTATAATCTAGGAAGGTAATAGTTGGGAGTATTTAAGAAGCTGGGAACATGACCACCATTCCACACATCCAAGATGAGCTATTTATTATGATAGCATATTTTGGTGCCCAAAAGACTTATTTAAATTATAACTACCTACAAATTTTAAAATTTTTACATAAGCAGCTACATTAGTAACACATCTTGTGCAATATTAATGACCTTTTTGATATTTACAGATCAAGGATTAACATCACAGAGAACCAAACAGTAATTAGAAAAAACAATATATGATTTTATTTCTAGTTTAAAAATTCCTAACTGGAAACAACAACAGACTTCTGAGAAATTGCATTTTCAAGCCCTGAGTACATCTATTTTCAGAGCTTTTTCACTCATGAAAAATTAGCTGCCTTTCTTTGGTAAGCTCTGAAAATGGGCATTATAAATATAGTAGAATGACACATGATTCCTATGAAAAGAAAAGCAAATAAATAATTCCCCTTCAGCTAAGGGGATCCGTAAGTAAACAGTTCACATAAAACCATGTGCAATTATAGTTATTCTAGTACTTTGGAACTCTTCTAAATGTTTATGTTCTTGCAGGGGTCAAGAGTTGAGCAGGAATTACATATGCTGTCTTCCTACATAATCATATAGAGGCAATCTTATTTCTAATACTGTCCCACGGTTTGGTGAAATGTGGAGGCTAAGCATCTGTCATCAATAATGCTGTCGAGAAGATTTGGAAAGCATTTGATCGGGTTTTGGCAGTGTGTTATCTGTTAAAATATTGTTGGAGGCAAACCTGGGAAGTTTTGATGCATTTAAAGGAGACACAAATGTCTCAGCACATGGGCGGCCTGATACTGGGATAGCGAAGTGTTTTATTTAGTAGAGGCACAGATTTCAGTGCAAGTCAATAAAGAAAAGAAGTATTGCTGTGTTTGTATATTCAAGCATATCCGCTAGGCTCCACAATAGGGCACTTTTCAGTGCTCTGAAAAGATGGCATTGGGAAGGAGCATCTGTTGAATGCATTAAGGAAAACTCCTTTTGCACTGAAGGAGAAACTGAAGCATAGGAGAGATTAGAGGAAAGGCCTGATTGGAAATTAAGCATTAAAAGACGTAGAAGTAAGGTTCTGCTTATCAGTCAAAGGAAAATGGGTTTGATAATATTATGCTGTTTCAGCTCCCACGGTGTTAACATTAGGTTGGAAGAAAAGAGAGAAAAGTTGGGGTCGGGTCCAGGTGGGGAAAAAAGGAAGGGGTATGAAGGATGACGAGTCTAATTAAAGATATGACACAGGTCATTTATAAGAAGGGCTTGATGAAACTATCAGGGAACATTTCACATTCCAGCCTCTGGAAATCAGCCAAACTAAGCTGACCATGGATATCAAACAACTGCCTTGGGATCTAGTGGGCTTGTCTTTCAAAGGGTTTCTGGGTTTGTTTCTCAAGTCCTTTCGAAGCTGAGGAAATTCACCAGATGCATCTGTGTTAGTCAGCAAGTCTAATAAACACCCAAGCACAAAGATTTCAAACCAAACTGATTTTTGCATACAGAAATACTGACAATAAGGGGCTAGTTTAATCTGTATCTACCACAGTATACCAATGGAGTGTGATTCTAAGCAGTTTTTATTTAAACATGAAAGAAAATTTGGGGTGGGAAAGGTAAGGTGTGAGAGAGAAAAATTATGCCAACTGAGGATTTCCCTCCATTCATAATACTTTTGAGAGAAATGGTTTAGACTTTTTAAAAAAATGACTTGGGCTGAACAAAGAACCCTAGTATTAAAATTTTTTTAAAAAGCGAAACCCTTTTTAAAAAATTAATTATCTGTGGAATGAAGGAAAGTCTGTGCCTCATTTTTTTCTTTCTACAAACAAGATAACAATTCTGATATCATAAGACTATAGTGAGGTTGTCCTATCAGAATTCAAACAGAAGCAAATGCTTAATGCAAGGTTACAAGTTAAAACTTAATTTGAATTTTTAAAAATAGCATAAGATATATATATATATGTGCATATATGTACATATATAGGTAATAATTACTCCTTAAATGAGGCATCTTTCTTCCTGGAAATTTACAAGAGATAAACACTCATCAATCTGTATTGATTTAATGAAGCCTGATTGGAAGATGAGAAATGACTTAAGTGACTTCAGGAATATGGGCCCTTTTATATTTATATTTTTATTTTATATTGCTTTATGCTCAGTTTATCATTTATGCTTGTAGGTCTTTTATATATTTATTAATATATTTCAGTGAAATGTGTGTCTGTTTCTTGATCCGCTTGTAAATCAGAAATTCTTTTGCCACTGATAAAAAGAATGAAGATTATTTCATCTACATCTTTCAAGTGCATTTGATTGCCAAATTATTAGTAATGATCTAAAGAGAGAACTGCATGAGAGAAGATAGGAATTGTCTTCATCATCAATCTTTCACATACTCAAAGGGGGAAAAGAAAAAAAAGAATGTTTTCTTTCAACATTTAGTATATACCTAGGGACATGATGCTTTATCAAGAAAGGGCAAGAGGAATTCAGTGCCATAAGTGGAAAACAGAAAGTACTGAGGAAAAACCAATGTCTTATGAAAATGATGTGTGAAACACACACACACATACACACACACACACTCTCACACACTCTCTTTCCTTTCTTCCTGATTGACTCTCCTATCAACACAATTCTGAGACAGATTCTTAAATAATAAGCAGGACTGTGCTAAGAAATAGATTGATTTTTGTCTTGTTTTAGATTAAGGCTTAAAACATACATACATATTCCAAAATAAATCCACTAATGCCCCCTAAATCATGTGGTCCAGTTCCAGGCCAAACAAAATTTCTTTTCAGATCTTTTTGAACCACTATTTTCTTTCATAAGCAAGGAAAACCCAGAGTTGGCTCTAACTACGTATATATTTGCATATGTTATAGCTCAAGACAGAATGGTAGCAACTCTTCTGCAGGGAAGAATAGTTAGCAAACTCAAAAACAACATTTTTATTCTCTTAAGTAATTAATTAATGCCTCTGTCTTGATTATAGCTTTAGTAAATGAAGATACCTTTTATTTTTACCTATATATTTGAACTTTTCCCATGTCCTATATCCTAGAATCAAAGTAGATATGTTTGTTTAAACAATAAGCAAACAAAAAATACCCTAGGAATACACATATAATATCATTACATCAAGAAATATAAGCCATCTAAAAAAATTTAATAGTTGAATTTTATAATAATACATTATTGTGCATTAATTTTTAAACTGTCGGAACTGCAGAGAAACATAATTCCTATTTTTTTTCCAGTGGTAAATTAACAAGGGGAAGTGAATAAACTGAAGCAATTAGGCAGACAGAGCAGGCTTTATTAACATGATAGTTAATGTTCATTGAGCACTTACTATGTGCCAGGCACTGTGTTAAGCACTTTACATGTTTTCATTGTAAATCATGTAATCCTCACAACAGCAATCATATAAGGTAGGTAGTTTGACCTCATTCTAAAATAAAGTCACAGAAAACCAAGAGACCAAGTAACTTGACCATGGTCACCCAGCTGCCAGAGCCAGGATTCAAATTCACACTTAGAGTGACTTCAGGACTACTGGGTCACAAACACACCTTCACAAACAAAGATTTCCAAATCTAAACTCATGAGGTTTATTTATAAATATTTGTGTGTTACTGTGTTTTAGAAACTTTTGTGTGGAAAGAGAACCAATGAAATGTTTCATGTGATAAGAAGTACGTGTTGACTGTTGTATTCATCAGGGCTCTCCAGAGAAACAGAACCAGTGGGATGTGCACATAGAGAGAGATTTATTTTAGGAACCAGCTCATGAGACTGTGGAGACTGCCAAGTCCAAAATCTTCAGAGTAGGTCAGCAGACTGGGGATCCAGGGAAGAGTTACAGTTCGTGTCCAAAGGTTATCTTCTGGCAGAATTTTCTCTTCCTCAGGCAGCATGAATCTTTTTCCTATTAAGACCTCTGCTGATTGGATGTGGCCCACCCTCGTTATGAAGGATAATCTTCTTTATTCAAAGCCTGCCGATTTAAATGTTAATCTCATCTTTAAATATCTTCACAGAGACATCTATCTGGGTACAGTGGCCCAGCCAAGTTGTCATATAAAATTAACCATCACAATTGTACACTTGTATGTGTTTGTATATTTATATGTTATGGTTGAAAACAAATTAGTAAAATCCTTAATAGGGAAGAAGAATTAGCCAACTCTGAAACAATACTTACTGAGCACCTACTCTTTACTGGATATCGAACTACAACGAAGGTCCCAAGTTTAGAAATTTCCATAATCTGTGTGGGACAGTTCAGGGAGACAGAGACAGCTATGTAATGTATTCAAACAACTATGCTACACTGTGCTGAGTTTTAATGAAGAGGATGTGACAGAGTTCTGCAAGAAGATGGGAGAAAGAGTAATGGATTCCTTGATGCCCACCCCAGGATCTGAGAAGAATCTCAAAGAGGAGACACTGGAGCCCCATTGTGGAGGAAGAGGACTCCACCAGGAGGAGAAAGCTGAAGAAGAAAGATATGAAAACACAAACATAGAGATAGGGTTTAAGGATTTGTAGGAAATCTAGTGAAATTGGAGCATGGCATTCATGATGGAGAGAGATTGGAACAACTTTATAAGTCATGGTATAAAATTAAGGCTTTATCTTTAAGATAATGGAAAACTGTTGAAGTTTCCAGCTGAGGGAATGATCCCAGATGTGCTTCAGAAAGATCCTATTAACAGTGGAAGAAGAAACAAAGTGGAGAACAGGGCTATGGAGGCAGGAAAACCGTTTAAGAGAGATAGTTGAACTTTTGAACCAAGAGAACAAGATTGGGGAGCAAACTGGGAGGAAAGACTAAAAACTGACCTTTTGAATTAAAATTGATATACATTTAGTTATGTGTAATTTATAAGGGAGAAGGAATTCTTTCAGTCAACAAATATATGTTGAGTACCTACTATGTATTGGACTATAAAGATGAATAAGAGGATATAAACAAAGTGTGTGATAAATATAATAATAGAAGAAAATGTAAAACATGAACATGAAATGAACTTGAGAGAGAAGAGTTAAGAGGGACCAAACAGAGAAGATTACACCCAGCCTGGGTTGTGATAGATGGCTAATAGCATGAGAAGAAAGGCTGGTAAGGAATTCCAAACAAAGGGGTAGAATTCAAAAACGCACTTAGGTGTGAATGAAACTTGTGCTCAGGAGTCACAGAGGATCAGAAGTATAAAGAATGCAGGAAGAGAATAAGAAAAGGAGGAAAAGCCAGGTTGGTAAGAGCTTTGTTTGTATTGTATTGAAAGACATTAATCAGAGAAATAGTGTGGTCTCATATTTCTGGCAGAAGCACAGAGGGTGGATTTGTGGGGAAAACTAGTTGAAAGTTGTATTAGTTTCTTAGAGCTGCCATAACAAATTACCCCAAATTTTGTGGCTTAAGGAATTTAATTTAGGTATCAACAGGGCTACGCTCCCTCTGAAAGCTCTAGGGGAGAATCTTCCTTGCCTCTTCCAGCTTTTGATGGCTCTTGGCATTCCTTGGCTTGTGGCAGCATCACTCTGATCTCTGCCTCCATCTTCACATGGTCCACTTCCCTGTATGTGTCTATGTGTATCTTTTTCTGTCTCTTATAAGACATTCACACCTGAATCCAGAATTACTTCATCTTGATTCTTACTTCAAGTACATTTGTAAAGACCCTATTTCCAAATAAAGGCAAATTCTGAGGTTCCAGGGGGACATGCATTTTTGTGAAACACTATTCAAACTACCACAAGAGGCAATTGCAATAACACAGGCAGAGGAGTGTGAGGCTCTCAGATAAAGGAGAACAGAGGAAATAAAGAGGTAGGTGGGAAGGAGGTCACAGTGACAGGAAGTCATGTTTGGAGGAAGCAGAAGAAGTGAAGTTAGAAGTTGAGGACAACTCCAATATTTCTGGCTGGGGAAACCAGGTGGAGTTTGGTACCAGTGGTTGAGATAGGAACTATATGAGTAAGAACAGATTTGAAAGATGAGTTCTGAGGTGTGGAGAACTTATAAAAGTTCAGTTTCACACAAGATAAAGTGCTTTGAGTGAGGCTATCCTCAAGGGGAAAGCAAAAGTTTTACAGTGACTTAGATGGTTGGATGCATGGTGGTAATGCAATTAACTGTAGTTGGATGAACAATGAAATAAAGATTTTCTTTTAAGAAAATAGTGTTAGTTTTGAAAATCTTAAGTTTGAAAAGTAGATGATGTATATATGCAAGGCAAGAAGTAGAGCACAAAGCAGGAAATAGGCATTTGGTGCTCTGGAAAAGAACTGACAATGTTTAGCAGTTTAACAGCAGAAGGCAAATGTCTCACAGGAGACCAAGACACGTGGAAAACAACGATGAGAGAACAGTGTCAGTGAAGTTAAGAAAGGAGTTTCAGTAAGGGAAGGTCAGTAGTATTAAAACTTCAACAAGATTGGGAATTAGGGATGATCTCTTCACATGTTGTTAGAGATCACGGTTTATCTCTGACCAAGTGGCTGAATTGCTGCACAGGTGCCCACGCCATGCTGCCATCACATGAAGAGTAAATAAAGACTTAGGGAGTGGAGATGCACGATACTGTTACGTAAGAAATCAAGTTGTTAATTTGGATTGCAAGATCCCAAGTAAAAAACTATTTAAGTATACATGCAGAGAAAAGACTAGAAATATACATATCAACTATAAAAAGGTACGAACGTATTTATTGCTCTATTTACTAGTGCCAGTTATTATAAGGGGTTTACATGCGCTTACATTAACCTGTTTAATTTTCACAAAAATCCCCTGAAGGGCTGCTTTTATACACTTTGCACAAGGGGAAACGAACAGAGGTGAGGTCACTTGGCCAAAGACACACGCCTGATGTGTGACTGAACCAGGACTCAAACCTTGAGTCTGTTTCTGGAGGCTGCTCACTTAAGCCAACAGTATCCTGCCTTCCATCATCTTAGCATTTTTCTCTACCTGGTGGGATTACAAGGGGTGTTTATTTCTCTTCTTATAACTCTTAAGCATGTTTTCCAAATTTTCTACATCCATTTTATAATTTAAAAGATCCAAGTCAAATCTTTTTAAAGAAAGTAGAGCTAATGAATGTCCTTCTTGTGGGATATGGAGGGAAGAGAAGATTGTAGTAATTTGATGAGTAACATTTAAGAAAAGCATTGATTTTTCTCAGTTTTTCTTTAGGATGACTTACACCCCTCTGAAGGCTAAGGGGATATAGATTCAGTGGAGAAAGAGAGGTCAAAAATATAAGAAAGAAAAGATAAGGGAGCACACAGAGTGTAAAAGGGAGCGGTGGAAGATGAGTTGTAAGAGCTGAGTGATAGTGTTCCTGCAGGGCAATTGTGGAAGAATGCTCTAAGCTGAGTGGAAGAGTTCAGAGAGGCACTGGGGTATGAAACAGCCAGCCGTGTCCATGGATTATGAGGAGCTAAGATCAGCAGCATGAGAGAGGATATTTAGAAAATGAGTAATAGCCTTGCAAGGGATAAAGATAGCATCACAGGAAAAGAACTGGGGATACTTAGTCCAAGGTATACATTTTGAGGTAGAGGGGACAGGAGTCGAGGAAATCCATGATTTTGCATGTCTCTTTTTTTACTGGATAAAATAAGTTGCTAGATCTCCTGATAGAATCAAGAAGGCAGTGGTTTGGTTGAAGGTGAACATGTGAAAACTTTGGAAAACCTTCAGATGGAAGGGGGAAGTGAGGCGCCTGGGGATGGATGAATGTGAATGGCTGAGTAGAAAGAGGGTCCATTCTTCCCACTCTAGCAGTGGTTTGTTCACTTTGGAGCAAACTTCCTGAAAGTAGGAATTCTGTCGTTTTCATTCTGTGGCCCAATGCTTAAAACACAATCCAGGACAAGGTAGCTGCTATTAATGTAAATGATCAGAGTGGAGTTTCTCTAACCACTGTCATCTTATGGATTAAATGGGGCACAGAACTGGCAGGGACTCGTGAGTTCACCGGTGTTTGCTCCTACCTGCTGAATAGAACTTTCCAGCCACTAAGTTTTCAAGTTGTGAGAGTCGTGAAGTGCCCCAAGAAACTTGCCACAATTCTTATAAAAGATTCAAGTTAAACATGTGTGAGGTAGAATGAGCCCTGTCACTGTTCTCAGGGCAGAAGTCTGAGCTAACATTTCTTGGTCCTTTGACAACCAAATATTATGGAAGTCTACTAAGCAGGCTGACTGGCCTAATTTGATTTTCTACTTCTTTTCCACTGCGTGTAATATAATCAGTTTCAAGGAAACTTGTCTACCTCTACCTGATTCCACTGCCACCAGCATGTTTAGAAATTATTGAGAGGGCCAAAATAATGTTTTGATGGCAAGGCTGGTTTGACATGAAGTCAAAACAGATGACTCAATATATTTTTACTGTTTTCTCCACACGATGTCAATCAATTCACTTGACTGGTGTAGGAACTCTGTGTGTGTGTGTGTGTGTGTGTGTGTGTGTGTGTGTGTGTGTGTGAGAGAGAGAGAGAGAGAGCAGGGGTGGTGTATCAAGCAAACAGTTTCGTTGTCCTTCTCTTTAACTAAATTGGTGAAATTAATGATCAAGTCACTGTGGGGTGTTTTGAAAAGCCAGGCTAAGTGGGGAAGTGGAATTCTGTGACTCCTGGATGATGTAGCTTAGTTCCTTTAAAAGACATTTGTGGGGCTTCCCTGGTGGTGCAGTGGTTGAGAGTCTGCCTGCTGATGCAGGGGACACGGGTTCGTGCCCCGGTCCGGGAAGATCCCACATGCCGCGGAGCGGCTGGGCCCGTGAGCCATGGCCGCTGAGCCTGCACGTCCGGAGCCTGTGCTCCGCAACGGGAGAGGCCACAACAGTGAGAGGCCTGTGTACTGCAAAAAAAAAAAAAAAAAAAGGCATTTGTGAGGTTAATAACTACTTGAACTTTGTAGGACAGTTTTCTGAGCAATATTGAATGCTACATATAGATTAAGTTTCTTCTATTAGCAGATGGCCATAAAAGCCTTCTGCTAATAAATATTTATTAAATTTGACTTATTTGAATTTGCAGCCAGGGCCCTGGTCCTAAATTGTAAGCCTTCAAGGAAAACACTGGAAAAGACATTCCAATTAAACATGCCACTCGAAGAAATCATCACATCATGCCTCGAGGAATGTATGCTTCTGGTGCTTATGAGGTCCCAGAGATAACGGGAGCTTCCTGAGCATGCCATAGCTCTAGATCAGTGGCACTGATTCAGTCTCCAAACAACAATGAACTTTTAAAAAGTTACAATCTCCCTTAGAAAAGAAGATAAATGTTTTCCATAACAAGGTACAGAGACCTTGGGCGTTGATTTATGCCTTTTCCTTCTCAAAAAGCTGGAGGTGGGTGGGGCTGAGTATAGAGGGTTTTACTTTGGAAATGGATTCAATTCAGATATGTCACATTTGTTTCCTTCCCAGTATGATTCCTGTGACCAGTCATAAAAGGTACAATCAACCTTTCCTAAATAACTAATGCTAGGAACATTTATTATACCTAGCTCCTTAAATTATGAAAATGACAAGTACATAAAATTTTTCATTCAAGCACTCTGACTTACTTAGCAAGCATACTGAGCTAAGTAGGAGTTTAATGAGTTCTACTGTTGGGTTATACGCACCAAAATTTAATTAAGTTTCTGATCTAATGCCCCCCCTTGTTTCACTGATTAGGGGAGTCATGAGTGGACCATGTCATTCTCAGAAGGACAGTGCAATTGTGAAATCTGAGCAGTCTATATGGTTTTTTTTGTCCAAATGTTCCTTTCAAGTCTCATTAGATTATTATGAGTGTTACAGCTGTGCTAATCTTTTTTTCTGAGAAATGAACTTTTAAAATTGCACATTTAAAAAGTGACTTCTAGAGTTACCATGGCAGCTTCATTATAATGCACAGAGATGAGCATTATCACAGCTCGGCCTGATCTATCCAGGGCTGTCAGGAAATGAGAATTCCACATAAAGTGCATGCTCCAGTAGGGCTCATAAAACTTGCCAGATCAAGTGCCTAGACTTTCAGTTTAACAATTTGAAATGAAAAGCTTTCTGTCATATACTGCACACATCTCTGTTTCCTTCAATATATTCTTGATGACTCAGGATCTCTGTTATCAATAGCTTATTGTACTTAGAGCTACAAACAGTGCTGTTTGATTTTTTAGTCTCCTTTTTCATCTCAGTTTGCCAGCTGCTTATGATGACCAGGGACACTAAGAGTCGTTTCACACCCTGAGAGGGGTTTTGCCCCCCACCCCCCAGCAAGGATAGATTTTTAAAGATATGTCATGTCACCTAGAGAGTCTAGGTCCTTTGCTGGGGACTTGATGGGCAAAAATGGCAGATTTGTACTAATATGCAATGTAGTTGGTTCCTGAACCTTCTTTCTAGAGGCATGATTTGTGTTTTCTCCTGACTTCCTGTGCATAGTCCAAGATAATTACTCCTTACCCACCCCTAGATTTACCATGTTCTGATGGACTATTTCTTACCTCTGCACTGATACCTTAAACAGTTCCTTACATAGAAGTTTCTAGAGCTCCAAATATGGAGCTAAGACTCACCATTCATCATGAAACTTAAGGATGCAAGCCTGCTTAACCTTCCTGGGCCTGTTTTCTCATCTATAAAATAATGTCATTTAGATAAAATGCAATTATATATTTGGAATACATGGTATAGTCTCCAACTCATAGGAAGAATTCAGTCAATGAAAAAAACTATATGTGTGGAAAATGATAGTGGTTGTAGATAAAAAAGACTGATAAATGGTTGTATTATAAAGACTGTTTTAGGGCCTTGAAATTCTATTATGGCTTAAGTATTGAGCTTCCATCAGTTATTTGTCTGTGTGGCCTCTTTTTGTGTCCATTACTACTATATGAAGTCTGTAGTAACAACTTTGTGTAGTCCATCCCATAAGTAAACTTGTAACAAAATTAGAGATTAGAGGTGTCTAACATAATGCATTGAGCTCAAATTGTGGGTGTGGCTTAGTAAAAAAAATGTGACTTTGGTTTCTGAGAGGAGCCATCTCATTATCTCAGACCCTGTGTTTTCTTATCTCTAAAATAAGGATAAAAGTATCTTCTTCCAAGATGTGGTATATATATATAATGGGATATTACTCAGCCATAAAAAGGAATGAAATTGGGTCATTTGTAGAGATGTGGATGGATCTAGAGACTGTCATACAGAGTGAAGTAAGTCAGAAAGAGAAAACAAATATCGTATATTAACATATATATGTGAAACCTAGAAAAATGCTACAGATGAACCAGTTTGCAGGACAGAAATAGAGACACAGATGTAGAGAACAAACGTATGGACACCAAGGGAGGAAAGTGGCGGGGGCAGGGGTGGTGGTGGGATGAATTGGGAGATTGGGATTGACATATATACACTAATATGTATAAAATGGATAACTAATAAGAACCTGCTGTATAAAAACATAAATAAAATTAAATTTAAAAATTAAAAAATATATATCTTCTTCCAAGATTAGAAAAAGATAAAATTTGTACATAGTAAGCACATAATAAAGTTATCGTCAGGTATTTAATTTCTAGATGTAATTACATATAAAGTAAGGGCTACTGAAAAATAAAATCTGAGTTCACTCTTGGCTGAATGTATGGCTCACCAGAAAGGATGATATATAAAATTATAGAGTGGGGTTGTACACTATCACTAAAGCAGTGGATCAACAATCATATTACAAGTTAGGAGAACACTTCCGTCCCTTGCTCTTCCTTAAGTGTAGAAAACAATTCATTTACAATTGCATCAAAAAGAATAAAATACCTAAGAATAAATCTAACTACAGAGGTAAAAGACCTGTACTAGGAAAACTATAAGACACCAGTGAAAGAAATTGAAGGCCACACAAACAAACGAAAAGATATACCATGCTCATGGATTGTAATAATAAATATTGTTAAAAAAAAATGACGATACTACCCAAGGTGGTCTACAGATTCAGTGCAATACCTGTCAAAATACTAATGGCATTTTTCACAGAACTAGAATAAATAATTCTAAACTTTGTATGGAAACACAAAACACCCTGAATAACCAAATAATCTTGAGAAGGAAGAACAAAGCTGAAGTATCATGTTCCCTGATTTCAAGCTATACTACAAAGTTGCTGTGATCAAAACAGTATGGTAATGGCACGAAAACAGACACATATATCAATGGAACAGAATAGAGAATCCAGAAGTAAGCCCACACTTACATGATTAATAAATCCACAACAAAGGAGGCAAGAATATACAATGAAGAAAGACAGCCTCTTCAGCAAATGGTGCTAGGAAAACTGAACAGTTCCATGCAAAAGAATCACACTGGACTACTTTCTCACACCATGCATAAAAATAAGCTCAAAATGAATTAAAGACTTATGTAAGACCCGAAACCATAAAACTCCTAGAAGAAAACATAGGCAGTACACTCTTTGTCTTAGCAATACTTTTTTTTTTTTCAGATATGTCTCCTCAGGCAATGGAAACAAAAGCAAAATAAACAAAGGGATTACATCAAACTAAAAAGCTTTTGCACAATGAAGGAGACTATCAATAAAATGAAAAGGCCTCCTAGTGAATGGGAGAAGATATTTGCAAATGATATATCTCATAAGAGGTTAATATCCAAAATATACGAAGAACTCATACATCTCAACATCAAAACACACACACACACACACACACACACCATGATTAAAAGTGGGCAGAGATCTTGAATAGACCTTTTTCCAAAGAAGACATACAGATAGCCAACAGACACATGAAAAGATGTTCAACATTATTAATCATCAGGGAAAAGCTAATTAAAACCACAATGAAATATCACTTCACACCTGTCAGAATGGCTATTAAGCAAAAGACAACACATCACAAGTGTTGGAAAGGATGTGGAGAAAAGGGAATCCTCATGCACTGTTAATCAAAATGTAAATTGCTGCAGCCACTTTGGAAAACAGTATGGAGTTTCCTCAAAAATATTAAAAATAGAGCTACCATACAATTCAGCAATTCCAAAGAAAACAAAAACACTAATTTGAAAAGATATATGCACACTGCAGTATTTACAATAGCACAAGATATAGAAGCAACCTAAGTGTCCATCAATAGATAATGGATAAAGAACATGTGGTATATATATAACAGAATATTACTCAGCCATAAAAAAAGAATGAGGGCTTCCCTTGTGGCGCAGTGGTTGAGAGTCTGCCTGTCGATGCAGGGGACACGGGTTCGTGCCCCAGTCCAGGAGGATCCCACATGCCGCGGAGCGGCTAGGCCCGTGAGCCATGGCCGCTGAGCCTGTGTGTCCAGAGCCTGTGCTCCGCAATGGGAGAGGCCACAAGAGTGAGAGGCCCGCGTACTGCAAAAAAAAAAAAATTAAATCTTGCCATTTGTGACAACATAGGTGGACCTAGAGGGTATTATGCTGAGTGAAATAAGTCAGACAAAGACAAATACTGTATGATTTCACTCATATGTGTAATCTAAAAAACAATAAATGAACAAACAAAACACAAATGGAGTCAGATACAGAGAACAAACAGGTGGTTGTCAAAGGGGAGGAGCGTCAGGAGATGTGTGAAATAAATGAGGGAACTTAAGACGTACAAACTTCCAGTTACAAAATAAATGAGTCAGGGGTATGGTATGTACAGCATGGGAAATATAGTTAGTAGTAACGTAATACCTTTGTATGGTGACAGATGGAAAGTAGACTTATGATGGTGATCATTTTATAATATAGAGAAATATCGAATCATTATGGTGTGCTCCAGGAACTAACATAGTGTTGTAGGTCAATTATACTTCAAAAACAAATAAACTCGTAGAAAAAAAGATCAGATTTGTGGTTACCAGAGGCAGTGGATAAAGGGAAGAGGGACTGGTTGAAATGTGTCAAAAGGCACAAACTTCCAATTATAAGATAAATAAGCACTAGGAATATAGTGCACAACATGATCAATATAATTAATAACTGCTGTATGTTATTTATGAAAGTTATTAAGAGAGTAAATTCTAAGAGTTCTCATCATAAGGAAAAATACATTTTTTTAATTTCTATTTTGTACCTCTATGAGGTGATGGAGGTTCACTAATATTGTGGTAATCATTTCATGATGCATGTAAATCAAATCATTATGCTCTACCCTATAAACTTATACAGTGCTCTATGTCAATTATATCTCAATGAAACTGGAAGAAAAAAGAAAAATAGTAAATACATGGAAGAGATTTACATGCATCATTCACTGACCAAAACAATTAAGCTTTCCTCTACTTTCTCCTGCCTTTCTCACTTCCTTCAAGTTTTGCCCAAATGGTACCTCCACAACTTATAGTCCTGTTTAAAATGGCAACTTTCTCCCCACTCCCAACACTGCTCTTTATGGCATTTATCACTTCCAAACTACTATACAATTTACTTCTTGTTGGTGTTTATTGCTGATGTTTCCACACAAGAATGTAAGCATCACCAAGGTGGACAATTTTTTTTTCTTTACTGATTGTATCTTAAATACCTAAAGCAGTACCTGGCATTGAATGATATTTTTGACTATATGAGCAAAGTTTTAGTATTGCTTCTCAGACCCTCTATTTATAATGAGAAAAAAGAACAACAAAATATTTAGCATTACTATTTGGGGACTGAAGTTATTACATACTAATTTTAATTAATAATAAATTAGCAATATAAATATATAAGGTAAAACAAAGTGAGCCTGTTTTTAATTCATTATTTTGAGCCCTTAATTTTCTTTTTTGCAACTAAAACTGGTAGTTTTAGTTGAATCATACTCTTGTCTTTATTTGGTCATTCTGCAGTAATGTTTTTTGCACAAGGATCTTAACAGAGCCATGAAGAACTTGAGTATCTTTTTGACTTTCTGTTTTTGATTAGATTTCTTCAAGGACATGTTCTTCCAAACCTGTCCAGCTCAGAGAATTTACACGGAGTGCTGTAATCTTGAGGACAGTAAATACCCGTGGTAGCTGGCGTTAGTCACAGGATGGTGCATTTTAAGGGATGAAACATTTTGTGTCTCTAGATAGCTTCACAAAGGTGACTTAGATCAGTGTTCCTTAAACTTTATTGTAGGCGTCTTCCTCCTTCTCCTACTGCAGGGCCAGAGTCCCTGAGGGAGTCCAGCTGTGTTTAAGTCTGGCGGGTGCCACCTGTCTCTGCCATGCCCCCAAGAAACAGGCTCAGGCTGGGGGCAGCAAAAAGGTGGAGCAGAAAAAGGAGAAGATTATCGAAGACAAAACTTCTGATCTAAAGAATAAGAAAGGAGCAAAGCAACAGAAGTTTATCAAGGCTGTCACTCATCAAGTTAAATTTGGTCAACAAAATCCACTTTAGGTAGCATAAAGTGAAGCTGAAAGAAGTTGAAGAAAGATGACAAGAAGAAGGAATTGCAAGAGCTAAATGAGTTGTTCAAACCTGTAGTTGCCGCTCAAAAAATAAGTAAAGGTGCAGATCCCAAATCCATGGTATGTGCATTCTTCAAGTAAGGACAGTGTACTAAAGGAGATAAGTGTAAGTTCTCTCATGACTTGACTCTGGAGACAAAATGTGAAAGGTGAAGTGTTTACATTGATGCAAGAGATGAAGAGCTTGAGAAAGATACTATGGATAATTGGGATGAGAAAAAACTGGAAGAAGTAGTAAACAAGCAGCACGGTGAGGTGGAAAAGAAAAAACCAAAAACTCAAATAGTGTGCAAGCATTTCCTTGAAGTTATTGAAAACAACAAATATGGCTGGTTTGGGGTATGCCCTAGAGGGGGTAATATTTGCATGTATCATCATGCACTTTCTCCTGAGTTTGTCTTTAAAAAAGATAAAAAGAAGAAAAAGAAGATGAAATTTCATTAGAAGATCTAATTGAAAGCATTCTGCCGTAGGTCCAAATGTTACCAAAGTTACGTTAGAATCTTTTCTTGCATGGAAGAAGAGAAAAAGACAAGAAAAGATTGATAAACTTGAGCAAGATATAGAAACAAGGAAAGCAGACTTCAAAGCAGGGAAAGCATTAGTGATTAGTGGTTGTGAGGTGTTTGAATTTCGTCCTGAACTGGTTGACGATGAGGAGGAGGAAGCTGATGATACCTTTTATACCCAGGGAACAGGTGGTGATGAGGTTGATGATTCAGTGAGCATAAATGACATAGATTTAAGCCTGTACCTCCCAAGAGATGTAGATGAGACAGGTATTACTGTAGCCAGTCTTGAAAGATTCAGCACATATACTTCAGAAAAGGATGAAAACAAATTAAGTGAAGCTTCCGGAGGTATGGCTGAAAATGGTGAAAGAAGTGATTTGGAAGAGGACAACGAAAGGGAGGGACAGGAAAATGGAGCCATTGATTCTGTTCCTGTTGACAGAAGTCTTCTTACTGGGGAAGATTTGGATGAACTAGAAGAAGAATTAAACACACTTGATTTAGAAGAATGACACCAAACAAGTCAATGAAAAAATTAAGCCAGCTCAGCATGAGTTGAAATTGACTACATTAATTTTTTTCCACCTAGAATTCAACAGGATGTTTGTTTCCCATGCTGATTCTGGAGGGCTTACTCTCCTCCAAAAAAGGAATATTCTCCCTACATCTTGTCTTCTGACTTTGGCTACATCTCATAGTAAGTTCAGAGTAGTTCATGATAAATTAAAAATATAATGGTCATTGCAGAAAATGATTGATTGTTTTAACTGTCCACTCAAGTAGGAAGTGTAACTGCTTTTCCAGCTTTTGATTTTCATTGGGTATGTGTTATTAGAAGGACAACATAAATTTAAATTACCCTTCATTTAATGCAGTTTTTAATGAGTGATTTTCTTTCCTTTGTATTTATATGTTCAAAAGGCTGCCTAAGATATGAGCCTGTACTTCATAAAGGAAACTGTGTATGCAGATTCAGTATTGTATATCTTTGGACAATTAGATGGACATTTAAAATGAAACTTCATTAGTCTGCCAGGATCAGCTGCAATGCCCTGTGTTAAACTGTTTTAAACTATTCCTTTTCTTTTTTGCCAATAAAGTTGTAAATAAAGACCTTGATACATTGAAATCCAAGAAAATAAAAATAAAACTTTATTGTATATGCAAATTACCTGGGAATCTTAAAAAAATGCATATCAAGAGTAGGTAGATCTCCAGTAGGGCTCTAGATTCTGCATTTCTAATCAACACCCAGGTGATATTGACACTGTTGATGCAATAAACACCCTTTGCATAACAAGGGTCTAGATTAAACTTTTTTATTGTCATTAACCTGTTTCCTACCTGAATTAAACTTCAATTTGATTTCTTAAAGGGCAATGAGGAGAAAACTTACACACACTTTTTCTTTCATAGTTTAAAACCATCTGGTAACATTTTTACTCAATAATATTAATTATGAATTTCAAGTTTGTGTACAATAGCATTTACAAACAAATAAGAGAGTTTTTAGGAACGATCTAAAGACAGGTGTAGATTTTATTCTCTAATGAGGTTCAAGTTTAGGACTGTAATGAGCCTCGCTGAAAAAGTGAAGCTAAATGGCAGATTTGTTTTGATAGAGACCGAGAATTTTAAGTGCGTGCTGGCTTTACATGTCTTTGAAACTCTGTGCTATAAAAACACAGAAGCCAGGAAATGAACCCAGCCAAGTGATTCCACTCTCTAAAGATGTCAGAATCAGTTCTCTGCGATGTCCAAATATTCCTCCTTCAGAAGTGAAGGAGGAAAGGCCTCAATCATCTGTAGCTGAGTAAACCAAGAGCACTTTTTCTTATGTAAATCAGTCACAGTTCCTTAAAGAAAAGCATCCTTCCTGTTGAAGACAGCTGAAACATACATCTCTTATTCCAGTTCAGGCTTTGTTTTCTCTGAAATTGGAGAGGAGGACTATTGAAATTTTGTCTTTATTCTTTTAAGAAAAATGAGCTAGCTTAGAGAACAGAAGAATTGGGGTATGCGTGTGGAAGAGAGACACTCAATGCTAGTGTCCCAAGTACCTCAAGTTTCTCGTTTTGACTCAGAATTATAAAACAACAATTTCTTTGACCCAATTGCCCCGGTTGGGGCTGGTCCAAGTCCCCTCATTGGTCACTGGGAGATCAGGTTCTGCATGTCTGCTCACCAAGCATTCTCCTAGCTATTAGTAACTGTCTTCACTTGGAATTCTCTTTTATGACTCAGTGCAACTCTTATGTTTGGGCTGGGCAACCTTCAAGTTCTTACTTAATCCAACCTGATGCAATCTGAGTGGAAACAGACTGTGCTCCCCTTTTTCTTAAGAAAAAAAATTGGTAATATCACTGTGGCTGGAACAGTTAGGGAAACTTTGAGAAGAAAATAAGAAAATCACGGCTTAACTGGGGATTTTAATGTGACAAAGTGTGGGAGTTCTTACGGTCATACGAGTGCACTGACACGGAAGTATTTGCCTTTGAAATTGGATAAACTGAGCTTAAAATTTGCATGGGGGCAAATTAGCATGTGGTATCTCAAACTAGCATGTGGTATCTCAAGATCTCCTTTCAGAGAACATCTGCTTTCTAAAGGAAAGCTGGCAGACCATGCTGCAGGTAAAAGTCGAGATCATTTGTGACAAAATCAACTTCAGTAGTTAATGTAACACTCTAAAGCAGGGGTTCTTAACTAGGTGTTGTACCCAGAAGCTTCAGTGATTACATAGAGCACTTGTACAGTTTACTGGGAGAGGGTATATTAGTTTTCATCAGATTGTCAAATGATTCTGTGATTCTCCCAAAAAGGTGAAGAACCATATCACTTGTGTCTCTCAAAATTTAAAACATTTGTGACTTTGAGCTAAACATTCCATCTTCAGGAATCTATCTGACATAAATAATCATCCTAATGAACAATTTCTGAATTGTTTGTAATAGTCAAAGAATAGAAAAAACCTTACATATCCATCAATAGAAAATAGTTTAAAATATTATAGCACATTTATATTATGGAATACTATACTGCCATTAAAAATAGTAAGGCTTATATTGAAAACTGTCTCAGATGTCTTGTTAACTTAAGAGTCTTCTGTTCATCAGATGATCAATTAAGCATCCATGATGTGCTAGACACTTTGGTACCAGGGATAAAAATAAGGAAATACTGACCCTTCTCTAGTTTCATTTTACTTAAGGTCTAGATGAGATCAATATGTATTTATGATATGTGGATAAAGATATAAGTCCTAGTGTTTGCTTGCATATGTGTATTTTCATATACATATCAAAAGTTTGAAACAATATAAATCAAGAAACAAGATTTTAACACCAGGGATTTGAAAAGGAGGAAGAGACGTTCAATTTTTCTTTTATTTTGTTTGAATTTATTTTAAAATGTCTATTACTTTGGTAACACTTAAATATTTTTAACCATTTACTTAAAACTCTGGGGGAAAGCATTGCTTTTAAGCTGAGTGTATAACTGGTTACCATAGTCTTCATAGTAACAAAAAAATTTGTAGGCTTAATTTTTAAAATAAGTGTTTGATACTAACAGCCAGTTTGACAATCTTTTTGTATTTAAGACAATTTTTAAAACTGTCTACTGGGTCTCTATTCTACTCCTGTGTGATAGTGATTACACATGAAACCCTCTTCTTATCCCTTTTCTTTGGATCTATTGCAGACATATCAAATAGTTTCCCAATCCACAGTGTTATCTGGCATACAAAATACTGACACCAACCCTGGAAGAATTAACAGTTATTTGGGTTAAATTAAAAAGTGTTTTGTTCAGTATCTATCCACCAACCACATGCTCTTGGAGATCTTTTCGGCTATGTGTTTGATTCTCCAAGTACATTTTTTAAGTCTCTAAAACTCAGGGCTCAACATTTGAGTATGATTTATACCATGTTTTACCAAGTCTTTGTGGGAACGTCTACAAAAGATATTGTGCCTATTTCAATGACTGTACAATGACTGATCTTGTCATTCATCAATTCTTCCATGAAAAGAGTACATATGTATTGGTTGAGCTGCACTGGAGGACCATGACAGGAGTCCAGCTGGTGTAGAGGAGTCCATAAATGGTATTTGACCACTACCTAAAGCATCGTAAAGAAGCATATGAAAAAATGACTCTTATGTTAACCTCAGAGATAAAGAGCCCTAATGTTCATCACTATCAGTTCTCTCCTCCTGAGGACACCAGGAGTGTTACACATTCCAGCCACCTTGCAGTTTGGTGGGGCCACACACTAGTTCTGGCCAAAGGACTGGGAATAAACTAATGTACATTAATCCAAAGCTAACATGCTTAATTGATAGAGAAAACCCTTCCAACATACCTTTTCCCTTCCATGGTGATTTCAAAAGCCACCACAGCTGGAGTATGCAGCTGCAAGGTGAAGCTGCATCATGGTAACATCTTTGTCAGCCTGGATCCCTGAGTGGCTTCATGGATACTAGCTGCCCTTGGAGAGTGGCCAGGACCATGACATGAGCAATAGGCCTATGTTACGTTAACAACCGAGGCTTAAGGGTGTTGCTTCCTGCTGCATAATCCAACCTGTTTTGACAAACACAGCCATACTTATGTCCAATGAAATTTCAGTTTCTTTTAATTTAGTTTTGTTTAAAAGATTAATTTTTAAGAGTCTGATATGTACCAGGCACTGGTTTGGGTACCAGAAGTACAAAGATGAAAACTCTCTAAACTGAAGGAGCACTTGCATTAGAACCACCTGGAGTGCTGCTAAAAATAAAAAATTCCTGAATTCAGACTTATTGGAAGAGAATGTCTAGGCATGAGGACCTAGAACAAGCTAGTCAAATAAGTCTTGCACATCTTTATGTTTGGGACTGATCTAATGGTAGATAAGGACACACAGGTTATTTTGATTTATTCCTGTAGATATAAAAGTAGGCTGTTGTGCGTGACTTGTGAGAACTATGACACCCCCGGTGGAGTTCTGCTTAGCAGACTGGACCATAATGGCACCGCTCAGCTGTGTGTTTTGGGCAGGACTATTTCAATGAGTATACAAAGACAAATTTGCTTGAAACAAAATTCAGATCTCCATTTCCAAAATGAATGGAAGAATTGAAGAGATTTTCACTGTCATGGAACTTTTGCTAATTTAAACTAAAAAAAAAAAAGAAAAGAAAAGAAAGAAAAACCACTGATTTTTAAGTGACTGAATTTACATTCTTAATTTATAAGTGTATACATTTTAAACACCAATAATAGGGTTGTGATGCAGTGGCTGGAATGGTAATAAATATTTTTAAAGGAGCTTCATAACTCAGGATTTGGGTATAGAAACAGAAACCACTAATTTTTTATTTATTTATTTTTGGCTGGGTTGGGTCTTCGTTGCTGCACGCGGGCTTTCTCTAGTTGGGGCGAGCGGGGGCTACACTTTGTTGTGGTGCGTGGGCTTCTCATCGCAGTGGCTTCTCTTGTTGCAGAGCATGGGCCCTAGGCGTGCGGGCTTCAGTAGTTGTGGGTCACAGGCTCTAGAGCACAAGCTCAGCAGTTGTGGCGCACGGGCTTAGTTGCTCCGCAGCAACCGGGATCCTCCCGGACCAGGGCTCAAACCCGTGTCCCCTGCATTGTCAGGTGGATGCTTAACCACTATGCCACCAGGGAAGTCCCGGGAAACAACTAATTTTTAAACACTCATTGGTTAAAAGAAATTGAAATAGAGGGAAGTCTTACTCTTCTAGCAGGAACATTTCTGCTCTGTCCATGCTAGGAAGATGTTCTTGTCCACATTCTCAGTATGATTATATGAGCTTTCAACACATCCGTGCCTTTGTTCTAGTACTGATCCAAATCAAATGCACTTTGCAGATCAATAAATAATTATCATATACAGAATTTATATGTACCATTCCCATCACTTAGCTGTCTGCATTCTGTTAACTGCGTTTGGGCAGAATTTAGAATTTGAATGAACGTAATTGCAAATAGCTTGTCATGATCCATAAAGGGTTTTATGAAACGGGAATGCAGGAAAGCTCTCTTTTTACCATCCTGACGACAGCAGAAACTGGGATTATCTGGAAAGTAAACAAAAATTTAGCTCAACAGTCTCAATTTCCAGACCCACTATATATTGATTTCCTGTCAAGAAGATGTACAGCTCTTGGAACATGTTGCCTGTATTCTTATTTATTTATATATTTATTTACTCATTCATTCATTTTGCAGTGGGGTAGCTATGGCTGCCAAATAAAATAAGCTTCTGGAGTAGTAGAATATATCAGTGCCTTTAAAATGTGCACCTAATATAGGAAAACACTCCTTTAGGAGGAAGGAAAAAATCATTATGGGGGTAGATGATTCCTGTCTACTATGAACTTTGCATGGAGGTGAATATGCATATCTATAACTCACTAAAAAAAATTAAATTTTTGGAATTAGGATTACACAGTAGATGAGACACTTTGTAGGTACAGGGCAGTGGAAATATACCAAGAAATACAGACTGCTACCTAAATCCCATTTGATCTCATTTTCTTATACCATTTTTTTTCTCCAGGTTAAAGTGAAATAGGGAGGTGGTCACAGCTTCAACTTCCTACAGACAGCTAAAAAAGCACAATAATAGCAAGACAATAATTTTAGTCAAAAGCTCTAAATATTGGAGATTTGTGGTGGATATCAACATAGTAAAGGCTCTGAGAAGTCCTGTGGGAGTGACGCACATTTTCTAAATGTATTCAACTATTTTTTATACCTCCTATTAACTTCCCACAGAATACATGGAAAATAAGGCCTGATTAGCTCCCCAGTCTCATCTGTTGCCATTCCACACCTTAAAATATGGGTCACAGACTCACATCTCTCAATCTCCAGTTTTTACACATGCTGTTCCTTTTACCTTATTTCTTTTTTAATTTTCTTTAATTTTTTGTTTGTTCCCCCTTCTCATTATTGCTGTTCCAGCTTTAATGAGCTAAACGTTACCTGTAGTCTAGGTCATAGCTTAGCGGTCATTTTGCCTGGGAAGTTTTTCCTAACACCCCAATTACAGACACCATGCTGTTTCTCCACCTAATCCAGTACTTCTTCATAGCTACAAACACCTTTAGTTATAATTATATTTTTAATGATCTTGCTTCCCTGTTGGATGATAAGCTCCACAGACCTGCATGCTCTGTTGTCTTATTCAGTATTTTAGCTTCAGCATCTTGTATGGTTATTGGCACATCTTAAATACTAAATAGATACTTATTAAAGTGAAATGAATATCTTGAACCACTGGTTTAGAGAAATGCTCTTGAGGCTTTTAGACTAAGATACCCACAGATTCTCAGTAATTTATTGTGCTTTTGACCTGAGAGAATTACATTAGGCTATATAAATTGCTTCATTTTTTTTGAATTTTACTTTATTTTTAATTTTTGTTTTATCCTTTTATTTTCTTTTATTTTATTTACTTTTATTTTATTTTATTTTATATCTGTGCCTATCTTGAGGTCACAGTATAGTTTACCAGCTAAAGCCAGAGGTTTCTAGACTTTGGGAATTGCAACACCTTGCTCTACTTGGTGTGATTTCATAATATGCTCATTTCTCCGTAAAAAAAAAATGCCACTTAATATTTATTTCACATTTACATTTAGATAAATTTATATGGACATGTTTATGCACTATAGCTGCCCTCAAACTACTGCGATGTCCAATGGAATGCTTCCAAGCATCAAGTAGACTTGAGGCTGGCTCCTGATTCTTACTCTGGCTCTAATATCCAGGGAAAGTAGGTTTTGACTCTGAAGACATAGCCAGCAAGAAGCGTAACTAGATAACTGATGTTTCTTAAATGTTTTAATGGCACTGCTCTGGAGTGAGACTATAACTAATGTCCTGACCAGTCTTGGTTCTTGGAATAATTTTATAACTCTGGCATCTTTTTTTTTTTTTTTTTTTTTTTTTTTTTGCGGTACGTGGGCCTCTCACTGTTGTGGCCTCTCCCGTTGCGGAGCACAGGCTCTGGACGCGCAGGCTCAGCAGCCACGGCTCACGGGCCCAGCCGCTCCGCGGTATGTGGGATCTTCCCGGACCGGGGCACGAACCCGTGTCCCCTGCATTGGCAGGCGGACTCTCAACCACTGCGCCACCAGGGAAGTCCCCACTCTGGCATCTTTGAACAGTCTGTCACAGTGCTTCAGTTTCTCTGGACAATGTTTGATACTGAACCTCTGTGATGGTTAATTTTATGTGTCACCTTGACCAGGCTAAGAGATACCCAGATAGCTGGTGAGACGTTTGTGGGTATGACTGCAAGGGAGTTTCCAGAAAACATTAGCATTTGAATTGGTAGATAGAGGGCCTGGATAGAACAAAAAAGTGGAGGAAGGGCAAATTTGGTCTCTATCAAATTTGGGATATCCATCTTCTCCTGTCCTCAGACATTGGCTCTCCTGGTTCTTGAGTCTTCAGATTCAGACTAGGACTTAGCCCATTGGATCCCTGGTTCTCAACCCTTTGGCCTTGGACTAGAACCATACCTCTGTTTACCTTGGGCCTCCAGCTTGCAGATGCAGATCATGGGACTTTTTAGCCTCCCTGAGTGAGCCTACCCTCATATTAAGTCTTTTTCTATCTATCTGTCTATCTGTCTATCTATCTACCTGTCTATCTCCTATTGGTTCTGTTTCTCTGTAGAACTCTAATACACCCTCCTCATAGATAAACTTTTTTATTCGGTCACTAAGTATTTTGACGGATTGTGGTGCTAGGTATTGCACCTATAGAGTAAACGTTGATGATTTCTGAGAAATATGGATATAGATATTGTGAAAAAAGAAACGCTATAGCTATAAGTGAAAATGACATAGATGAGAAGAGAGATTACATTTGGCAGCAGGAGTTGTTACACTGAATTATAAAACAATACTGATCATTTAGTAAAGAACAAAGCAGAGCATGTACTCGAGAGTCAGTAGAAACCTTCCATCTTTGGAACTGTCTCTTTAATGCTTTCCAGTGGTTATATCTACATGTTTGCCTCTGCATAATGAGCGGCATTTTCTGGAATATTTTTATATGATTTAGAAAAAGATATGGCATTTTCTGTGAGATATCTGGAGACCCAGTCTCATAATTGGATGTGAAAATCAATAGACATAAGGGAAAAATAAACAACAACAAAACAGGATTTAGAACAATTATATCATAAAATTTAGAAAAAAATGAATAAAGTAATTGAAAATAAAATGCATTAAATTATTCAGACTGGTTATCTATGATAGGTCATTTCTTCTTACCGCTATTATAAATTTTCAAAATTATTTATAGTGGCAAGGACTTAAAATTTAACGAAGTTTATTTTACTCATTTTCAATTGTACAATTAAACTGCATTAATTCATAATTGTACAAAATGTACAGTGCTTTTTTTAAAAAAAACATTGAGATGAGTTGTTTAGACTAAATATGAGTGCTGTATGCATAATGTGAGAACTTACCTCTGCACTATTGCTGGAACACGTACTTTTACATGAAAGAGTATTAAGAGTCTACAGAGCCCAGCATAAATGTCCTGAGAGCATTCTGTAACTGCTTACCCATCCCCACCCACCCTGGCCCTATCCCCACCCTCCCCTACCACATACATACCCTGTCTGTGCTCTGTTGTATCATAAAAACCTCTCTCCCTCAGTTATGCTCTCTAGCATCTCCATAGCCATACCCATAAAACTACTTTCCTCATCTTTTGAACCTCTCTTCTCGGCATATAATTTTCACCCATTATAATAAAGCACACGGCTGTTGGTAGCAGTACAGGTATACGCATGTATGTCATACTCTCTCACTATGAAACATTTAGACTAAATAATGGAAATGATTGACCTGGTTTATTCCCAATATTCATATTTTATTTATTATTATAATTAGTTTGATGCATATCAGATAGAGGGAGTGCCATGTGCATTTTCTATGGGTAGGTTTCTGTTCTTATTTTTTTCCCTTTCAACTACCCATTAATAAGTTTTAGTAAATAATAAGAGGGGGGCTGGGTGAAAGGCAGACTCTGTACCATCCATACAACTCTTCTGTAAACCTAAAATTGTTCCAAAATAAAATGTTTTTACAAATAAGAGGAGGAGAAGGAAAACCCGAATATGAGGAAGGAAAGAGCAAGGGAGAAGGTGAAAAAATGCAAAGTTTGTGGTTTTAGGGACCAAGAGACAGAAGCCCTTCATACATTAACAGTACAATCATGCCTGCATTTGTGTTTGGCTGACGATTTGTGGCAATCAGTTTTAGTATTGAGGTATGTTAATAAGGGCTTAGGCACCTCCAAATCAATTAAATTCGGTTTATTAATGCATAATTCAACATTGTTGCGTAGAGCAGAATGCTTAGAAGTATTTTAAAATTCTATCTTCTGATGTGGCCTGAAATATTTCAAGGAAACACCCACTGTCAAGTGAGTGAAAATGAATAATTATGGGAGCCCTAAAACCCCACAGTTGAGCAGACAAGACAGCTGCTATTATTAAGCACTCCAAATTGAAAGTATGGATTCTATCATTATAAGAACAAAGACAGTGCTGTGATAATTATGGAAACGCTATAGCTTCCATTTTTGCTAATGTTTTTAGTGGAACATTTAAAGCCACAAAAGGTTAAGATAGCTCAATTTCTGTATCTTGTTACTCACTTAGATGAATGCAATTTTTTTTACCAATTGTAGTCATAACAGAGCTTGCAATCCCTGAAACATCATGATAAGAAAGCGCCAATTTGAGCAAGATATTAAATGATAATAAACATAGTGAAGACTCAGTGGGGGTGGTATTGTTTAATGTCAGTGGTGATTGAAAGTACCTTTTAGATGACTGAAGCTTTGTTGGCCTCGTCTGCTTATATTAATTTCTCCTTTTCAAAGGCCATTATCTTAAATTGCATGTTGTATAACTTGTGCCACCTCCCTCCATCCCGCAGCACCACTCCTAAAGCAACCTGAGGAAGCGTACTGTAGGAAAGAAATCTTCCCTTGTCTTAGCATCCAAGGAGATTACAATCTTGAGACTGTAATAGGAATGTATTAAACTTTGTACAATTTCCTTTTGTCACGTGAATTGAATCCCGTTGTGCTATTTTCTATACTCCTTTCAATCTTTGTCGCAAAAAGGATCTCCGAAAGTGTTAGCATTGCTTAAGCAACCCTGGCCTGGTTTTAAACCAGTCAGGATCTTACAGTTTTATTGGCTCTGAATTTCTTTCCCTGAGAAAACAAAGCAAGAAGACTGGGACAAACCTACCCAACAGATGACAGAACACGGAAAAGGTCTTTGTCCTTTGGCTCAGGCAGGTTTAACAAGGACAATCAATAATCTTCATGTTGATCATATACAAAAAAATTGAAAGGGAAAGGGAAATGTCGCAACATAAATCCAATCTGGTGACAGTGACTGCACTTCTCTGCAAGAGGGAGACTGAAACACTACAAAGGTCTTGGCTCCAGGTTTTCAGTTTCTAATCACAGGCTCTTCCTCAAGTGTCAGACTTTCCACATTTTCATTAACTACCACTCTTACCTCTGAGGTTAAGATGGAGTCACTCAAAGGTTGATGGCGTCTACAGACTTTGATATTGCCTTGAAATGACCAACACCAACAAAGAAAACAAAATCACTCTTATTAAGAAGGAGAGGGCTTCCCTGGTGGTGCAGTGGTTGGGAGTCCGCCTGCCGATGCAGGGGACACGGGTTCGTGCCCCGGTCCGGGAAGATCCCACATGCCGTGGAGTGGCTGGGCCCGTGAGCCATGGCCACTGAGCCTGCGCGTCCGAAGCCTGTGCTCCGCAACAGGAGAGGCCACAACAGTAAGAGGCCCGCGTACCTCAAAAAAAAAAAAAAAAAAGAGAGAATTGCTCCTCGGAACTTGATTTTGTTTTGATCTCTAGAGTGTCTTTGATGTCAGGCAAAGCTGCTGCATACAATGCACAGTCTTTGGAATTTTGGTTGCCTGCAAATTAAACTCATTTTGTTCAAGTTTAAAAGTAAAATATTTTTTGCTGCTTATTTTTATATCGACTTCAAAAAATTCCATAGCACCAATAAATAATTTCTCCAAATAAAATCCATAACATTCACACCATTAAAGTACGAAGTGATAAAGAACTACATGCTTTAACTTAGCTGAAACTTAAAATTGTTCATCTTTTATTATGAACTGGTGAACTAAGTGAACTGGTCTATAAGATCTCTGCCTTGTTTCAGAATAATTAATTTGGAGGCACATGTTTTTCAAGTAGTACATGTTTTCCAAGTAGCTACATGGAACATAGGATTAGAGATAAGGAAACCAAGGTTATAGGTGATAAAATCTTGGGTGGGTGAGCTATTTTCACCACATGATATCAGAGATCAGCATTACCCAATGGACCATAGATTTAGTCTGTGTCCCTTTCTTAGGACCAACTCAGAAATAATCCCATTAGACTTTAGTCCTATCAAAAATCACTAGAGGAACCACTGAATCTTTCTGAAAAAAGATTTACCAACAGACCACTTGTCAGATCCACGTTACTCTGTTTTACACTTACATGCCATGTTGATCCAAATCTGAAATAGACACAGGTTATACAATCATATGGTACTCCAACCAGAGTGGTCACAAAATGACCTAAACGGTATTCCATTCAGATCTTATCCCTTTTTCTCTCAGGATTTTACCTAAAAATAAAAATTGGTGGAACTGAAGAGCCAACCAATAATATCAATAATATTTAATGAGTGTTTGTCCTGTGTTAGGCACCATCTGAACTCTTTACAAGTGAATCTCCTTAGAGTTCTAGGTCATTTATAAGGGAGATCCTATTATTGCCTTTTACCAAAAAAATGAAGCTCAAACTAGATACATAATTTACACATGTTATCACAGCTAAGAGACAGGCAATCTAGGGCGAAAATTATTTTTAATCAGTAATTTTTCTGCCTTTCTCTGCTACCCTTGTTCTTTATATTGGGCTATCTTATTAATTGACTAATGGAAAGAATTGTCCAGGGCCTTCTAAAACTTTAGTTGACTTTGACTAAATTTTCATTTTAAAAATTATATGTGTGTGTGTGTGTGTATATATATATATATATATACACACATCCAGATTGTTCATAATTTTTTTTTCCAGAATACAAATTTATTTGGCATTTGGATAAAACGGTTCTCACAGCATCTTAAGAAGAGAATTAGTGCCAACCGAACCAAAATAAACCCAAACTAAAAACGCTTAGTGAAAGGAAAACATAAATAGGCCTTGAGACAATGGCGTATAGACACCCACCCCCACCAAGCAGGTCAGCAGCTCTCACAGCAGCACAAGACTCTCAGCCAGGGCTGGTCGGGGTTCGTCTGACCACCGAGCACAACCAGATCTCACGATGGTGGGCCTGGGTGGAAGGCCGACTCCACCTCTCCCCATCTCCTCCCCCAGTGGAGCTCAGCCCCTGGGGCACCAGCTCCTGGGGACACTGCAGGCAGCAGGCAGGGCTGGGAGCAGTGCCGCATGTGGGCAGAGCAACCCCGGACAGAGCCCTGGCCTGTCCAGAATCAGGGCCCCCTCTGTGGTCCCCACGGCCTGCTTCAGGCCACCCCCTCAGTGCCTCCCACACGCCCAACTGGCCCAGCAGTCCTTCAGTCCCCAAGGAAGTCCCCAGTCCCACACATCTAGTGCCAGCTGCCCTGCCCTGTACACATGGGTCCGTGTCCTGGGCCAGAGACATAGGGGCTGGGAGGCACCCTGAACTGTTGGGGCCAGGCCCCTGTGGGGATCCACGAGGGAGCCCACTCCAAAGCAGGAGTGCTCAGGACCCTCACCTGGCACCAACGAGGCCTGCGACCGCTGCTCTGTGCCCAGAACAAGCAACAATACTTTTAGGAACTGTTAAGGCAACATGATTGAAGTCAGATGCTGTAACTTTTCTGAGGGTTGGGTCTTTTTGTTTACTCCAGGCATCAAAATATCCCCTGTGCTGCCACACAAAAAAATAGATAGATAGCTATAAATATAGGTGGAGATACTGATATAAACACAGACATTAGGACAACCATCTAAACGAGAAGATGGGAAACTGCTTTTTTGTAATCATAACCAAATAAGAGTCTGAAAGCTGTCCGAATGCACATCTCTCAAACTTACAGTTAAAACTGTTCATTATACTCCATTTTTTCAGGTTGTAATGCAAAGCAACTGCTTGGACACCTGGAACAAGGCTGCTTTAAGTAATCTTCAGATCCTAGAATCTGTCAGGATTATTTTTCTCTGTGTGTTGACTCCCCTGGTGCTCTTACCATCAAGATTACCTGGAAACAAGACTAGACCAATGCATGGAAGCTCTCAGTGTAAACCAATTAAACCTGTTTAATAATAGTTCTTGAGCTTCCCTGGTGGCGCAGTGGTTGAGAGTCCGCCTGCCGATGCAGGAGACACGGGTTCGTGCCCTGGTCCGGGAAGATCCTATGTGCCACAGAGCGGCTGGATCCGTGAGCCATGGCCGCTGGGCCTGTGCGTCTGGAGCCTGTGCTCTGCAACGGGAGAGGCCACGACAGTGAGAGGCCCGCGTAACGCAAAAAAATAATAATAATAATAGTTCTTGCCCTTTAAAAACCTACATAACTTGTAGTGGTACATCAAGACTTGCATAATCTCTCAAAGTCTTGCAACAAAGTTTAAGCATTTCCTAAAAAAACAATAATTATATTACATTGTGTCTGTGCCTGAAACCAGTGTAAATTTTTCAGATAAAAAATTACAAATGAACAACTCTTTAGATAAAACTGTCTCTGCATTTTGGAGTGCTGGGAATTAAGTTTTTTTTTTTTTGCGTTACGCGGGCCTCTCACTGTTGTGGCCTCTCCCATTGCGGAGCACAGGCTCCAGACGCGCAGGCCCAGCGGCCATGGCTCACAGGCCCAGCCGCTCCGTGTCATGTGGGTTCCTCCCAGACCGGGGCACGAACCCGTGTCCCTTGCATCGGCAGGCGGACTCTCAACCACTGCGCCACCAGGGAAGCCCGGGAATTAAGATTTTAAAAGATAGCAACATGATGTTAGTAAACAATATACACAATAAATATTGATAAGTAGTATTGTTTGATTGGGGACTAACTGTTGTCATTGGAATTATGGTTTAATTTCCTTTTAGAAATGGAAGTGGTAATGGTTAGTAATGAGGTAGCACTGTTACTAGGGGGAGTTTTAAAATTTTACGGAGGACGTTTTTTGGTTATATCAATGATGAATGTGCTAAGGCATTTAGTGAGTGGAAACAATGAATGCTAAGTATCCCACAAATGCACAGAGTTGTCTTATTCAAATTTTAAATATATTCCCAGACAGTCAAGTACAGACATCAGATGGAATCATTTATGTTCTACTCTAGTAATGCATATTACTTTAATATAATTATACTTTCTGTTTATTTCTTAAAATTGTTAAAGCTAGGATATTACATTGACTTTTAAAATTACATTATTGGTAGCTTTGTCATCTATTAATTTCATTTCAGAAAAGTAAAAATATTTGTTATAAAAAGATTTTTTTTTAACATCTTTATTGGAGTATAATTGCTTTACAATGGTATGTTAGTTTCAGCTTCACAACAAAATGAATCAGTTATATATATACATATATTCCCATATCTCTTCCCGCTTGCGTCTCCCTCCCTCCCACCCTCCCTATCCCACCCCTCCAGGCGGTCACAAAGCACCGAGCTGATCTCCCTGTGCTATGCGGCTGCTTCCCACTAGCTATCTACCTTACGTTTGGTAGTGTATATATGTCCATGCCTCTTTATCGCTTTGTCACCGTTTACCCTTCCCCCTCCCCATAGCCTCAAGTCCATTCTCTAGTAAGTCTATGTCTTTATTCCTGTTTCAACCCTAGGTTTTTCATGACATTTTTTTTTTTTTAATTCCATATATATGTGTTAGCATACGGTATTTGTCTCTCTCTTTCTGACTTACTTCACTCTGTATGACAGACTCTAGGTCTATCCACCTCATTACAAATAGCTCAATTTCGTCTCTTTTTATGGCTGAGTAATATTCCATTGTATATATGTGCCACATCTTCTTTATCCATTCATCCGATGATGGACACTTAGGTTGTTTCCATCTCTGGGCTATTGTAAATAGAGCTGCAATGAACATTTTGGTACATGACTCTTTTTGAATTATGGTTTTCTCAGGGTATATGCCCAGTAGTGGGATTGCTGGGTCATATGGTAGTTCTATTTGTAGCTTTTTAAGGAACCTCCATACTGTTCTCCACAGTGGCTGTATCAATTTACATTCCCACCAACAGTGTAAGAGGGTTCCCTTTTCTCCACACCCTCTCCAGCATTTATTGTTTCTAGATTTTTTGATGATGGCCATTCTGACTGGTGTGAGATGATATCTCATTGTAGTTTTGATTTTCATTTCTCTAATGATTAGTGATGTTGAGCATTCTTTCATGTGTTTGTTGGCACTCTGTATATCTTCTTTGGAGAAATGTCTATTTAGGTCTTCTGCCCATTTTTGGATTGGGTTGTTTGTTTTTTTGTTATTAAGCTGCATGAGCTGCTTATAAATTTTGGAGATCAATCCTTTGTCAGTTGCTTCATTTGCAAATATTTTCTCCCATTCTGAGGGTTGTCTTTTGGTCTTCTTTATGGTTTCCTTTGCTGCGCAAAAGCTTTTAAGTTTCATTAGGTCCCATTTGTTTACTCTTGTTTTTATTTCCATTTCTCTAGGAGGTGGGTCAAAAAGAACCTTGCTGTGATTTATGTCATAGAGTGTTCTGCCTATGTTTTCCTCTAAGAGTTTGATAGTTTCTGGCCTTACATTTAGGTCTTTAATCCATTTTGAGCTTATTTTTGTGTATGGTGTTAGGGAGTGATCTAATTTCATACTTTTACATGTAGCTGTCCAGTTTTCCCAGCACCACTTATTGAATAGGCTGTCCTTTATCCACTGTACATTTCTGCCTCCTTTGTCAAAGATAAGGTGACCATATGTGCGTGGGTTTATCTCTGGGCTTTCTATCCTGTTCCATTGATCTATCTTTCTGTTTTTGTGCCAGTACCATACCGTCTTGATAACTGTAGCTTTGTAGTATAGTCTGAAATCTGGGAGCCTGATTCCTCCAGTTCCTTCTTTCGTTCTCAAGATTGCTTTGGCTATTCGGGGTCTTTTGTGTTTCCATACAAATTGCAAAATTTTTTGTTCTAGTTCTGTGAAAAATGCCAGTGGTAGTTTGATAGGGATTGCATTGAATCTATAGATTGCTTTCGGTAGTAGAGTCATTTTCACAATGTTGATTCTTCCAATCCAAGAACATGGTATATCTCTCCATCTATTTGTATCATCTTTAATTTCTTTCATCAGTGTCTTATAATTTTCTGCATACAGATCTTTTGTCTCCTTAGGTAGGTTTATTCCTAGATATTTTATTATTTTTGTTGCAATGGTAAATGGGAGTGTTTTCTTGATTTCACTTTCAGATTTTTCATCATTTGTATATAGGAATGCCAGAGATTTCTGTGCATTAATTTTGTATCCTGCCACTTTACCAAATTCATTGATTAGCTCTAGTAGTTTTCTGGTAGCATCTTTAGGGTTCTCTATGTATAGTATCATGTCATCTGCAAACAGTGACAGCTTTACTTCTTCTTTTCCGATTTGGATTCCTTTTATTTCCTTTTCTTCTCTGATTGCTGTGGCTAAAACTTCCAAAACTATGTTGAATAAGAGTGGTGAGAGTGGGCAACCTTGTCTTGTTCCTGATCTTAGTGGAAATGCTTTCAGTTTTTCACCATTGAGGATGATGTTTGCTGTGGGCTTGTCATATATGGCCTTTATTATGTTGAGGAAAGTTCCCTCTATGCCTACTTTCTGCAGGGTTTTTATCATAAATGGGTGTTGAATTTTGTCAAAAGCTTTCTCTGCATCTATTGAGATGATCATATGGTTTTTCTCCTTCAGTTTGTTAATATGGTTTATCACATTGATAGATTTGCGTATATTGAAGAATCCTTGCATTCCTGGAATAAACCCCACTTGATCATGGTGTATGATCCTTTTAATGTGCTGTTGGATTCTGTTTGCTAGTATTTTGTTGAGGATTTTTGCATCTATGTTCATCAGTGATATTGGCCTGTAGTTTTCTTTCTTTGTGACATCCTTGTCTGGTTTTGGTATCAAGGTGATGGTGGCCTCGTAGAAGGAGTTTGGGAGTGTTCCTCCCTCTGCTATATTTTGGAAGAGTTTGAGAAGGATAGGTGTTAGCTCTTCTCTAAATGTTTGATAGAATTCGCCTGTGAAGCCATCTGGTCCTGGGCTTTTCTTTGTTGGAAGATTTTTAATCACAGTTTCAATTTCAGTGCTTGTGATTGGTCTGTTCATATTTTCTATTTCTTCCTGATTCAGTCTTGGCAGGTTGTGCATTTCTAAGAATTTGTCCATTTCTTCCAGATTGTCCATTTTATTGGCATAGAGTTGCTTGTAGTAATCTTCATGATCTCTTTTATTTCTGCAGTGTCAGTTGTTACCTCTCCTTTTTCATTTCTAATTCTATTGATTTGAGTCTTCTCCCTTTTTTTCTTGATGAGTCTGGCTAGTGGTTTATCTATTTTGTTTATCTTCTCAAAGAACCAGCTTTTAGTTTTATTGATCTTTGCTATTGTTTCCTTCATTTCTTTTTCATTTATTTCTGATCTGATTTTTATGATTTCTTTCCTTCTGCTAGCTTTGGGGTTTTTTTGTTCTTCTTTCTCTAATTGCTTTAGGTGCAAGGTTAGGTTGTTTATTCGAGATGTTTCCTGCTTCTTAAGGTGGGCTTGTATTGCTATAAACTTCCCCCTTAGAACTGCTTTTGCTGCATCCCACAGGTTTTGGGTCGTTGTGTCTCCATTGTCATTTGTTTCTAGGTATTTTTTGATTTCTTCTTTGATTTCTTCAGTGATCACTTCATTATTAAGTAGTGTATTGTTTAGCCTCCATGTGTTTGTATTTTTTACAGATCTTTTCCTGTAATTGATATCTAGTCTCATGGCATTGTGGTCAGAAAAGATACTTGATACAATTTCAATTTTCTTAAATTTACCAAGGCTTGATTTGTGACCCAAGATATGATCTATCCTGGAGAATGTTCCATGAGCACTTGAGAAAAATGTGTATTCTGTTGTTTTTGGATGGAATGTCCTATAAATATCAATTAACTCCATCTCGTTTAATGTATCATTTAAAGCTTGTGTTTCCTTATTTATTTTCATTTTGGATGATCTGTCCATTGGTGAAAGTGGGGTGTTAAAGTCCCCTACTATGAATGTGTTACTGTCGATTTCCCCTTTTATGGTTGTCAGTATTTGCCTTATGTATTGAGGTGCACCTATGTTGGGTGCATAAATATTTACAATTGTTATATCTTCCTCTTGGATCGATCCCTTGATCATTATGTAGTGTCCTTCTTTGTCTCTTCTAATAGTCTTTGTTTTAAAGTCTATTTTGTCTGATACGAGAATTGCTACTCCAGCTTTCTTTTGGTTTCCATTTGCATGAAATACCTTTTTCCATCCCCTTACTTTCAGTCTGTATGTGTCTCTAGGTCTGAAGTGGGTCTCTTGTAGACAGCAAATATATGGGTCTTGTTTTTGTATCCATTCAGCCAATCTGTGTCTTTTGGTGGGAGCATTTAGTCCATTTACATTTAAGGTAATTATCGATATGTGTGTTCCTATTCCCATTTTCTTAATTGTTTTGGGTTTGTTATTGTAGGTCCTTTCCTTCTTTTGTGTTTCTTGCCTAGAAAAGTTCCTTTAGGAGTTGTTGTAGAGCTGGTTTGGTGGTGCTGAACTCTCTCAGCTTTTGCTTGTCTGTAAAGGTTTTAATTTCTCCATCAAATCTGAATGAGATCCTTGCTGGGTAGAGTAATCTTGGTTGCAGGTTTTTCTCCTTCAACACTTTCAATATGTCCTGCCACTCCCTTCTGGCTTGTAGGGTTTCTGCTGAAAGATCAGCTGTTAACCTTATGGGGATTCCCTTGTGTGTTATTTGTTGTTTTTCCCTTGCTGCTTTTAATATGTTTTCTTTGTATTTAATTTTTGACAGTTTGATTAATATGTGTCTTGGCGTATTTCTCCTTGGATTTATCCTGTATGGGACTCTCTGTGCTTCCTGGACTTGATTAACTATTTCCTTTCCCATATTAGGGAAGTTTTCAACTATAATCTCTTCAAATATTTTCTCAGTCCCTTTCTTTTTCTCTTCTTCTTCTGGAACCCCTATAATTCGAATGTTGGTGCGTTTAATGTTGTCCCAGAGGTCTCTGAGACTGTCCTCAGTTCTTTTCATTCTTTTTTCTTTATTCTGCTCTGCAGTAGTTATTTCCACTATTTTATCTTCCAGGTCACTTATCCGTTCTTCTGCCTCAGTTTTTCTGCTATTGATCCCATCTGGCGTACTTTTAATTTCATTTATTGTGTTGTTCATCGTTGCTTGTTTCATCTTTAGTTCTTCTAGGTCCTTGTTAACTGATTCTTGCAATTTGTCCATTCTATTGTCCATTCTATCTCCAAGATTTCGGATCAACCTTACTATCATTATTCTGAATTCTTTTTCAGGTAGACTGACTATTTCCTCTTCATTTGTTAGGTCTGGTGGGTTTTTATCTTGCTCCTTCATCTGCTGTGTGATTTTCTGTCTTTTCATTTTGCTTATCTTACTGTGTTTGGGGTCTCCTTTTTTGCAGGCTGAAGGTTCGTAGTTCCTGTTGTTTTTTGTGTCTGTCCCCAGTGGCTAAGGTTGGTTCAGTGGGTTGTGTAGGCTTCCTGGTAGAGGGTACTAGTGCCTGTGTTCTGGTGGATGAGGCTGGATCTTGTCTTTCTGGTGGGCAGGTCCACGTCTGGTGGTGTGTTTTGGGATGTCTGTAGATTTATTATGATTTTGGGCAGCCTCTCTGCTAATGGGTGGGGTTGTGTTCCTGTCTTGCTAGTTGTTTGGCATAGGATGTCCAGCACTGTAGCTTGCTGGTCGTTGAGTGAAGCTGGGTGCTGGCGTTGAGATGGAGATCTCTCGGAGATTTTTGCTGTTTGATATTATGTGCAGCTGGGAGGCCTCTTGTGGACCAGTGTCCTGAAGTTGGCTCTCCCACCTCAGAGGCACAGCACTGAGTCCTGGCTGCAGCACCAAGAGCCTTTCATCCACAGGGTTCCTTAATTTGGGATGATTCGTTGTCTATTCAGGTATTCCACAGATGCAGGGTATATCAAGTTGATTGTGGAGCTTTAATCCGCTGCTTCTGAGGCTGCTGGGAGAGATTTCCCTTTCTCTTCTTTGTTCTCACAGTTCCCAGGGGCTCAGCTTTGGATTTGGCCCCGCCTGTGCGTGTAGGTCGCCGGAGGGCGTCTGTTCTTTGCTCAGACAGGACGGGGTTAAAGGAGCCGCTGATTCGGAGGCTCTGGCTCACCCAGGCCGGGGGGTAGGGAGGGTCACGGAGTGCGGGGCGGGCCTGCAGCGGCAGAGGCCGGCGTGACGCTGCAGCCTGAGGCGCGCCGTGCGCTCTCCCGGGGGAGCCGTCCCTGGATCCCGGGACCCTGGCAGTGGCGGGCTGCACAGGCTCCCCGGAAGGGCGTGTGGCTAGTGACCTGTGTTCGCACACAGGCCTCCTGGCGGCGGCAGCAGCGGCCTTAGCGTCCCATGTCCGTCTCTGGGCTCCGCACTCTTAGCCGCGGCTCGGGCCCGTCCCTGGAGCTCTCTCAAGCAGCGTTCTTAATCCCCTCTCCTCGTGCACCAGGCATAAAAAGATTTTTTATCTGATAGACTGAGATTTACAGGATAAGCAATGAAGAAAGCATTAATTAGGGTAGAAAAGCATAAGACCGAATCTTGGAAACTTCTAAACTAGAAAATGTCCAAAGAAATGTTATGATGGCAACTTAACGAGGGATAAAAGTTGTTGATATCATGTTATAGCGCCCAGGCTTGGTTTAATAGCTTGACCTTCTCAGCTCTCTTAGTGACCCACAGAGGCAAATGTTGATATCAGTGATATTTTCAATAGTTTCTAGGAGTACATTTTCAAACTGTTCAGAGAAAAGATTTTTTTCAATATTTGTCCGTGCCAACTTTTTGTTGTGTGTTAGTGGTGGTGGTGGCTTCATGTTCACTTTAACCCCTCTTGAGAATTACTCATAACATTTCCAAATGGAACTCTCCAAAGTTAGAGTAACATCTAAGAAATCAATCCAGAAGTCCTTGTATTAACAGCCCAAACTTTGAGGTATTTACATTCCTTTGTATTTTAGCCCATCTGGACTATATGACTGAAGTCTTGCCAGAAAATGTGACCTTTTGAATAAGCTTCAAATACTCAGTGGGCCTGTTGGAACAAATGCTCATGGGCATCAAAGAACACTCTTTTTAGGCAACGATCAGGATGAAGCCATATGTAACCATCCCTTGTGGGATTCTGTCCATCCTCTAAATAATTCAATTACCTGAGTAATCATAAAGCTTAAAATATGCTTACCTTTGTGTCTCTTTTGCTTATTAAACAAACATTCACATCTAGCGATATATTACAGAATTATCTTCAAAGAACATCATTTCTTTTTTTCTCTGAAGCCAAAAAATTATTAATGCAGATAAGACATAACTCAAGAGAAAGCATCTCATTAATTAAAATCCTAAATTGAACAACATAATAGGATTGTTTCTAAATAGTAGCTTAATAGTAATTTTTATACAAACAGAAATATACATGAACATATGAAGTATCCAATAACTTGTTGCTTGAGTGAATGAGTGCAGTAATTAATCAACGAATATATCTGTGGAGTATTTGTAAGTACTAGTTAAAACTCCATTTTGGAGATATGAGTTAAGCTAAAGCATAAAGAACATTCCAAATATTTTTATTATAGAAAGATCATGAAAAGATCCTAGTTAATCATATTAATGTAAATAATTATAAAATTATAAAATTTAAATATACTTGGTGCTTTCTTTGTGTCCCTGGTACTATTATTGAGATTTCATATCCATATTAAATCAGTTCATCCTCACAACAACTCTATGATGTATTGTACATCATTTTACAAACTAAGAATCTTATTAAGTGATTTGCCCTGGGATACGGATAACTTTGGAATTCATTAAAATAAAGAGCCTATTAACTGAACTAATGAGTAAAAAGATCAGGTGTATTGATGAAAATTCACAATTATAGACTTGTGATAGTTAAGACTTTTGCATTAAGTACTGGAAACATAAATTAAGCAAAAAAAAGAAGAAAAGGCAGTGAGGCTCCTTGACTTTTTTCTAGATCCCAAGGGTGATGTCCAGACATGTTGGAAGGACCAGAATCTGTCAGGAGTATAGCAGAATTTTTTTCTGTTCCTCATATTTGCCTCTCTGCTTAACTGTGGCATTTTTCTTTCTCTCTCTGATATCCAGTACACATGACCATCCATGGCTTTCAAACTAATGTGTTTCATTTCCAGCCACAAGGGAAAATTAAAATTCAGTTCAGATTTCAGATTCCTGGAGGAGGACCTTTAACTGTCCAGAGTGAGTCAAATGATAATTCCTGTTCCAATCAACAGTGTGTAGCTATGTAATTCTGTCCACCTTCTATCCTCAGCCATTCATTTACTACATGGTGCGAGCCATGCAGAACCAAGATGGTTGCTGGGAGCTATGCCTGTGACCATGTAGAGTGATAGCTTCCCCAATTTCAGATAAATACCTTAATAGGCATCTATTTAAAGAGTGAGGCATTCAGATGTCAAATATTCAAGAGAGAGTCTTGCTAGTTGCTCTAGACAGGTCTCCTAGGCTGGTCTATAGTGTTGTGGCATCATGCAGGTGTATCTGGGTCAGATTGTCAGGTTTTCTGAACAGAAACTACACTCGATCAACTTATCTATATATAGTATTTCAGATCCTAGGGAATTAACGTTAAACTAACTCATAGGAGACAGCTTTAAAAAAATTTTAGCCCCAGTTTAATACAGTGAAAAATAGGCCTGAGTCAAGAATCATGACTGATCCTGGATGTAAGACCTCTCAGGAGACTAAGTTACAGATTAGCTGCTTGTTAAAAACTGGCACAATCACATCAGATAATCATTGGCAGGTGAATTGTCCTTTCTCTAAGGAAAGAACACTTCTATCTAAGTAAGTAGGGCACACCTCTAGGATAAGGGAGCAGTTTCCACTAGTTAGTATAAGATAAACACTAAAATTTCTTGTGTTTCTCCCTTTTGTATGCAGTCTGCCTTCTCAGAATAGCAGTTGCTTTAGTTATATTCCAGACCTAAGGATGCCATTGTGATCCTATTGGAGTATTTCCTAGTCTTGTTCAATAAAATATTTGTGAACATCTCTCAACGTATATAGTTTTTCAGGGGGATCTTCTTTATTCTGATTTTTACCAGTTTTACATCAGAAAGTGACCTTTTATGTGTGTGTATGTGTGTGTGCGTGTGACATATGAAATACAGCTTGATTACTATCTTGAACATTCTGTAAACAAAGAACCTAAATAAGAAGTGTAGTTAAGAGTCAGGAAGTGGATGGGATCAGAACCAAAGTGCAAATATGAAAATAAGTGAAAATGGCCAAGGATGTGTGCCACAAATACTACTAGTGTAAGAGTAGCCATCTAATGTGCAAACTAGTGTGTCTGGAGATGTCAGGCTGGATCAAAATACAAGATCAAGATATACCTAGGTGAATACAGCATAGTGTGGGAAGGCCAAGAACCAATGGATTGGAATTATGGGGAAGCATTCATATACAACCTACCAAAATAGTTGCATTTGGTTGTACAAGTGGTATACTGCTGGGGGGCACTTCACATGTTAGTCGTAATATATTTGTATAATTATTACAAATTTATGGCAGATAATAAGATCTTGAAGAAGGGGTGCCTTTTTAAAATTCACATGAAGCTTTTATATAGGCTAAAGTGGTACCAGCTATCGTATTTGTACAGATAGAATGCAAATGAGACTAAAGGTTATAAAGGAAACCTAGTTATCTTAACTTCAGATCAATGCTAACTATACTTTTCAAGAGTGGACAACACATTACGTGCTAGTCATGAAATCAGACATTTCATCTCTGTCCACTATCAATGCAGACCACCACGTTATCCACCTAGCTGTAGTAACCAGCACTCGGTAGCTTATGATTTTGCTTAAGTAGATTCTGAACCTGTGATCACAACAGCTGAAATTTCTATTCTCATAGTTTAAAAATGTTCCTGTTTCAGAATTTTATTCAAATTTCTAAAGAAATCCTTCACATTTCTTTCAGCCTCTCCCTTTCCTTGAGGTACACTGTGAGTTTTTAGAATTTTGAATTTTCTTAAAATATGTGATTTGTGTGGTAGAGAGACACCAAAGAGAGAAAGAGATCACAAGAGAGCAAGCTTTAGTAATGGGGCTCGAGATGTTGAGCAAATGAGGCACAGGATGCTTCCATTAGCAGTGCTTTGACAGCATCGTTCCTATCACCCCTACTGTGGGATTGACTAACCAATGGTTTATTTTATAATTCGAAAGTCAAACTAAGGGTGAAAGAAAACTCCTTCTGTCTTGCCAATAATTCCACGCTTGGAGATGCACATATTCCCACGGGAGGCATGCAGCAGGTGTGAGAGCGTGAAGCTATTGCTGTTGGCTGTTGATTACTCTCTGTGTAATTTGAAAAGGTTTCTATTCCCACAGCTTTATGTCATATATCAACAGTAATACATTCATAATCATTAATCCAGCCTACTGGAGGTTTGGCCACTGTGACAGATGTCTGCTCAATTTCATATTGCGGGTTCTCACTTATTTCCCCCTCCCCCTGGAAAATCTTTTATATAAAAATCTAACATTAATGTATCTGATATGGTGCTTCCATCCTATAGTGACATTAGTTATCAACCTATAACTTCAAATGAATAGTTAATTAATGATAAGCCAAACACACCAGTACCAATTTAGCACACTTTATCTGCACTACAGTTTATGGCAAAGATTACTAGATAATAAACAAACTCTGAGGTATACTTTTGTTTTTAATAATTGGAATAATCCACTCTTTTGGTTATACACTTAAAAGCTGATTTTGTCTTAGAGTCTTAAAGACTTTGTCTTACTTTTTTGTGTGTCTTAGACTTGTGTCTTAGAGATATTCCATCATTGGATGAGAAATGTGGAGTAATCCTCAAACATCTCCACCAGGTTCAACAGTAATCCCAAGGCAGAAAATGTTGCCTGTACCACCTAAATTGACAACTCTTTGCAAGGGAAATTCCATGCATACTGAACACGCTCTGTACTTTTATCTGTTATCTGGCGGACTTCTGGTAAATGTATAAGAAAGGAACAACTCTATTTCCCTCTATTGTTTAGTTTCTTAAGAAACTCTTGAGTTTAAGGCATACATATATTTACTTTAAATATTCCTAACAGTAATTGGGTTTAAAGAAATACCTTCAGGGTTCTGATGTTACTTCTATCATTGTAATCCTTTAGCTTTGAATAAAATTGTTGCTATTGTTTTTAAGATTTGCCACTTGATTTGAGTTGTTTTATCCAGTGGGTGCCTCTGTTTTCATTTTCCTTGTATTTTTAATACATTGTACTAATTCCTTCTTTTAAATAATTTTCAGAATCTTAGAAGCAGGCATGGGTGATAATAATGAGTAATATACAAGAGCAGGAGGGAGGGAAGAAGAGAGAGAGAGAGAGAGAGAGAGAGAGAGAAAGCAGTAGCTCTCCACAGAAAGCAAGTAGGTCCTGTGCATACAAAGTTTTTTTTTGGTCTTTTTAGTGTATCATCAGATCACCCAGGAAGCACAGGTCAAAGCTTTAAAAAAAATCTGTCTCCTTCAGTTGTATTTGAATGCTTTTAGAAGAGCTTACAACAGTTCTTCTCCATTTGCATGTTTTCTAATTGCTTTGACAGTAAGTGGGAGGCAAGCTGGAAAGAACTGTGAAAAATATATGCTTGGTATGGATGAATCTGAGATTTCCATAAGGAATTCCATTTTCTAGCATCTGAGATCAATTTCTTATAATGACATTTAATAAACACCTTTTAACGTACCTCTTGTAAACCCTAAAGCTGCCTATTCTACAAAGTATATCTTCCATTGACTCTCATTTATCCTTTACCCCATTACGGAGTGTATTTAGTTGTATTAGTTAATTTATTGAATGATGTTAAGAAATATACCTAAATATTAAGATTGCTTTTTATATGCATCAAAGGTCCTGGGTCTAATTGGAGAACCAGTGACACTTTTCAATTAGAAGAATAGAAATATCTGGAGGATAGAGAGGACACAGAAAAGCATTTTCCATCAGTAGATCAAAGGTCATTTGCCCAGTGGTTAAGGCCATGGACTCTGGCAATAAGACTACCTGGTTGCACATACCAGCTCTTTTGTTTAAATCCCATGTGACCTTGGGTGATATACTTAATACTTCTATACCTTGGTTTCCTCATCTGTAAAATGGGTATAATAATAGTACCTAGCATTACTGCAAGGGTTTAGTGCACAGTTCTTGAACGGTAGGTACTGAAGAGCATTAGCTACTATATAGGATAAGTATACAGAGCATTTTAAAAAGTCAGACTTAATCTATTAGGGGCTTGGATTAACTCCACTTTCTCAAAGCTGGTGGGAGGGGTTTTCATTTGAAACAATGCTCCAACAATAAAACCATGGGAAAAATGGAACAGAGCCAGAGCTCCATCACTGAAAGCTCCATCACTTTCCATTACTGAAGGGCTTCAGTGAAGCCTTTGTCATGGATAATGAAGAGATCCATGACCAGGGAACCCTTCTAATTGGAAGATTTGATGGTTTTCCCCCAGGTTTTGAGACTGCTGAAGGGGGAAGTCAGAGGACTCCTAGAATAAATTGGCATATGGGGGAATTATTTGATAGCAAATCTTAAAGAAAAACTCCAGTTGTTATGTTCTTTTTTTCCACTGGGAATCCTAGCCAAACAGAAAGCATTGGCTCTGTGACAGCAGGCTTACAAATCTATCTAGTACGATTTTGAGATCTACAATATTTGTTAAAATCCAACCATTTTGCCCCCCAGTGATGGGAGGGGTGGTCAAATTCTGTCCATTGCCTGAAAGAAATCAATCGTGATCCTCTACATGACCACGCAGGGTCTTTCAGGCCACAGAGTCCATCTTTAATTGTATGCCTGGAGCTCCCAGATCTCCTTCACTTTTTTCTTTTCTGTTTTTTCCTCCAGTGTCCAGATTCCATCCTGTTTCAATACTTTGTGATCAAACTTCCATCCTAAAAAGAGTATATTGCCTCCTTATACTCTTCAGAAGGGATCAGCTGCAAAATAAACAAAACCTCATTGCTAATATTAAGTGCCCCTTCTAGCAATATCCTAATGCTTGCCTCTCTCCATTGCAACAGTGAGGGCATAAGGAGCATAGGCTAGACAGAAACACATCTCACCACAATTTGACAGAGACACAGAAGGAGAGCGTCTCTAAGATCATGTTCAATTCCACAATTCTTTACTTTCATCTCTACAAAAAAATGCAGCCTTGTTTCTGCTAAAGGCAGGAACCTCTATAATCAGACACAATTTGCCCAGCAATCAGTTGGTAATAAGGGATCAGTGTTCCAGTCAATTTTAAGGAGACTTTTGGATGATCTAAGAGTCTAAATTATAAAAGAGTTGTGGTAACGAGAAGAGCAGAGAGGGGGAAAGGAAAAGAATTAATAAAAGGAAAGGGAAACTGAAATAAAATCTATGCCCTGAATAAGCATAGCCTATTCAAAGTGCAGAGAACTAAGGTTGCTTTTTTTTTTTTTTTTTTTTTGCGGTACGCAGGCCTCTCACTGTTGTGGCCTCTCCCGTTGCGGAGCACAGGCTCTGGACGCGCAGGCTCAGCGGCCATGGCTCACGGGCCCAGCCGCTACGCGGCATGTGGGATCTTTCCAGACCGGGGCACGAACCCGTGTCCCCTGCATCGGCAGAAGGGCTCTCAACCACTGTGCCACCGGGGAAGCCCTAACCTTGCTATTTTTTAAGGTAATTTCTATGTTTCACATGACTTAGGTATACTATTTGACACTATTCCTTTTTCTCTAAATTGTATTTCAGTGATATTTTTAAAGAGGGAAGAAAAACTTTATTTTTTCCATTTAGATTAAATAATTCAGTGTAATGCTTCAAAAAGTGAAATCTAATCTCACATGACCTCTAAGGTCTTTTTGATCTCTACTCTTCAAGATGCTAGGAGTCTATGAAATGCTAAACACGTAACCCAAATCTGCCATGACCAAGTCGATTTCAGATTTCCATTGTTACCAGGCTTGTGGGCTAGATGGATATGAGCTTCGTAGAGTGGTTTATAATTTATCTGGTTGTCTTTCTATGCTTAATCCATCTGTGGGAGTGACAGCTTGACATAATCACTAGCTTCAAATAAGTAATTCCATTTACTATCAGTTTTTAATTTTATTTCCTCATTCCTTTATTGATGCAGTAAAATGCTGGTTAATCTGCCGAGCCCAGGCCAGCCCAATGTTGTCAGTATTAATTTCACACTACTGCATCTTCGTGTTTGGTCCTATACAGTAATTAAAGGAAATCATTATAAAGTTGAAATTAAGCTGGATGTATAATCCTTGGTTTAGTTTGCATGAGACCAATAGATGATTCATAGCAATCTTTATTATTTTCTTCACATAGCCAAGGTTTTCCTTCTCTAGTAAAATATTTAGTCACATGTATTTCTTTGTTAAAGTCTCTTTTATTCTATAATGTGCAACCTCCCCCGCAAAAAACCTATCCTTTAGGAAGATGGGAGTTATCTTTTAACTCTGGTAAAATTTAAATTTGCTAAGAGCAGTGGTTCTCAAAGTGTGGTACCCAGAGGAGCAGCATTTTAATGACATGGACTCTTAGGTGCTATAAAAAATTACCATAGACTGGATGGCTCATAAACAACAGAAATTTATTTCTCACAGTTCTGGTGACTGGAAGACCAAGATCAGGGTATCAGCATGGTCAGGTGAGGGTCTTCCTCCACGTAGAGACTAACAACCTCTCTTCTCCTTGTATCCTCAACATGGTAGAAAGAGGGTGAGAGAGCTCTAAAGGGTCTCTTTCATAAAGACACTAATCTCATTCATGAGGGTGCACCCTCATGAACTAATTACCTCCCAAAGGTCCCACATCCTAATACCATCACTTTAGGGGTTAGAATTTCAACATATGAATTTTAGGGGGACACAAACATTCAGTCCATAGCACAGGCAGTCTTGCTAAAATACAGATTCTACCAAATCAGAAATTCTGGGGGACGGGGCCCAGCAACATGTGTCTTAATAAGCCTTCTAAGTAATTCTAATGTATGCCAAAGTTCGAGAACCACTGATTTAGTTTTTAAAGCATTTCACACACTACATCTACTTTGCTCCTCATGACAGCCTGCACAGTGGCTTCACTAACCCCATTTTATAAATGAAGAAAGGGAGGCTCAGAAAATCTCAAGGATTTGCTTAAATTCACAGAACTGATAAATTGTAGAGCCAGGATTTAAATCTGAAATTTCACAATGCTCTTTCCACCATATTCATGGATTTTAAATAGATCTCAAAGGAAATATGCAGATGCCCAATGTATAAATTAGGTAAAAATCAATTATTGATTATTTTATATTTATTTTTATATGAAAATTATTTTATATTTATTCTTATGTGGGAGTATAACTTCCGTAAAACCACAATCATTTACTTCACCCCCTACTCCCTCATGTACACACACACATCGCCTTTTCTCACCAGCCATCCATTAGTGAATTATTCAAATCATAATGCACAGACTCCACTTTAAATTCTGTCCAGACTGGGACCTTCAATGTCATGCTGAAGAATTTAAGCTTTGCCTACAAATCAGTGAGTCTGCTCTTCTGGGCCACGGATGGATACTTTGTTATGGAAGGTGGGCTGGAATTTTGCAAGAGATCCACCAATCTAGAAGCACAGCAAGCAGTGAGTTTAAATCGAATGAATAATAATATCTCATTCAAATAAGTAATACAAATCTTCAAATATCTGTAACTAATAAAATACCTATATATCTAACAGAACACTAAATTCCAAGTAATTTTATGTCATCATGGATTTTCTCAAGTGACAGATACCAAAAGTTCAACTACTAGAACATAGGCATTTCCAGAATTTATGGATGTTAAGAAGGAAATTCAGACTCAAAGTTTGATAAGTCTTGCCATTTATCTAACTTCTTTGTTCTCTATTCACCATACCTCCTGTTCTCATTCAAATTCAGGGCTTAATTTGCCTTGATGATCAAAGTAACTTGGATGACCATACAATTAGTCATTCAAACTAGGATATTTTTGAGACTGAGAGAGGGCACTATTAATAATTACACTGGGATAGGTGTTGTAAACCAGGGCAGCCCTAAGCAAAGAGGGGGCTGTGGTGGTCATAGCAGAAACCACTTCCTTCCCTGACTCTCCTCTCTCTTTCTACCCAACATACATACGGTTTTCATGGCTAATACATAACCCTGGTCATGTCACTTGTCTCCTCATTCCCGGACACAATAAAATTGGGCTTCTTTATGCTGACATTTCAAATCCTGCAGGATTTCAGGATTTTTATTTCAACCATTTTCTCCAGTCAAGACCAGCTACATAATTTTTTTGGAAGTTTGTTCCTCTTAATCTCCCTCACCTATTTCTCTCCTCCCCTGACACCCCCTCCCCTCTGTTTGTTGTGTGTCTATGACTCTCTTTCTATTGAGTTTTGTTTGTTCATTTGTTTTTTAGATTCCACACATAAGTGAAATCATACAGTATTTGTGTTTCTCTTTCTGACATATTTCACTTAGCATAATACCTTCTAGGTCCACCCATATTGTTGCAAATGGCAAGATTTCATACTTTATATATATATTTATATATAAATATACACACACCTATATATTTATATGTGTGTATATATATATGTATGTATTTATGTATTATGTATCATCTTCTTCATTGATGGGCACTTAGGTTGCTTCCATATCTTGGCTATTGTAAATAGTGCTGCAGTGAACATAGGGGTGCATGTATCTTTTCGAATTAGTGTTTTCTTTTTTTAAAATAAATACCCAGGAGTGAAATTACTGGACTTATGGTAGTTCTATTTTTATTTTTTGAGGCGTCTCCATACTGTTTTCCACAGTAGCTGCACCAATTTACAATCCCACCACCAGTGTTTGAAGGTTCCCCTTTTTCCACATCCTTGCCAACACTAGTTATTTCTTGTCTTTTGGGTAATAGCCATTCTGACAGGTGTGAGGTGATAGCTCATTGTGGTTTTGATTTGTATTTCCCTGATGATTAGTGATGTTGAACATCTTTTCTTGTGCCTATTAGCCGTCTGTATGTCTTCTTTGGAAAAAATGTCTATTCAGATCCTCTGCCCATTTTTTAATCAGGTCGTTTTTTTTGTTTTTTGGGGGTTTTTTCTGATGTTGAGTTGAATGAGTTCTTGGTACATTTTGGATATTAACCCTTTATCAGAGATACCATTTGCAAATATCTTCAGTAGGGAGCTACATAATTTTTGAGGCCCAATGCACAATGAAAATGTAGGGTCCCTTGTTCAAAATTTGTTAGGAATATCAAGATGGCAACAACAGAGCAATAAACCAAGTGTGGAGCCCCGTAGAACTACACAAGTCACACATCCATGGAAACTGGCTGAGCCGCCAATAAAACCAGACTATCTACTAGCCTCTTGGACATCTGATGCTTGCCCCTCTTTCCCAGGTCCTCCTCTGAATTCATTATCCCTAATTTCTGTCCTTTGAAACTAGGTGTAAGGCATTCTGTTTTTCCTCCATAAAGTTTATCTTAATTCTACTAATTTCTTCTTTCTTAAAATCCCCAATTCTCTTTTGTTTGCATATGTCTCTTAGGTCATGTTATATTACTTTAATCATCTTATTTTACCTTACTCTTCCTCACCATCTAGTTTCCAGTTCAGTTTAGTTATGTAAACATAATAAGAATTTCAAGAACGTTTGCAGAATGTACACATTAGTAATTTTTAAATTTGCTTTCTTTCCAAATATGTAAAATATTATTATTTGCTGACAACAATCCAAACTCCAGCATAAGTTTTCAACGTTGCCTAAATATGTATTGATTTATCCTCATTTGGGGGGAATTCTTTAACGTATACTTCCACACAACATATTCTATCTAAAATTTCCTTTGTTCTTGTACCTTATGGAGAAGGGAAATGCTGTTCACTAGGCACGTATCAAGTGCCAATTAATAAAATAAGAACATTTACAAAATGCATCTCATTTACTGCTTGCAAAACCCATGTACTAATATGCCCACATTACAAATGAAACTAAGACTCCAGGGGTAAGGTCACCTGCCCCAAATCACACAGCCTGTGACACAGTCAGTATTCAGACAATATCTGCCTGTCTCCTGTCTGTACCTCACACCATCAACACTACTTTCCTAAGAGCAGCTCATTAATAATAGAAGGTGACAGTCTGTCAATTTTACATTCATTTTATTAAAAGGTGACAACAAACCATCAAGGGCAATGATTGGACGTTTTCACAGGGGTGTCCACCTGGCTGCATCTTTCCCCTGTTTTTCTGATAAGGAGATGAGCCATCTTCAGGACAGGGTCAGTTCTGAGGCCACTCTAGGAGATTGGGTGGCCTGGCAGGGGGTCCAGAAGCAGCCCCACAATCCTCATCTCCTCTCCCTTCTGAATATGACTCAATGAACTACAACTTTATCATGCCCCTAATAATGCTCTGCAGCCTCTAAATATTTGTTGGCTAAAAATGAATAAATGGAGACATTATAAAACTCTTGGATTCCCACAGTTGACTCCAATGAGAAACACACTTCAACTAACAACTCCAGATGGAAATAAACCCTGAGGATGCCACAAGGGTCCACAAAGCCCCTCCACCACCCAAGACCAGCCTCCCTTAGACAAGGACATTTTCTTTGCAGAGCTTCAAATCTTGATTACAACATATCCTTAGTTGTTGGGTCCTTGGTGATGTTAAAGATCTTGCCTTTGAACCATAGTTCATAATCCTGATTTGCCTAATAGCTGTGCTGTCCCCAGAATTGCCCTCAGAATCAACAAATTACCATTTGCATTTAACGATTAGGAAATAGCTGCTGCTCAAGAGAGGAAAAAAAAATCATAGCTGTGAGAAGCTCACTTTAGGGCAATTACTCTGGATGGAAGTAAGGGTCTGAGGTCCCTAGGAAATGGGAAGAGTTCGGAACAATCAGAGGAAAGGTTATACTTAACTGACTAATTAGAAACCTCAGTCTCTAAAATGAGGAGGCCCTTGCAAGCTAAACGGTGCTCCTGGGGTGAATAGGGCTTTTAATGCATACTTCAGAAACTTGCCCCCTTCACCCCCTTTCTCTTCAGGGAGAAAGGAGTTATCTTGGAGCTTATCACTTCATTTCTAAGGCAGATCACAGAGACAGCAGAAGAATCAATGAAACTATTTTTTCTCTAATTTTGACACTGATCCATTTTTTAAGTTTCAGCTCCGGAGTCAAATTTCTCTGTAATTTCTCTCAATTCCCAAAGAAAAGGATACAAAACGTTACAGTAGGAAAGATGATGGATTTTGGATTCAGTTCAAATGTTGACTCTTTTATCTACTTGCTGGTAACATTGGACACATGACTTAAGCTCTTTGAGCCTCAGATAGCTCTGATGATGATCCTTACACAACAAATAAGATTTGTATGTGATGGTACTGGATTAATAAATGTTAGCTCCCTTCCCCTCGCAGCATCCCCACTGAAAGCAGTACCGTTATTAACACATTTCAGACCTTGCTTTATAGTAGGATTTGAATATACATGACTTGCTTCTCTTCCGTGATGCAAACTGCTTTTCAAGAAGGGGTGATGTGTATCCTTATAGGCTCAGTATACCTTCTGCAGCATGTGTTCAGTGCATGCTCTTTGCAGGGAATTAAAATATTTTATTCATGGAAAAGGAATGAACTTTGCTTCAAAAGGCAAAGTAGATAATCATTAGTATAGACATTTCTCCAAAGAAGACATACAAATGGCCCCTTTTTTTTTTTGCGGTACACGGGCCTCTCACTGCTGGGGCCTCTCACTGCTGTGGCCTCTCCCGCCGCGGAGCACAGGCTCCGGACGCGCAGGCTCAGCGGCCATGGCTCACGGGCCCAGCCGCTCTGTGGCACGTGGGATCCTCCCGGACCGGGGCACGTACCCGTGTCCCCTGCATCGGCAGGCGGACTCTCAACCACTGCGCCACCAGGGAAGCCCTGCCACTTTTTATAGTTGTATAAAAAGACAGTCAGCATCACTAATTATCAGGGAAATGCAAATCAAAACCACAGTGAAATCACCTCACACCTGTTAGGATGGCTATTATTTTCTTTTAAAGAAAAGGAAGAAAATAACAAGTGTTGGCAAGTATATAGAAAAGTTGGAACCCTTGTGCACTGCTGGTGGGAATGTAAAATGGTGCAGCCACTATGGAAAACAGTATGGAGTTTCCTTAAAAATTAAAAATAGAACCACTATGTGATCTGGGTATTCATCCAAAAGAATTGGAAACAAGATCTCCAAAAGATATTTGCATTCCAGTGTTCACTGCAGCATTCTTTATAATAGCCAAGATTGGAGACAATCTAAATGTCTGTTGACAGATGAATGGATAAAGAAAATGTAGCATATACATACAATGGAATATTACTCAGCCTTAAAAAAAAAGGAAATCCTGTCATATGCTGCAACATGATGAACCTTGAGGATATTATAAATGAAATAAGCCACTCACATCAGGACAAATACTACATGATTCCGTTTATTTGGTATATCTAAAGTAATCAAACTCATAGAAGCAGAAAGTAGATTGATGATTGCCAGGGGCCGGGGAGCAGAAAATAGGGAGTTGCTCCTCAACTATATAGAGTTTCAGTCATGGGAGATGACAAACTTCTAGAGATCTGCTGTACAATGATGTATGTATAGTTAACACTACTGCACTGTACACTTAAAAAATTGTTAACAAGGTAGATTTCATGTTATGTGTTTTTTACCGCATTAAAAAAAATAATCTGTTGCTAGTCCTGATTACTTGTACATTCTTACATTTAGTACTTTCTTTAAAAAATCTTGAAGGAATAGAAATATTTTTAGTGCCTTACTACTTTAGTACCCTAGGATTAAAGAAAATCAAAATGTATTCTTCTCTGACCAACACTCGCTTTTAGAACAGTGGTTTTTGATCTGAGTGTCACAACAGTTCAACCAGGAGGGGCGCCAAAAGTAAAAACATATATGGTTGAATGGTTAAGAGCTCAAGCTAAGGAGACAAATCCCAGTCTCATGTCTTACTGGCTTTGTCTTTTGAGGGAATTACCTGGGCTTTGGGTGCTTCATCTACTCAGATGTAAAACGAAAATAATAATGCTTCTCTTGCAGCATTATTATAATAGTTAAATGAGATAATACATCTAAAGCACCCAACTCAATCAATATAACTATTACCTTTAATTTGTACTCACAATAGAGAAACAACTCAGGTTGCAAATGATTATGTGTGTATGTATGTGCGTATGCATGTATTGGGTTGGCCAAAAAGTTTCTTTGGGTTTTTCCGTAAGATGTTACAGAAAAAACCGAACGAACTTTTTGGCCAACCAAATAATTGGCTTGTTTTATACAGGTTAACCCTACAAAAGCATGACCTTCAACATTTCTGTTACGGTTCAAATAACTATTTCATGATAGATTTATTTTGTCACGTTCAAATTTTTCTCAAAGTGGGTCACTTTAATCGTTTCATCTACAAACTACAGACTTGTTTATGACAGATTATGTGTGTTTTTTCTCTTCTTACCTCCTCTCCTCACCTCCACCCCAATATCTAGCAGAGTAGATTGTCTACTGTAGGCTCAGTAACATTTTTAAAAATGAATTAATTAACATTTTTAAATTTAATTTTAGAAAAACATACTGCAAATACAACATTAGAAGAGAATAGAACTTGCTCACTTCTTCTCCAAGCACTTTATATTCAGAATGCTTTAACTGGAATATTTATGTAAACATTTGCCTTCAAATTCAGAATACTTTAACTGGAATATTTATGTAAACATTTGCTACTGATGGGAGAGTTTATTTTATAGAACTATACAGTCAGGAGGATTATAAGGGGCCTAAACAGTTCATTTATTATGATTTCTAGGTTTATAAAATAGAAAATTAAAACCTGTATTGACCTAGAGGCTTGACTATCGAGGGCCCAAGCTATGGTCTTCTGGTTTCTGCAACCCAGCTTCATTGAATCAAGATCCCTGGCTTCACTACAGCTGAAACCATAGCTGATAAACAGCCTTCAGTGGACTTCAGAGTATTTCTGTCTATGGGAAAGAAATATACAAGTATTTATTCCATTGTACCCTCTGAAAGTCTTTCCCGTCCTCTCCTCTCAAAATTACACACACACACACACACACACACACACACACACACACACACACACACACACACACACACACACACACACACACACACACACACACACACACACACACACACACACACACACACTTTTTAAAACACTCAGCCAACACATGCGAAGTCCATCTGACCACCAGGGGGCCACCACGAGAATGGACAAGCCTATAAGAGACTCCTGTCTTAAGATACTCCCCTTGTTCTATCAATGTAAAACAGCTGTGTGAATTACTAAAACATGAAAAATATTCCCTTCCAGAAACTGCAATCTTTGTTCAAAGGACAATGCTTTAGCTGCATAAAATCACTCTGTTGGTAAAATACAGTGTAGCCCAAGATTTAGATTCAATACATTTTCATTCACTAACTGAATTCAAATAGTTATTTCCCTTCAGTAGTGACAGGATATTTTATAATTAAAAAAATTATTATTAATTTTTGATGAGATAAGTGGCATTGTGGTTAGTTTTCTTTTTAAGTCCTTGGCCTTCAAAAATACATTTTAACTATTTATTTCAAGAAGAGAGAAGAAGTATATGGGAAAATAGATTAAAGAAACATGGCCATGTGCATTATATAATGATCCAAACTATTTTATATACTATATGTATATTTATGTGATATAGCTTTATATTTAAATGGCATAGGTAGATAGATGATAGAGATGAAAATCTTATGATAAACCTCAACTGTAAATAATAGCTAGGTTTGTAGGACATGATCACAGATCTCTGTATCTTCTTTGAGTTCTTTTTGCCTTTTACATAACAAATATGTATGAGTAATAAAGCCAGAACACTATATACACAAAGTGTTCAAAAATTATGCATATTTGAAGGCATTAAAAATTATGTAAATATTAATATATGTTTACATAGCTGCATGATTTCTCTCTGGTATGTTAGAGAATGTGGTCATGTCAAACCATTGCTGGAATTTAATGATGGGTTAGATGTTTTATATGCAAACTACAGGCAAATTCCTTCTTTCCTCCAAGTGTATTTATGTCTTAAGGACTTCTTAGAATAGCGCTTCTAACCAAGGAAGATCCCTCCCACCCAGAGATATCTGGCCATGTTTAGCAACATATTTATAAAACTGTGAAGAAATGAAAGAGATTATCATACAGGAGAGCAATTTCCTTTAGGAAGAAGGAAGAATATTATGACTGAGACAGGATACCTGAAGGATCTCTTGGGTAACTATCCAAAGTCTGTTTCTTTTTTTTTTTTTTTGCGGTACATGGGCCTCTCACTGTTGTGGCCTCTCCCGTTGCAGAGCACAGGCTCCGGATGCGCAGGCTCAGCGGCCATGGCTCATGGGCCTAGCCGCTCCGCGGCATGTGGGATCTTCCCGGACCGGGGCACGAACCCGTGTCCCCTGCATCGGCAGGCGGACTCTCAACCACTGCACCACCAGGGAAGCCCCAAAGTCTGTTTCTTAATCTGAGTTAGATGCATCATAATAATCCATTAAGCTCTCCACATGTTTTATGCAGTTTCCTATTTTATAATAAATTATTTTTTAAATGTTATAACAAATATTCTGTTACAAGTTTTATTCTGTAATAAAAAATCATTTTATAAAAGCAAACCAGTCATTGTCCAACATTTGCTTGGATATCTCAGGTGATCTCACACACAGAATTGAGGGAATGACATACAAAAGTTGTATGCAGTGCCCATGGTACTATAGAGTAGACATCTCCCATCCAGGTGACAGCATGCAAGCAGAGTTTGAGTTGAATGTTCTTAAATCATACTTTCAATACACATCCTTTGCCTCACATTTACAGTCTCTTACCGATTTTAACTGACACAAACTGGAAAAAAATGACTTTCTAATATAAAAGGTAGGTGTTCCCATAATTGTAGTGCTTAATCACTATTTCTGTGACAGTTTACTACCACTGGAAACTCATATTTCCAATCCGTCACGTGTAATGATAAGTACTGCATGTTTAGCAAAATTACATTAGCATTTCATTAAATATACACAGTAAAATGGGTGACATTTCAAAGACCCTGAAGACTTGTCATTTGCTGGAATTGTTTAGGTCAGTAACTCTAATCACATTGCTCATTTGTAGCCAAGTCTCAATTATCCATGTGTAGCCTATCCACAAGAGACTTGCATGATAATTCACATCAACAGTCATTGCTTCCTGTCTGTAGATGTGAGTCCGGGGGGGGGGCTGGGGGAGGGGATGCTTTAGAAAGCATTTGCTCTGGCATCTAATTCACAGATAAGGAAAACGAAACTGAAAGAGGTTAAATGACTTGTCCAAGGTCAATCATCTGATAAATGGTAAAAACATGGAACTAGAATCCAGGTTTGTTTGATGCTAGGGCCAGAGTTCTTGCTTTCAGCACCTTCTGAATAATTTATACACTGTGTTCTTTTTTGGGGTTTTCAGGATTTAACCTGTTTTTAGTAATGTTTACATCACATGTGTTCCTTGTGACCCAAAAATATTACCACTGCCACCACTATGTAGAGAAAATTGTACTTTGATGGAAAAGTACACATTGTCTATAGCACATCCCTTTCCATTTTAAAATCTACAGCTTATCTATCTGTAAGCTGTAGATAGCTGAGAGTAATGCAAAAATAAATCTGGTCTATAGACATGTAAGTTCTATCCAGTGGGCATCCAACTGGTCTCCCTCCTCACTATAGAAGAGGTCAATTTTGCCTCCATTTTCACATTCATTTTGATATTCCTCATTGATAAATGTGTCTATTCTTTGGATCATCTTTTTAATAGGTTAGAGCATCTGCTTGATCCCCTCACTGATTAATGAGTTAAAGAAAATTTAATACATGTTCATTTTTACATCTGTATGAAAGTCATGAGTTACCTATGTTTTGAAATTATTTTTTAATTACAACAACTACTACTACTACTATTATGATTTCTACTACCATTGATACTAATACTACTGAATTTACCAGAGGTTTTGTGTTATCAGAAGTTCACTATAGTCTTTAAATGGGGCTAATGTTTTATTTGCACTAGGTCATGTAATCTTCACAAAAATCCTAAAGGTAGGTGAATCTTATTATTAACCCTCCTTTACAGATGAAGAACCTGAGGTTCAGTGAGGTTAATTGACTTGCACATGGTAACACAGGTGAGGTCATCCCTAGATCTTGATGCCCAGTTGCATCTGACTCCAGAACTCATGCTCTTAATCATAACACTATATTGGTTGTCAGCAACACCACTTAAGCCAAAATATTCTATGTGCTGGAGAATGGAAGCAGAAATACTGACTATATAGAAAGAAGGACAACTCAAGTTAAGCTGATGTTTCGTATCAGTTTATTACATGACTGTCTTTATATTATGCCTGAAATACGAATCTGAATCTTGGCAGGGCAAGGGGAAAATCAGCGCAAGGTCAAGGCAATAATATTGAATCCATTTAACTCTTACAAATTTTATTAATTGTTTCAATCATTGTATTAAAAATATTTTGTATACATAAGGTATTACAACTTTGAACAATAAGGTGAAAATATGCAAGAAAAATATGCTCCATGTGGCAATAGAAAAATGTGTTAGGGGCTTCCCTGGTGGCGCAGTGGTTGAGAGTCCGCCTGCCGATGCAGGGGACACGGGTTCGTGCCCCAGTCCAGGAGGATCCCACATGCCACGGAGCGGCTGGGCCCGTGAGCCATGGCCGCTGAGCCTGCGCATTCGGAGCCTGTGCTCCGCAACGGGAGAGGCCACAACAGTGAGAGGCCCACGTACCGCAAAAAAAAAAAAAAAATGTTAGAATTTTGCTATCAGGGGTTATTTCCTTCTTTATTATTAAAAATAATGATGAGACAATATCACCAAGTCCAATAAAATATAACTGGATTGTATACAGATGCACCTTTATTTATCCAACAAGGACACTATCAAAAGGGCAATTATAAATATTTTCATGCAATAAAATAATAAGTAGCTCTCTGATATTGTTACTTGTTCTTATTAACCTTTATGCATTGCCATCTTTGGGCCTTTCATCTTTGCATTTCTGAATGTTACCAAATTTCTCCATCTTCTAGATCTCCATGGCATTCTTTTATATTTTTCTCTTTTGGAGCTAATCACATTCCACCTTTATTTATTGTCAGGGTCATTTTTCCCTGAATTTTTACCTGCAGGGCCACTAGCATGAGGATTGCAAAGTGATGTGGTAGCTTCAAGTCATAACTTCAAGTTCAGTCCACTAATGGATCACGTATATGTCCACTAATGCAAACATTCCCCCACTAAGAATTTGGACCTCTAATTTGGCAGAACCAATGGTGATGGGAAACACAAATCCAAAGAAGGGTTGGTCATTAAGAATGATGATGAGAGAGACTAATGTTACTTCTTCCCTTTGGTTTCCAGACTCATGTGTTCTTGCTACTGGGTCAACATAGATCAGTCACAGGTTCAGTCTATATCCCACACTCTGCAAGGTGTTGTCCCTAAGCAGCATTTTCTACATCTGTCTTCTCAGCCTCATATTTATTCCATTGTTTATCAAGTCTGATACATTTTGCTTCCTAAACTTTTCTCACACTTTAACCCAGTACTACTGCCTTATTTCAAGTCCTTATCATCTACTTGAATTTTGCAATGCTTCCTACCTGGTGCTTTTCCTTCTTGTCTCTTATCCATTTTCAGTGGTGCCAATCATAATCCAAATGAAATGCCCTCCCTTCCAACTTATTTCTATATCTGCATTTGACATACTTCCAATCCCTATTGACTTGTTACTGCATTATTCATTATCCCACCCACAGCTTCAGCTGGCCCTTCAAACTTGACCACTGGCATTGCTTTCTGCTTACTTTGGATGTATTCTTTTACTGTGTTTCAAAACCTCCCTCTGACTACACCATCTCAAGTTATCCTGGTCTGGTCTACCCTGGATAAGGACCACTAGGTGTGGACTCGAGCACAGTGGACTGTTCTCTTGCCATATGTGCCCTTGCCTGCCAAGAAGAATCTGGACATTTCTTGCCACTGAACTGGTGTTCCTTTATGCCAGGGATGTTTTATACATGCCATTCCCTCTGTTTAAATGTCCTTCCCTTCTTCCTACTGGCAGGATCACTATTCAAGAATCAGTTCACATATTGCTTTATCTAGTAAGCCTCCCATAGGCATAATAAAAATATTCAGCCAGTCCTATAATTAACACATAGCAGTAATATAATACTTGTCACATTAATAATAATAACACAGCACAATAATAACACAAAACACAAGATTTATTAAATGCCTACTACATGTTGGTCTCTGTGTTAACCACAGGTATTACACTGGCCAATGTAGATCAGTCAACATCCAAACTATGGGATTCCTAAGAAGAAGAATCAGTTCTGTTTTCTTTCAGTGTCTAACATACAGTCTAATTCAAGACTTCATGATTGGTCTTTGTAAATAATTTCTGAACTGAATTAAATTGTTTGGGACATGCTCAGTTTACCATCTTTCTTTCTACACGGTTCACAAAACAGTAATTCTTTCATATTATGTCACTTAACACATTAAAATTTCAAACTTAATTCTTGCCTGAGATTCATTCTTCCAAACAACTGGCTTCAGTCTTGCATAACAATTCAATTCATCCTGATTGTAGTTTTTGCCTCAACAATAACAGCTTCCAGGACAGCAGAAAGGACTTTAATTATTCCTGTAGGGATTGGTGAAGGTGAGGACAGAGGAGAGCAAGCAAAAGCCCCATCGTGTTTGGCACATGGAGTGTTTGCTGTACTTTCTGCAGTGTATGCCAGGGCCTCTGCTTAACTGAGTCGAGGATTAACATATTCAACAAGCAAAGAATGGCTCAGCTCCCTGGGTACGTGGGTCTCATTCAGTGTATGACAGGTAACCCTGTTATTTGAGTATGAGCTCTTCTTGTTGGGAAATCTCGGTATGGCCTGTGCACAAAGACTTTGCTGCTCACCCAGGTTGAAAACATTTAGTAGTCTGCTCATGGGAAACTGAGAGTCTGCCTTGCCTCCAAGCATTGAAGCCTGAAACAAATTAAGTTTCCATCTCTCCCCTATTTGGGTTTGAACAATCTTGAAAGCAGTCTAGTAAACAGGCAGACAAAACTTCACTTGAATTGCAACCCTATTTATAATCTAAACCCTATTTATAATCTATAACCCTGGTGGAATCCCAGACCAGGCTGGGACATATTAGATCTATAATAAAGAATCAAAGAATTGCAGTTTAGAGGTAGGGGTAGGGCAAGGCAGTGCCATTGAATGAAAATGGATGTAATTGTCAACGTGTCTCTATGTGAGAAGGAGGTCAGAAAACTGTGGAGTGTTCAGAAAGTGATCTGTGTCAGCGCAGAGTGGCAATGGGCCTATGTCAATTAAAGAGCTAAGCCAATGTGGAAAGCACGTTTTCAACAAGTAAATAATGCCATTTAAGGAGACTGATTGCTAAAGCAGCCTCATTGCCTAATGGGGGCTAGTCAATCATTCAGCACGTATTTGCCACCTGGCCTTGGAGTTGACACTGTAATACATGCAATGCAATGGTGAGCAATAACCTCTGTCCTGGCGCTCCAGTATTTTTATATAGGACACTAACAAAAAAAGACTGTAAAGAGATTTTTTTAAACCCTACGATTTGTAATAAAGCCCTGAAGGAAACAAAAGAAGTGCTGTTCTGTTTCTATTCATACAGTTACTTGGGCAAAGTGTGCAAAGATATTCTGATCTGTGTCTGTGCAGTGCCCTCCCCCCAAAAAACTCCTAACACCCATGCACACACACCCTAATCCTTTATGACACCTCATTTGAGATCTGTTCCAGCCATAAGTTTTGACTGCTCTGGACGTTTCCAGCATTCAACATGGGAGACTGGAGGGTCTGAATTATATTTACGAAGAACACAACTCCCTATTGAGATATGTCTCTAAGCTTAGAGATTAGAAGTTTAAATTGTTCAGATCAAGATGATATAAATCACATAAAGCATATGACTGACCAGTTTCTCTATTTCATTCAGTCCAGGTAGCCATGGATCCTGATTGCTTAATATAGGTAATAATTATAATGCCACCTTCACACAGACTGCAGTAACTCTCTTAACAGGGTGAAAGAAAAAAATATAGAGGGAGAAAAAAAAGGATTGTAATGGAACCAACATGAAGTTGTAAGAAACATCATCATTAAAAGATAAAAACCTAATAGTATCACAGACCAGAATCAATCCCTACTGACAGATTGATCTATATATTATGTTAATGAAATGTCATTTCTCCAAGGGAACATTCCTCTTATTCCAAACAAAACCCTAATAAAATCTGGATTTAAAGAATCAATTGCCTAGCTGTGTGCCACACATTCTGTGATTGCTCATAATGACATTAGCCTGTAAATCCTCCAAAAATAAATATCCATTCAATTGATGTTTTCATGTATTATAAGCATATACAGTCAAATTCATTATGCCTTTTATTTCTTCAGCTAGAAAACTTAAAAAATTAAACAGGTAAAATCAGCAATAGCTTTTTAAATTTTTCTTTTGTTCTCTTGCTTGGTTTTTAAATGAACCTGTGGTAAATAGATTTGAATTAATTCATGAGTCATGACACATTATCAAAACTGATCCATGCATAACCCTCTTTGTTTTCTTTAATTTTCACTGGAGTATAGTTGCTTTACAATGTTGTGTTAGTTTCTACTGTACAGCAAAGTGAATCAGCCACATGCATACACATATCCCCTCTTTTTTAGATTTCCCTCCCATCTAGGTCACCACAGAGCACTGAGTAGAGTTTCCTGTGCTATACAGTAGGTTCTAATGAGTTATCTATTTTATACACAGTATCAATAGTGTATATATGTCAATCCCCATCTCCCAATTCATCCCAAACCCCCTTCCCCCTTGGTATCCATACATTTGTTCCCTACAACTGTGTCTCTACTTCTGCTTGGCAAATAAGATCATCCATACCATTTTGCGAGATTCCACATATATGCCTTAATATACAATATTTGCTTTTCTCTTTCTAACTTACTCCACTCTGTATGACACTCTCTAGGTCCGTCCACGTCTCTGCAAATGACCCAATTTCATTCCTTTTTATGGCTGAGTAATATTCCATTGTGTATATGTACCACATCTTCTTTATCCATTCCTCTGTTGACGGACATTTAGGTTGCTTCCATGTCCTGGCCATCATAAATAGTGCTGCAATGAACATTGGGGTGCATGTGTCTTTCTGAATTATGGTTTTCTCTGGGTATATGCCCAGGAGTGGGATTGCTGGGTCATGTGGTATTTCTATTTTTAGTTTTTTAAGGAAGCTTCATACTGTCCTCCGTAGTGGTTGTATCAATTTTCATTCCCACCAACAGTGCAAGAGGGTTCCCTTTTCTCCACACCCTCTCCAGTACTTATTGTTTGTAGATTTTTTGACGATAGCCATTCTGACTGGTGTGAGGTGCTACCTCACTGTAGTTTTAATTTGCATTTCTACCCTCTTTTATTTTACTTAGTTATTTATTCATTCATTTCAACAAATAAATACCTGTGAACCCAACATCCAGGCCAAGAACTAGAACACTGACGATTGTTTACATGTATCTTTATGTTCCTCCCTATTCTGTCCTCTTGTCTATGGCTCCAACCCATGTTATCCATCATACTGCTTTTTGTACATTTATTCTCTTGTTGTTGTTGTTTTGAGGTATAACTGACATGTTAACTAGACTTACTGTGGTGATTATACCTTTCTTTTAAAGATTGTTTTTTATTACAAATAGCAAATGGTTAAGCAACTTTTTTATATTGAGTTTTTTCATTTAAAAAAAAGGCTATTATGCTTTATACAACTTCTGAGATTTTCTTGTCATTGAGCAATAGGTATGCTTCATCATGTTGTATACAGCTGTGATTCATTCATTTTCACTTCTGTGTAATATCACATTCTTGAATGATTCTTTTTACTCATTCTACTCTTGATGGTTATTAGCATTTTACACAGATTTTTTACTTACCTTTCTTTTTGTTATTGTGAACAATGCTGCTATAAACATTCTTATACATGTCTCCTGATACACATAGGCAAGTGTCACTTGAATTTTTATCCTGAAGAGGACTGATAGGTGATAGGATATGTGAATGTTCGTTTTTCACTAGACAGTGCTAAATTGGTTTCCAGAGTGCTTTTACCATTTTATTCTCTTATCAACCATGTATGATACATTATTGATCTACATCTCTCCAACAATCGGCATTATCAAACTTTTCACTGTTTTAATCAGATGGATGTAAAATGGCATTTCCTTGCAATAATGATTTATAGCAACCTGATTACTAATTAAGTTAGCTATCTCTACACATGCTTGTTGTCTAATGGCTTTTCCATATGTTAAGGCTTTCCATAGGCTTTTTTTTTTAACTAACAGCAATGGTGTCAGTCTTACTTGTTTATTTGTATTTATTTATTTACTTTTGGCTGTGCTGCACTGCATGTGGGATCTTAGTTCCCCGACCAGAGATCGAACCCGTGCCCCCTGCAGTGGAAGCACAGAGTCTTAACCACTGAACTGCCAGGGAAGTCCCTCCATAGCCTTTTCCATTAGACAACTGTATGAAGTGGCCTAATGAAGAATAATTGATTCTGGGTAAGAAAGTATTTCTAGCCAAACACTTCCTGATTTAGTTTCTAGAATATTAGCTTTTTCATAAATAATAAATTTATAGGCATTCTATCCATATCTTTTGACCCATAGAGCTGACCTATTTGCCTCTGCTGTGTACTTATAGTTTTACCACCTGATAACTCCAGAAATTCCAGAGTTAAAGTGCAAAGGCAGGGCTTCCCTGGTGGCGCAGTGGTTGAGAGTCCGCCCACCATTGCAGGGGACATGGGTTTGTGCCCTGGTCCGGGAAGATCCCACATGCCGCGGAGCGGCTGGGCCCGTGAGCCATGGCCGCTGAGCCTGGGTGTCCGGAGCCTGTGCTCCGCAACGGGAGAGGCCACAACAATGAGAGGCCTGCGTACCGCAAAAAAAAAAAAAGTGCAAAGGCGAGGAACGGTTTCTGAATGTTGCTGATCCTTTCATTCATAGATAGAAATTAGTTTCAATTTCTTGGAGGTTTATGTGAATTATGGAATTGAATTATGTTAAATCTGAGATCTTTTCTTGGGTGGGTGTAAACTTTTTTTCTATGTCTTCGAATATGTCCCTGCTTATTTGGGGCCTGAAATATACAGATCAACATTAGACACCATGCAAAAATATATTTTTTTCTTTCCTATTTTATAGGGATTTATTTGATGCCTAAAAGATTTATGAAAGAATTTGAGTAGTCTAAAAACTTCTAAGGAAGATCCAAATCACTGTTCTACTGTCATGCTTAGGAGTATCAGGAAACATCTACAATTCATTTCATGTACTCCATCATGGAAACACCAGTTATTCCGCATCATGTCCGAAAGGTTGAAGGAGATGGTCTTATATGTTGCATTTTTACCACCTTGGTTATCCAATATCAAAATTCTCATCTTTGCTAGGTATCAGAAAAGGGAGAGCAGGAAGTTGAGAAGAAAATTTAAAAGAATCACAGGATCATGACATGCAAGTTGTCTCCAGTCCAAATTCTAGGGATACTACCTTGCTTGAGGGCCCAGGGCATCCCTTCAGATAAAATGATGACATATCCATATCCTGAGTGATCATACAGCTCCACTGGGGGAAATGTAGAAATTATGTAGTCAAAACTTAATTACTATCTTCTCAAAATAAAGAGATTTCCTTTTTGTAATCAGAATTTGCTATTAATTTTGGCAAAAATTAGAATTAGATTTGTTTCTGAAACTCATTCCAAATGTATTTTTGCTGTGTACTAATCAGCATAGAATTGTTTGTATGCTTTTCAGAAAAAGAAAAAGATATTTCAGTTGCAAATATGTAATATCTCCTCACAAATTTACTCTGTCAGTTTGAACAAATAATCTTTAGATTTCTTACATCTTTTATTGTATGATTTTATAACAAACAAAAATAGGTCAATCTGTATCATTTAGTTGAACATCTTATTTCTCCATTTTAACCAATGTAAAATTTTATGATTTTTCCATAAATAGAAATTAACCTTTTTATAGACTGAATAATTTCCACAAATTGGTTCTATTAGTATATATTCCCACTTAAAGTGTCCACTATTAATGTGCAACTTGCTTTAAGGCACCTGTTATGTACATAATAAATTGCCTTCAGTAGATGCAAAGAATATTGCACAAGGGTGCCAGGGTGGTAGACGACTGGAACAGAAGAGAAACAGATTGGAGCATAAGTAGTCAGTCATAGCGGCAAATGGAACCTTGGCAATGGAGCAGTATACCCTGCAGTCGTTCTTCAAACCACATCCAAAGAATCAAATACCTAACACGCAATATGTGGGAAGGTAGGAAGCAGGTACTCAGTGAATTCTGACTTTGAGTTAGAAGATATATCCCTTAGCTTTAATCAAACAAATCCTATCCTCAAATAACTCACAATTTACATGAAAAAGAAAGATTTATAAGTATAGAGTTAATGGTTTTCAACTTTTTATTGTGTGCATTCTTTTTCTTTTCTTTGATCATTTAGTCATTCAACAAATATGTGTTTATCACATACTTAATGCAGGAAGTACCAAGAAACTCTGTAGGGGATAAAAATATAAATGATATAATTTCTCTCTTCTTAAAAGAGTTTAAAGTCTAAGGACGTTAAATATGTGCATACAAGTAAACAATAATACCACCAAGTTTGGAGTTGGATAAAATGAGTTGATACATTGAAAATACTCAGAACACAGAAGTGGAGAGTAGGAGAAGGGAGAATTAAATGAAGATGGTCAAAAGCTACAATCTTCCATTTATAAGATAAATAAGTACCTGGGATGTAATGTACAACATGACTATATTTGACACTGTATGATATATGGGAAAGTTGTTAAGAGAGTAGATCCTATGAGTTCTCATCAAAAGGAAAAAACATTTTTTTCTTTTTGTTTTTTTATCTATATGACAAGATGGACATTCAAGCTTATTGTGGTAACCATTTCATAATATATATGCTGTCACTATGCTGTACACCTTAAACTTATACAGTTCTGTATGTCAATCATATCTCAATAAAACTGGAAAAAATTAAAACTGATATAAATTAATAAAAACTAAAAATTAAATAACACATTTTAATATGAAATCAAAGAATAAAATACTCAGAACACTGCTTTATGTATAGAAAAACTCATTAATTATTGATTATTATTATTTTACTAGTATTATTAGAGCTGGATCTACATAGATGTGCAGGAGTTTGTCAAATGAAAAGATAGTAAATGTTCTTAACTCTGTTTTTACAGCTTCTACCTCTTTCTTAAATTTCAGATCTATATTCTCAACTTATGACCACTTTCTCTGGCTGACAGCATACAGGCAACAGAAGGAAACATACAACATACAGGCAATAGGAGAAGACAAAGGAGGGATTAGGCCATTACTAGAGTATAGAAAGAGAAAACCAAGGATCTAACTTTGGAGATCCTCTAAATTTCAAGGATAATAAAAGAAAAAAAACACAAAGAAGAAAAGAGAGCTAGATCATTCGAGGACAGTAAAATATCACAGATGCCAAGATGAAGACAGAGCCTTTACGGCAAAATGAAGACATTTAAACAGTCAGTCTCCTTCCTATGTACTACAGAAGGAGCTGTTGGTTTTTTTTTTTTTTTTTCCCCTACTTTAAAGCACACCCAAACATAAGTGTGATATTTTCTGGAAGTCTCTGCATTTCAAACATGTACAATAATAAAGTACCTATTTACCCCAATCTCTCCCAAACCTAGGATACTTAATCACTCGTAGAACTTGTGGGATTATATTAGATACACTTCACATCAGCATTAGCAGCCATTATACTGTGATTTAAATTTTGCAGGCAAAATCAACAGCTGGTGAGGGCATTGCTGCTTATATTGCAGAGCCATGCCATCTGTTTCCATAGCACAATTTGCAACATTTCTTAAATGACATATTTCATGATCATTTCATATGTGGGGTTCATGATAAATTCTTCTAGTAGTATCTCTGGTGGAATGAAGATTGGCATTTATTATAGTTTTGAAAAAAACCCTATCTCACGAGATGATATTACTATATATCATTGAAATTAAAATAGCAATATCATACAAATATCTATAACATACAGGCATAATGCTTATGCTGAAAGCTGCTAGGGTGAAATCACATCATCAGAGATAATTCGCATTCATGGTCTCCAACCTCAGTTATTACTAAGCTATGTTTCCTTGTGTTCATCACCAGTTTCCTTTCACTTTACCCTCAGAGGCTATATTAGAAAATTTTACTCCTCCTCAAAACCCAGATTGGATGCCTCCTCCCTCACCCTTACTTATGAACATTATATTTTACTTGATCAAGATGAGACAACAAACAACAGCTCCTTCCACCTTTGTCTCCTAGAGCCTAGAGTGTATTTCATCATCTGCATCCTTTCAGCATTCCTTCCTTTCTTAGTGAAAGAGGATGTCCTCTTTCTAGTTAAAGTTCTCTCTCCTGTGAATTCCAATTTCTCCTCAGAAACCTTGTTTATCAGTTACCCTACCTCCTCCCGGCCCCCACCCCATCTCCTCTTCCTCCTCTTCTTCCTCTTCCTGTTCCTCCTCCTCTTCTTCCTCTCCCTGTTCCTCCTTCTCTTCCTCCTCTCCCTGTTCCTCTTCTTCCTGTTCCTCCTCCTCTTCTTCCTCTTCCTGTCCCTCCTCTTCTTCCTCTTCCTGTTCCTCCTTCTCTTCCTCCTCTCCCTGTTCCTCCTCCTCTTCTTCCTCTTACTCTCTTTCATCTTCTCCTTCACCCTCTTCTTTTTCTTTTTTCCTTCTCTTTCCTGGATCATTCCCTAAAATTGATATACATGTTTATGTATATATGGAGAGTTAAGTCTCTCCAGTCTTGAATAAAGAAATGCTTCTCTGTGACCCCATACTCCCGCCTACTCTGCTTTTTTACTATGAAATTCCTTGAAGAATTTCCTGCTACATGCAGTCTCTACTTCCTAATAAGCAGTTTACTCCTCACCCTGATGTGATCTGGGTTTTTTGTTCCCTGTGCCCACTGGAATCACTCTTATAAAGGTCACCAAGGGCTTTTGTATTTCCAAAGACAATGAACGATTCTCAGTTCTTATCTGGCATGACTGCAGCATTTGACCCATTTAATTAGTCTCTCCCCATTCTGAAAACTCTTTCCTCTCTATATCTCTGAAAAACCATGGCTCTTGGTACTTTGCACATTTATAGATGTCAGGCCCTCTTGGCTTTCATGGGACTTGATTTTCTTCTCTCACCTTGGTTTGACTGGTGCCCTGGTTCCAGAATATATGGAAAAGACCCATTGGTTTTGTACTTGCAGCAGAGCTGCCAATGTATTCAACATTTTTCTATCACAACTGTTATGTTCTGAACTCCTGCCTTTAACAAAGGAATCTAGACAATGCAGGCCAGACCCCTACCAGGGAGAGACGCAGAAAAGAATGTAGGAATTGATCTGTATTCTGTAACTACTGATGTATAATTAAGTCTTCTCTATGAGTAATTAAGATGTGCTACTTGTTTGGCTTTCCATTCCAGGTCAGTAGTGATAAAATGATGAGAAAGTATGGGGCAATTAGGGGCCCCCATAACATGTAGTTTATTATGGCGTTTGGGAGTTCAAGCCAAGGAGTAGCGGGAGGTGAAGATGAATACACGTGGAGATCAGCCTAATCATGAAAAGCCTTGTATGTTATGCCAAGGAAGTGATTCTGTGCATAATAAACAAAGAAAAAAATGTACGGAAGTTGTAAAAAGACATGTTATTTTTTATACCCAGACATTCTGAATCGTTTGGTCTGAGTTGAAGGTCAGGAAAAAGTTCTCATGTAATTTTGAAGAAAACCTTCAGTTGAGAATCCTTATGTGAAGGAGTTTGGATTTTAGGAGAAAATTATATAACTAATGTAATTGACATGATTAAAAATTCATGATTACCAACTTCAGTAGGGCTCTCAGCACCACTTAGCAATCTCTCCAGATCTCCCCAAATAGCTTCAACCCTCCTCACTCTCTACAAGTTGTAGCCATCAAATACAGACTTCCTCATTTTCCCCCAACCAAATTCACAAAACATGTCTGGATCTATCCTTTACTGTTCTTCCTCCTGTAACTATAGAATCAGTGTCACTTCCCTCTCTAAGACTCATCTCTCCCCCTGAGTTGTGGATGCCATTCCCTCCCATTCTTTCAGGGACTCCTTTTCTTTAGGAACAATTCCTCATGTTTGAGTCTTCTTGATTCTATTTCTTTTTTTCCCACTAGATCTTTATTAACATTCAGAAGTGCTTGCAACACTAGTCACCTTGAAGAAGTCACGTGACTGTAATTCTCTCCAATTACCATTCTTTTCTTACCTATCTTTCACAGCCAACTGACTTTAAGAGTTGCTTCTTTTTACTTCCCATTCTGTCTTTTCTCAGCACAATACTAAAACTTCTCTTGCTAAGGTCAAAATGACCAACCTGTGGCTAAACATAATAGATACTTACCTCTCAGACCGTTTAGACCTCTCAGCAAAACTCAACACACCTAGCCATTACTTCCTCTGAAAAATCTTTTCTCTGGGCATTTAGGATTCTACCTTTCTTATTTTTGCTTCTATTTCTTTAGTCCCTCCTCAAGATCCTTTTCTTGGCTCATCCTTCCCTACTTAACCTCTAATTGCTATAATTCCCCATGGCTCCACCTGGGAATTCTTTTTTCTCATTCTACATTTGCCAGCTTTTTTTACCTTTTCTACTATCATGATTTTAAATACTATACCAATACTAATAGGTCCCAAATGTATGCCTTTTCTAGATCTCTCTTCTAAGTCCAGACCTATATATCCAACTGCAATCTCACACACAACTGTATTTTTGCTCTTCTTTTCAATGTGCTTCTCTACCCACATTGCTTCATGGTCCAAAAGCCAGGATGTCACCTGTAAAAACACTTTGCCAGTTTATGTCTCCTCAATACATAAATATATCTTAAATATACCCACCTCCCTATGATACCATAATTGCCTTAGTTTAAGCCACCGTAAAGACTCTAAAACATAGAGCTCCCACACTTCCAATTTTGACTATCCAAATCCATTATTTTAACACTGCAACAGAAGGAATAAAATACCTAGGAATAAACCTACGTAGGGAGGCAAAAGACCTGTACTCAGAAAACTATAAGATACTGATGAAGGAAATCAAAGACAACACAAACAGATGGAGAGATATACCATGTTCTTGAGAGGTATTGCATATGGAGCTTGGTGAACAATTCAACTGGAAAGGAGGGAACCTAAATGCCTCCCAAGTTTATGGTTGGGGAACAGAAATGGTGATTCTCTTAATAACATCAGAAAAATACAAGGAGAGAATTTTGAAAGAAGGTGATGAGATTAGTTTGGGACACGTTGAGTTGAAGTCCTTGTGGAACATTCCCACAGGGCTATGTCTAGTTGGCATTTAGATACACATCATGATAGATTGGAAGTTGTTAGAATATAAGTGACAGGAAAGCAATAAGCGAGAAAGGAATCTTTTAGGAGATAAAGGGTTGAGGGACAAAAAACATGGTAGAAAGTAAATTTAAGGATTCAAGCTGAACCAAAGGGAATTAATAAGTCTGCATATTGAACTTGAGGCCATCAGCTGCCTTCTCCACTCATGTCCAGAATATCCACAGCTACATTACATACATGTGTTTGTGTGTATATATATTATGTGTGTGTGTGTGTGTGTGTATATATCCATTGAGAAACTATATAGTTTCCAAGAAATACCTGTAGATACTGAGATTTGAGGATTACACAATAAAATAAACTAGTTCTCACATGTTCAACATAGAGGAAGTCCAGTGGTCAACAAGCCCCATCTAAATACAGAGAGTGCCCATTATTTCCAACATTTAAGGATCAATAAAGGTTTGAAGAGAATCTACAACATGAGAGACAGAGTCTGCAACATAAAAGAGAAGAAAATATTTTTTAAATACTATCACTAACATACTCAAAGTGGTAAATGGACATACTGCATCCTTGAAACAAAATATGATATTATAAAGAGGAAAATTCAGCAAACAAGATAAAAATTCTAGGAATTAAAAAGAAAGCTGAAATTAAAATTGTTTTAGGACATTTGGATATAATGTCAATAAACAAATGAAAATATAAAAATAGAAGGAAAAGATGATTGCAGGATTAACCTAGGAAACCTAACAATTTATTGGTAGGAGTTTTACAAAGAGACAACAGAGAAAAATGGAAAGAAGGAAATTATCAAAGAAAAAACATTAGAAAACGTTCCAGATATGAAAAGTAAAATATCTAAGCTCAAAGCATCCACCAACCAGTCAGAACAATGAATTTTTAAAAGACTTCCACTGATACAGTTCATTGTGAAAATTTAGAACACCAAAGGCAAAGATCAGGTTGTAAAACTTCCAGAAAGATTAAACTATGTCACAAACTAAGGAACAAAATCAGAATGACACCGGAGTTAATAGCCACATTTGAATTTTTAAAGAATTGAGCTATGCCTTCAAAATTCCAAGGAAAAAAAATTTCAACCTGGAATTTTATATCCAGCCAAACTAGGTGAAGCATAAAAATAGGATAAAGAACAACTAAAGTTTGGAACTATGTACCCATAATTCAAATATTATCCAATAAGCTCTACCATCTCCAGCAAATGATGAGGCTGTAAAGAGACTGCTGTCTATTAAGGTTACTCTGCAGTTGTTAGAAAAACTACATCAAGACATTTTTTTTCTTATTACTCAACATTTCATTCTTACTTGACAATAGGAATTGGCCTTGCTAATTTTTTATAGTGGAATAATGCCTCAAACAACAAGTGTGTCTCAAATGTCTACAATGAGTCTGAGCTGAAGTCTGGCAGGACAGTATTTTATTTGAGTGACTGTTATACCCATATCTACACTTGTTTTATTATTATCATCATCATCGACATCATTATAGTTTTAAATCACAGAATATTCTCCACCAGGATTTAGGAAGTTGATGTAAAAAACAGATTTCTGCTCTGATTGAAGACACAAAGTGTGAGTCCAACAAGGCTTGGAATGCTGATCGACTACTTTGGAAGCCATTTTAGGCAACTTGGAAGCCATCTTAACATTAGCATTCTCTCTGCACCTGACATTGCTTTAACAGGCACACCCACTTCATAAAGTCAAAACAGCAATGGTTTTCCAAGCCCTAAATGTAAAATCCCCTAGTACTTTAACTTTGATGAATATAGGACAGAGAGAGTCTCCCAAATGGAATGGCCTTGCTGATTACAAAGTGGTGACTGGGGAGATTTGAATATGAAGATATAAAGTGCTGTGATCCTTTTCTTTTTTAAAAAATTTTTAAATTTGTAAAATATTTATTTACTTTCTTTTCTACCTCTTTCTCTTTTTCAACAAAATAAGACTTATTTTTTCCCAGAAGTCTTCTTACCAACTCTGTAGGGAAAAATTTGTGCTTCAATGGAAAACTACACATTTCTATAAATACCCTTTTTATCCTTATCAGATTCTGATTCAATGGGAGCTATTTTACAACTTTATGAGTTCTAAGTAACTGATAGCAACACAAAATGATTTTTGTCTGTACACATGCAAATGAATTCTGTCCAGTGGAGGGGCAGCCCTCCCCATGCTTCAGAAAAATCAATTTCACCTCCATTTATACATTTATTTCAATATCTTTAATCTACAAATTTATCTATTCATTGGATTCATTTTTGGATCAGTTACAACATCTGCCTGTTTCTCTCACTATGAGTTAAACAAAATCTTTAATGTGTTCATATTTATATGTAGTACCTGATTTTCATTTTTTTAAAAATCTTCTCAGGGAGGTGGATTTCTGGAATGGTGAAATGAAGACCTTAGTGAACTTGCTGTCCCTCTAAAACAATGAAAATACAGGCAAAACACCTAAAATCAACCATTTTCTAACCCTGAAAATTAACCAAAGAGTAAACTAAAAATCATCTATGAAAAAAAAAATTACTGAACCTCAGTGAGACAATGGGTTATTTGACAATCTAACTTAGGACTATTCCCATCCCTTTTCACTCCCCAGCTCAGTGCACCCTAGTCAGAAGCTGACAACATTGCTGACAATGGAGAAATCTGACCACTTGTGGAATTCCAGTAAAACCATCATCCAAGAAAACAGTCAATAATCTGTCCAAAATTGCAGAGACCTAGAAAATCTCTATTTCCAGAGTATGTTAGCTCTTTGATTTGACTCAGAGCTCAGGTTAGCTGAGGAAAGGCACTTCTAACATAGAAGTTCTAACAAACTTCTAGAAGCAACTGCTTATGGTTGTGATTTCAGTTATGGAAAACATGGACCTCACCTGGAATTTAAAAGGAATTACTAGAGAAGCAGATGGCAGTAGAGGAGTTTGACATATTTCTGAGCATCTAAAAGGCCATTTGCATGCACAAATCTGGGTGCATGAGCAGGAAATACATAGGAAAGAAGAAAGTACCAGTCACTCACCTCCAGCTGACCTTGAGGAAGAAGTAAAACTATTTCTATTTGCAAGTGGCATCATCTTGCATATAGAAAATCCGAAGAAATTCATTATAAACTATTAGTACTAATAATCAAGTTCAACTTTGTACCTGGATATAAGCTAAAAGTATAAAAATTAATTGTATCTCTATACGCAAGCCACAAATAATCCAAAAATGAAATTAAGAAAACAACCCCACTTATAATAATAGCAAAACATATAAAATAAATAGGAATAAAATTTTAAAGTGCAATGCTTGTACACTGAAAAGTATAAAACATTTAAAAATTAAAGATCTAAATAAATGGAACAACATCTTACATTCATGGATGAGAAAACTTAACATTATTAAGATGTAATGCTCGGCAAATTGATCTACCAACTCAATGCAGTCCTTTTCAAAGTTAGCTGATTTTCTTGCAATAATTGACAAAATGATTCAAAAATTCAAGGGACTCGGAATAGCCAAAACAATCTTGAAAAAGAAAAACAAAGTTAGAGGACTTGCACTTCTCATTTTCAAAACTTATTTACAGTAATCAAGACAATGTGGTGATGGCATAAGATTAGACATATAGATCAAAGGAACTGAATTGACAGTCCAGAAAAAAATCTTTATATTCATGCCCAATTCACTTGCAGCAAGGGTGCCAAGACAATTCAGTGGGCAAAGGACAGTCTTTTCAACAAATGGTGCTGGGAAAACTGGATGCCCACAGTCAAAAGAATGAAGTTGGACTCTTACCTTACACCAAATAAAAACATTAACTAAATATGAATTACAGATCTAAATAGAAGAGTTAAAACTATCAAACTAGAAGAAAACATAGGAGTGAGTCTCTGTGATCTTAGGTTAGGCAATGGTTTCTTCCATATGACGTGAAAAGCACAAGCACCAAAAGAAAATAGATAAACTGAACTCACCAGACTTAAAAAGGATGCTATCCAGAGTGTGAAAAGACAACAGAATGAAAGTACTTGGAAGTGCATATGACAAAGGTTTTATGTACAGAGTATATAAAGAATTCTTAATAACTCAATAATGGAAAGACAATCTGCTATAGACTGAATATCTGTGCCTCTCCTCCAAATTCATATGTTAAATCTTAATGCCAATGTTGTGGTATTTGAAGGTGGGGCCTTTGGGAGGTGATTAAGTCATGAGGGCAGAGTCCTCATGAATGGAATTACTGCCTTCATAAAAGAGACCCCAGAGGGTTCCCTCACCCCTTCCGCCATGCAATGCACAGAAGACAGCCTTCTAAGAACCAGGAACAGGTCCTCACCAGACACCAAATCTGCCAGTACCTTGATCTTGGACTTCCCAGCCTCCAGAACTGTGAGAAATAAATTTTTATCATTTATACTATATTCACTCTATGGTATTTTTGTTACAGCAGTCTGAATTGGCTGAGATATAACCCAATTTAAAAATGGGCAAAGAATTTGAACAGACATTTCTCCAAACAAGATATAAATGGCACATAATCACATGGACAGATGCTCTACATCATTAATCACTAGGAAAATACAAATTAAAACCATTTCACACCCATTATAATGGCTAAAAAGACAGATGATAAGTGACGTTGAGGATGGGGAGAAATTGGAAACCTTATACTTTTGCTCATGAAGATGGAAAACAGTGCAGGCACTTTAGAAAACAGAGTTTGGAACTTCCTCAAAATGGTAGCTATGGAGTTATCCTAAGATAACTGTCTATATCAATGCTAGATAGATACCCAATAGAAATTAAAACATATGTCCACACAAAAACCTACTCATGAATGTTCATAGCAGCATTATTTATAATGGCTAAAAAGTGGGAAAAAAGCTAAATGTCCATCAACGGATGAATGGATAATCAAAATGTGGCATATTCATGCAATAGAATTTTTCTTAGCAATAAAAAAAAATGAAGTACAGATATATGCTATAAAATGAATGAGTGTTGAACATATCATGCTAAATGAAATAAACCAGTCACAAAAGACCACACATTGTATAATTCCATTTATTTGAAACATCCTGAATAGGCAAATCCATGGAGATAGAAAACTGAATAGTCATAGTTCCTCAGTTGGGGAATGAGAAAAGATTGCTAATGAACATGAGTTGGGCTTTCTTTTGGGGGGGTTGTAAATGTTCTAAAATTAGACTTTGGTGATGGTTATACAACTCTGAATATTCTAAAAACCACTGAACTGTAAGACAAACATGAAAACCCAGTTAGTAGTAAATAACAACAGAAACAAAAACAAATGCTTGCGAAAACAGCCCAGTACCACAATATTTTAAACAGCTGAGAAGAAGGCAGAAACTATATCTCAGGGCATGAAGGGTGAAATCATCTAATACAGGTCCAAGCACCCAGAGAGTGTCCAGTAAGTCTAAACTGATGATTCCAAGTTCCTTGATCTGGCAAGGTCCTCCTGAGATCATAACATCCATCTCTCTGCCCCATAAAACCAAGCCCAGATAAGAGGGTCATTTTCAGTGCTGCATTGAAAGCCATACAAAAAACAGTTTCACAGCCTCTCTTGGTATGGTGACGGGATCCAAGTGGGATGCTAAGTGGCAGGGGCAAGAGGTTCTTCTCTGCGCCTTTGTAATCATGACATCAAGTGCTCCGATAAGCAGCTCTTGGTAAGAGATGGAGGTAGGACGATAGAGGTTCAGCTAAATGCTTCAGAGGAGAGCATTTAAGCTAGTGAGTGAGGTTTAGAAGATGCAAGAAAGAGAGGATAAAGCCAACAGCAGGCAGACAGAGTACTGAACAAGAGACAAAGTGACAGAAGAAAGGATAAGTCAGAGAAATTTTGATAAGGCTGAAGAGAGGAAAAATAGAACCAAGATTAAAGGGAAAATGAGAAGAAAGAGGGTTTTTTTAACACTCCTACCTTTCTTTTCTCCCAAATATTGATAAATATGGAGCAAAACAAGACATTTGGCCCTTCCATATGCTCTTTGCTCCATCAGAAGAAGCACTTTAGGGCTTCCCTGGTGGCGCAGTGGTTGAGAGTCCGCCTGCCGATGCAGGGGACATGGGTTCGTGCCCCGGTCTGGGAAGATCCCACGTGCCGCGGAGCAGCTGGGCCCGTGAGCCTGCGCGTCCGGAGCCTGTGCTTCGCAATGGGAGAGGTCACAACAGTGAGAGGCCCGAGTACCGCAAAAAAAAAAAAAAAAAAAGAAGGGGCACTTTAAAATGCAATACTCAAAGTGATGGAAAAATATACAGTAGAATTGGGTTAGCAATAGAGTAGTCCAATCCTGTACCATACAGTAATCCTGGAATAACACATGAATTCCTTAGTATTTTCTCACAAATTTGCTAAGAAATAAATACAAACTATTTTCTTCTATCCAATTCATAATGAATATTAATGGTAAAAATAAGCATACAAAATAAAACAAAAATTGCATATGGTAAAGTTGGTTATTGACTAAAAATTGACAAAAGCAAAACTTTTTTATAAAATTTCTCTCTGCAGAATTTGATTTAGAATAAATGGACTTGGTAGATAGAGTGTCCATAAAACAAAATTTCCAATTGTAGATGCTATAATTGATATGAATAAAAAACTTGATGAGCAAGAATTCATTTCCATTGAAAATCTTACATGGAAAATAATGATTCTGATGAGAATAATTTCAACAAAATAAAAGTGAACATTAAAAAGTTAGATATGATTGAGTGCTAGGTAGGAAGTTGATTAAGGAATTAAATTGACCTAGTGGGAAAAAAAGAGTCTTCTCAGTGCAGATTTCTTTTGTTCGAGTGTATTCTTCTCCATGTGCTCTGGATACATTTCTGAATGTGTGTGTGCTGACACATAATGAGCCCCTCAGCATCTATTTCTGAGGAAACTTGATTTAGTTACTCTTCTTATAAACAGTTTAAATTCAAGAGAATAAGCAGCCCATCTTCCCTGGGCTTGGCATGAAGAGCAGCAGATGATCTGATAGGTTTTATTGCTTCTAATTTTGGTGACTAATATAGAGGTTCTGTTTTGAAAGCACCCAGATCTGGCTCCATTCTGGTTTAGCTAAAAACAAATTTGGAACAAAATGTACTCTTTCCCAAGAGCCAGGCCCTCAGAACCCTACTAAGGATAATTTTGAAAGGCATAAGCAAACCAAGAATAGTTCAGAGTGACCATGAAGCTTGCCAAAGGCTTAAAGAAAATCGAAGTGGCCTAATTAAATTCAGACAGTGGGGCTAACAGAAGTCCTTAAATGTCAAAACGAGGGGTTCTTCCTATTCCCTGTCTTAAGATTTCCCTATGAAGGAACTACTGCTGGAGAAATAGTCCTGTCTTTTGTTCATGCCCCCTCTTACTTTTCTTTATGTGACTGGTAATTGAAAGAAGGAACGGGGAATCCTCCACTTAGCTCCCTCCTCTAACTCTTTAGAAGCCAGTTTTCCCCCCAGGAAGATGCTATCTGTACTTCTTGTTGCTATAAAATTTACAGGGGCACATACCACTCCTGTCACTTTTACCATGTCAGGAAGACAGTGATTTTTCTACCTCCGCCCTGTGAACAGATTGATAAACCTACCCCATTCTGGTATATAGAATTAATAAGTTCATTTGTCACATATGTAAGTCATTCTCCAATCCAGACTTTTGTCTCAAATAAAGCTGATATTTTGATGATTATCCCGACTCCCATTTGTTAGATGGTTTCAAACTCAGGCGGGGAAGAGAGGAATATTATTTATTGACTGCCTTAATTCCAACACACACCCCACTTTTTCCTCTTTTCCCTCTTTAGCTATTTCCTTCCGTGGAAACCTGTGGAATTTGTTTATGGTGTGTGTGTATGTGTGTGTATTTTGTTTGTTTTTCTCTTTATTTTTAGGCAAAGAAAATAAAGGCAGGAATTTGGGGTGCAGTTAGCATTTTGGATGTCTTGTAGAAATTTGAAGCCACAGGCTTCTTTAAATTTTGAGAACACAAAATTCTACGGAAAAAAAAAGGAGATGGAAAATGACAAGAACCTGAAGTAGGTGGGGCAGGAGACGTGTTTACCAGGAACAGGCTTATTTCATGCAGGAAAGACATTTTAAATAAATAGGACATATTTCAACATGTAATCTGTGGGTGATGTAAAATAACAGCATTCTCTTGAATAAATTTCCTCTTAAAATCTCACAGCACACCCATATATTTGTGTGTGTGTGTGTGTGAAATTGATCTCAGATTTGAAAAATTGGTTTGAATCTCATAAGACAGAACTTTTAAATAAAATGGGCATTATTATTCATAGTATTACTACCTGGCAAACAAGTTGGTAGGTTTTCCTGTATCCCCAGACTATACTGGTTGTATTCAATAATGTAATGGAAAATACACTGCAAGGGAAGTATATGTACTCCAGGGACTAAATTTCTACTTATACTTGTCTTCACCATTAACATCAATAAACATCTAAAATTGTTAAAGCAATTAAATACAGAAAACAATACAAAATCTTTGAGAAACAAAGGGAAAAGCTCTGAAATATGAAGATGAATAGTGCTTCTCTGGGTACACCGAGTGGCCCAAGAGGAAACTGTAAAGTGGGTGAAGTTTGTCTCTCAGCTGTCACTTCCTCTGGGTTCCTCTCTTTAGGTATTTTATAATCTCATGCCACCCTTTCAGGACTTTGAATTTGGCCTATCTTGGCTGATACAAGAGGAAGAAAGTTTTTCCCCAAACACTCCAGTCCATTCCACTTACTTCTACATGTCCCTCAAGAATTAGCTGAAAGGTGTCCTTCTCTGAGTTAGAGAACCTGCTCTCTGTTTCCACAATGTCCTGTGCATACCCAAATGGGGGAAAATAGAAGGGATATCTTAGCCCAAAGGATAAACTGTGGGTTTAACTTTTGCAGGTGAAGGAAGAGTGTGAGCAGATAGTGGCTTCTGACAACCCCACAGTCACCACAGACGCACTTGTCTGCTGTGCTTTATCCAGGACTGGTCTCACTCTGTTATTCCATTCCAAGCTGAGAGAAGTCGAGAGATAAAAGCCCTCTACATGGGTATTCCTATCCATAAGAAGAGCATCCATATTCACAGAAAATCCTCCAGCTGTTTTAACCTATATCTAATGCAAAGTTTCACTGAGATTACTAACAGGTGCAGAACCAATTAACTGATTTGAATTTTATCATCGTCACCGGCATTGTCAACAGACACTTAATGAGTATCCCTCGAGCACTGTACACTGCACTTTATGCTAAGAGCTCATCTTCCTTCCACTGGAGCACATTGTAAGTAGTCATAAGTTATTCAAATATATAAAGAGATCTGTTTATACACATAAACTGAATAGGGAAAGAGATTATGCTATAGATTGAATGTTTGTGTCCCCCCAAAATTCATATGTTAAAAATCTAAGGTGATGATATTAGGAAGAGGGATCTTTGGGAAATAATTAGAGTATGAGGGCTCTGCCTTCATGAGTGGGATTAGTGCCCTTATAAAAGAGGCCCCAGAGCGATCACTTGCCTATCCTGCCATGTAAGAACACAGCAAGAAAGTGTTGTCTATAAACCAAAAATTGGATCTTCATCAGATGTCAAATCTGCTGGCATCATGATCTTGGACTTCCCAGCCTCTAGAATTGTGAGATATAAATGCTGTTTATAAGCCACCCAGTTTACGGTATTTTTGTTATAGCAGCCTGAGAGAACTAAGACAGATGATGTTGGTGGTGATGATGATGTTTATGATAGATACAGACAGATGTAAACAACATGCAAATGTATGAAAAGATCTGTAGTCTAGACAGAGATATATTTATGATACACCGATGTTCATACATCTTTATCTAGACCTATATGCATAAAGAGATAGAAGTGTCTAAAAACTCTTATTGGCAGCTCTTCATATTAATTAGAAGCACACAATAATTTTTATCTTACAGATTAAAATTGATTGACTGGCATTAAGAATTCTTCTCAAACAAACTTGAAATTCCTAATTCAAATGTGAGCTCCATGGTTAGAGAGAGGACAAAGGTCTTGGATGAAATCCAGACAAGAGTGATAACCTTGACTGGGGAAGTGAGTGAAGAAATTTTAAGGCTAAATACAAATAGCTGAGGAAAGAAGTAAGCCTAGATCTAATTTAATTCATCAGCCCCAAAGTAGTATGGAATTAGTTAACCTAGTACAAATGAATTCTCCAAAAGGGCTTTATTTTCAGCCTGAGTAATGGGAAGTGTATAAGCCCAGAACATGTAGAGATAGGAACCACTGGTTAATAAAAGAGTTTTCCCAAGCAGTATGTTAACATTGAACACATTTTATTTTTTAATATTAATTAATTAAAATTAATTTGGCTGCGTCGGGTCTTAGTTGTGACACGCAGGATCTTCGTTACAGCATACGGGATCTTTGGTTGTGGCACACGGGCTTCTCTCTAGTTGTGGCACACAGGCTCTAGAGTGCTTGGGTTCAGTAGTTGCAGAGCATGGCCTTGGTTGCCCCGTGGCATGTGGGATCTTAGTTCCCTGACCAGGGATGAAACCCACGTCCCCTGCATTGGAAGGCGGATTCTTTTTTCTTTAATTGATTAATTTATTTATTTTTGGCTGCATTGGGTCTTCGTTGCTGTGTGCAGGGTTTCTCTAGTTAAAGCGAGTGGGCACTGCTCTTTGTTGCAGTGCACGGGCTTCTCATTGCAGTGGCTTCTGTTGTTGCAGAGCTGGGGCTTTAGGAGTGTGGGCTTCAGTATTTGTGGCCCACGGGCTCAGTAGTTGTGGCTCACAGGCTCTAGAGCACAGACTCAGTAGTTGTGGTGCATGGGCTTAGTAGCTCCACGCATGTGGTATCTTCCTGGACCAGGGCTCGAACCCGTGTCCCCTGCACTCTTAGGCAGATTCTTAACCACTGCACCACCAGGTAAGCCCTGGAAGGTGGATTCTTAACCACTGGACCACCAGGGAAGTCCTAGAAGGTGGATTCTTAACCACTGGACCACCAGGAAGTGGTCCAGTGGAAGTGGAAGTGTGGAAGTGTGGAAGTGGAAGTGTGGAAGTGGAAGTGTGGAAGTGCCTGAACACATTTTAAACAAAACAGATTGACACAGATCACATTCCTAGGATACAACCTAATGATACCTGGGTAGTGTACCAGATAACTAAAAAAGCTTCATACCTAATGTGTGATACATTTGTCTATTCACTTAAGTAACATGTTGTTTTGTTTAAGGTAGGGTCTATTTAAGGACTGTTCAAAGGATGGGAGTGATGCCTAAAGAGGTGGTTAGGTCATAGAAGACATCATAAGATACAAATGTTTGAGCTGATTCTGGAAGAGAAAGAGGCTAAGAGAAGAACGTGGAGGGGTGCCCAGAACTGTTGGAGAGAAAAATATTTCAGACAATGGGAATGGAATTAACAAATGCCCTGAGGCATGAGAGAGCTTGGTTTGTTGGAGGAACATAGAAGAGTTAAGAGTGGCTAGATTATAGAGCACATGAGGGAGTGTAACATCAGAGCCTGAAAAATGATACATCCCACCTTAAAGTCCCTGAGTATCCACAGGCCTAAGAATCCCATCTTTAGTGGTAGAAATCATGTGACACTCCTTTCCCCCACAATTGTACACTACTTAATATCTGGTATTTTCACCTCTGTTAGCAATGGAACATTCATCAAAACCTGAATACCAGCTGATAAACAAAAAACTGCCTCGGTTGTAAAATTACATAAACAATTTAAGTTAGAAAACATATATATGTATCTCCCTAACGAAAGCAGTCTTCCATTTTTACCAAATTCTCTTTTCTGTCTACTAAGGGATCAACCTCATTTTAAGCCCCAGTAGTATTCTATCTTTCCCACAAAAGAGGGAGGGGGAAAACATAAATTTCCAGACATGGTTTTGCACACAAATGGCAGACATAGATTTCTTTTTGTTTTGGGGTTTTTTTTGGCAGACATAGATTTCTAAAGGACGGTTTCCAACCTGTTAATAGTTTTCAATACACAACAGCTGCAATCCATGAAAGAGATAAATATTCATGGCACAAAGCATTTATATGTATCAAATGTATATTCATGAACAAATGGCTTCCCCTGCCTTTAATAGTGTTTGCCATGCAGTCAGTGAAGAATGGGCCAAGCTTCCCCTGGCTGCTACTGCTGAGTCTACCGCTACATCTCCTGAATGTCAGTTCTGCAGTGGTTACAGACAGGACAATAGCCGTGAAAAAAAACAAAAGCATGTGCCCAGAATCACTCCCCACTCATTCCAGATTGGCTAGCAACCCCTCCCTGCATCAAATATTAACAGCAAATTCTATATGTCTGCCAACTTATTTTTCAGGAAAAAGCATTATATATTCCAGCCTTATGTGGCCATATGTGCAGGGTAATATCCATGGTTGACCATCCTCTTTCAAATATGCTTTGTCACAGTACTGCCCTCCCAACGGGCTTCACTCAGAATACTGGGAAGGGAATTTGCATACACTGAATAGCATTCTCAGGTGACCATCAGTGTCCAGTTGTCGTGCCCTCAATCAGAGCATTCTGTGCAGCATGGAAGCAAAAGAATGACAGTGCAAACTGTTCGACAGAAGTCTTTGTTATTCAGTAAGGTTTGCTGGATGGCACGTGCTTTTGAAAACTGGCATGCTGTTTGATAAAAAGTGTGTTTGCTCCCTTAATTTCTCCAGGAGGGAGACAAGAATAGAATCATGTGCCTTTGGCTGAACAAGAATAAGGAGCCATTATAAGGCTTTAGGGCACTGAACAAAGCCTGCTAAAAATAAAAAATAATCATAATCATAAAATGAAAGTATTTAAATTGTATCATGCAGGCAAAGGAGGTTGTCAGCTTTGCAGACAGGTTCTCCTCGCCCCTTCTCTCCATTATTTTTGGTCAGCTCCCAGCCCTCCTTTATAGGGTCACAAGAAATAATTCCAACCCTATCGAGCATGCCAAATTTCCCCTTTCTCTCTATTAGTATTTGCTGTCGATCCACTCTAAGAGATGAGCTTTTAAGACCATAATGATAAACTGAAAATGGGACTTGATACCATTCCCTCCCGCACATTTTTATAAGGATACTAGCTGTATCTGAATTTTAGTTTGCAAAGTTAAATTACACCCAATTCCTCTTAGTAGTTTACACAATACATTGCATCAGAATCCAAGTGGTAACCTACTATGAAAAGTGAAAAAATTTTAGCTCTTTGTTTTATGAGACTGAGATTGCATATAATAAACGGTGAGGAGGAAGCACCTTACTGGATATGCCAAGGTTCCAGAAATATCATGAATTGTAGCTGTACTTGGCTAGGATGACATCATACCTCACTATAAATTATATGGTTCCGGTATTTAGAATATAGTTTCAGTATTTAAAACAATGCCAATCTTGCCTTGGATTGTATTATGAAAATCAAACCTTCCTTAAGGGAATGTCCCCGAAATTTCCATAAATAAATAGAAGAGACTCTCTAAAGAATGACAAATCCCTGAAGACCTCCACTTAATTCCCTAGATCCCTCCCACTTCTAATTATACAATTCAGAGCATGCTGTTATCATCTTTTTCCCCTGTCTCAATGAAGAACTCAGTATGTGTCAGATTCCTCTGTGCCAGCTTTACACATCCTTACTATGAAGAGCAGTCCACATTGTCATTTAACACCAGACCACAATTGTTACTTTATCAGAAGTAAAAATAATATAAAAGGCATAGGAATTGACCTCATCTAATCTGTCCATTTATTTGAATTATATCTTCCATGCCTATCATGTTCTGGGACTGTGCTATTTGCTGTAGACACAGCATTTCTCTCAAGATGTGTTTAGTCTAACAGAGAAACCAAATGAAGTATCCATACAGTTAGAATGCAGTGTGCTAAGTGCTCCAGTGGAAGAAGCATAGGATGCTATGGGATTCGGAGAGTTTGACACTCACCAAAGGTCCCGTAACAAGAAAGCAATAAAGCTTAGGTTTGACTCAAGTTTTTCCAGGATCTTAACACTGTACATACCGTTTACATGAAATACTGATTTAGCTGTGTCCAGCCTCTCTTATATAGAACAGCTACTTGAGACCAGCCATAGGAAATTCTCTCCCCATGCTCTTAGGTAGAATTAGAATCAGGTCACATGTGGCTGATCTCAGCCACAAAGCAGGAAAAGCTGAGAAGTAGAAAGTAGGCAATCTCATGACTCACTGAGTGAGGAAAACAGGAATGGCAGAAAGGCTCTGGCTATAGGTGGAGTCTGTTCCTGTTCCTATCAGATTCTTGACTCTGCTTTGGTCTTGGGGCCCAGCTAACTGTTCTCTGCATGAATCCAAGGGCTGGAATGGCACCACTCCACCAGTTCATGGACCCATGGGGAAACTGCTGCCACGGCTCTCTACGGCTACACTTGACACTAAGCTGTTTTCTTGGGGAGGTTGGGGTGCTGGCCCAGACCCAGCCTCCCATTGGCTCCATTGCTTGGTATTCCCTGCTCTACCGTCTGTTGGAGTCCATACTGGAATCCCTGTCATATCTCTGCCATCCTCCCCACCTTCCACAAGTTAGTGGCTAGATTCTCCATCAATTTTTAGTCTCCTACCAACCATGAGTACTAAGGATAAGATAATAAACTAATCATGGCACAGAAACTAACCACAACATCTCCCAATGTTGCACAATTCTGGCCAGCCTCAGACCCATCTCCCAAAAGCTTGGATGTGGGGGATGAGTTCTTCCCATTGGCCAACATCTTCAGAATTAAAAGGAGGGGCAGGAAGGAATGGAAACTAGGATGTGGAAAGAAATGTGACTAACCTATAAGCCAAGTACCATGCTGGGCACTTTCTAATACTTTACTTCATCAACTCAAAATAACCCTTGGAGGCAGGTATTATTGACTGAGAGAAAAGAAGTAGTGAGGTTAAATATCATTCCTGAGGTCACACAGCCAGTAAGTGCCAGACGGAAAATTTAAACTAAGTCATATGCCCCTTCCACCACTGGTACTTGCCTCTGAAGACAGACGTGTCCGGATCTCAAGTTGAAAGAGAGGGTGGAGGCACCTTTCCATAGAAACTGAAAAGCAGCTTGATGTACTTTTCTGCTCTGTATGCAGAACAACAGTCCAAATACTAAAAAAGAAAGGAAAAAAAAAAAGACATAAAACTTCACTGAAAAACTACTCATGTAACACGAGGAGTTCAGTGCCTCTGAGTCACCAGGACTAACAGCACTCCAGTGGGTCTGGACTAGGCTCCCCCTCCCCAGCTCCTGAGAAAACTGTTGCCCACTTCTCCCTGGAGCTATCACTGTAGGGGAAACTGTTGACTTGGAAAAGGAAGGGTGGTGGCCCAGACCCAGCCTCCCACTTGCTCTGTTAACTGGATTTGCAAAGTCCCAAATATCACAGCATAGGATCCCTTTGTAAGTGCTGGTTCTGGACTGGACCTGGAGCCCAGGGGGCTGGGAAAGACATCAGCTAAGGCCTAGATGGGAAGCACAGAAATAAAGGGAAAGAAAAATACTGAAATGGGTAGTTTCTGTGATTAGTTCACTGTGATTACCTTACCCTAGGACATAATGGATTGGTACTAAACTAACAATAGATTAAGAATCTAACCTCTAACCTATTCTGATTCCTAAAAATTTACTTCTATAAATTACTTTTAGAACTTAATTCTTTTGTTATTTGAGAATTTACAGGCCTTTCATTTTATATATATTTATATATTTTGTATTTAGTACATATATTATACTTGTATGTATTTTACACATATATATTTTATATATATACATGTATATATAATTATACAAAAATAAATATGTATATATAAACATATATATATAATTTATAAAATTAGCGAGCCTTAGAGAAATTCTAAATAGAATTTGAAATTGAGAAGGTATGAAGCTACTTAAGATCATTCGTATTGGGAATTTGCCACTGTAGTTCTTGCAGTCATCTACAGGTAGAGATGAATATCATAGTTTTTCATTGTTGGGATGGGAGAAGTTGGCTATTGCATTTAGACACTTTTAAATCTAGTAAGAATACTGCAGCTTCTACACAGATATCCTGAGCCAGTGTTCATTGTTCACAGTCTCCTGACCACCATTCAAGCACCAGGGATTCTGTGCAAGACAGGCCTTGATGCCTCAGCGCAGTGGGAGCAAAGCTTTCCTTTATAGGATGTATTAGGTTCTCCAGAGAAACAGAACCAACAGGAGTATATAGATATATAGAAAGAGATTTATTGTGAGGAATTGGTTCACGTGATTGTGGAGGCTTGGTGATTGGTTTAGGTGATTATGAAAAGTCCCACAGTCTGCCTTCTGCAAGCTGGAGGCCCAGGAACGCAAGTGGTGTGATTCCAGTCCAAACCCAAAGGCCTAAGAACCAGGGCCAAGGTGAAAGCCCCAGTCCATGTCCAAAGGCTCAAGAACCAGGAGCACGAATTTCCAAGGGCAGGAGAAGATAGATGTCCTGGGACAGGTAGAGAGCAAATTTGCCCTTTCTCTTCCTTTTTCTTCTATTGAGGCCCTCAGTGTTTTGGATGATGCCTAAACCACAGTGATGAGGGTGATCTTCTTTACTCAGTCTACTGATTCCCATGCTAATATCTTCCAGAAGCACCCTCACAGACAGACCTAGAACTAATGTGTTTTTTTTTTTTTAATATCAAGATATTCTTTATCTGTACTGACAGGAGAATTTTGTGAACAGTGGTCATATCTGTAACAAGGAAAGCAAAAACGCTGATGTTTCACACACTGCAGGGTTTAGAGACCCATGTTAGTGGATGAAAATGCAGAGAAATCCCCTACAACTTAAGTGCTAAACTGATTACTTAGAAATACTGTTTTACCAGCTATCTCAGCATTCTTTAGCTCAGTCAAGTTGACACCTGAAATTGCCATCTCACAGGGAAATCTTTTAATTTTTAAATGCAAATTCTCACATGGCTATAAGTTACCTAATTTAGTATATGTACACACCCATTTTCAAATAACCAGTGGAATTGCTCAGCGCTACCATCCTGAGCTGAGGATTCCTTCATGGTGAAAATTCATCTCTATAGGAACTATCTGCCTTTGATCACCTAGGCTCAAGCCTAATCAATTTCTTACTGAAACCTACCTCTAGCTTGTAAGGAGTCTGAGTTTACTGTGGGCAGAATGGTTTACGATATGATTTTTACTTCACTGAAAAGAAGTGACTCAGGAGATACGGGAAAACTGCCCTGAGTGGATCAAGCTGACATTTCTTGTTTCCACATCATAGAATCCAGAAGCAAGAATGTTTATATGCTTTTCCCTTGTCTTAAAAGTCCATGAAAATATAAAAAACAAGCAAACACAATGACCAAAATAGGTATTAAGTAATTGGTTTTAATTAATGAATCCTATAGATATGCCCTTGAGTAGGAAGGCATGACCAGCTAGGGGCAGGCATGTGCCTTTAGAACAAAAGCTTTCCTGATGAAGGCTGGCACAGGTGTTTGTCCTCAATGGATATGACCATGACTTTTTAGAATTAGTGGCTACAAAGGCCTGAGGGGACTGATGTCAATCTTCATGTCCAATCCTGCCACTCTCCATTTTGAAAACCCCATTGTTAGAAAGGCACGGTAAGCAAGCAGTTCTTCAGGCAGACTCATGTCGTGGTTAGAGGAACAACTGCAGCAGGTGTAGGAGGTAAATCCTCTTAGCTCTATTGTGGAAGCTCATCTTTCTCCTGTTTCCAAATGGGGGCGGGATGCCCCGCCTCCGAGGTGAGCCAGCAGCGGGTGTCAGAGCAAGGGTGCTGAGGCAACAATATTGGTATAGCAAAAACACTGTTTACACCTTATGGCTTTTGTACACTCAAGGTGAAACAAAATCAAAGCAGTTAACTAGCTCATGTTATGGCCCTCTAAGAAATACAGAAAAATTCCCATTCCAGCTATAGAATATATAGAATTCACAATATATGAACCCAAGAGGACTACCATTTAGGATTTAACACCCCATGCCTGACCTTCCATTCCTAGGTGAGTATGTGCTTTCTTATGTCTTATTTACGTTTCAGCATTGGTAAACTCTATTTTCATTTATAAAATGGACACTTTACTACAGGATGTTATAGCAGTCTTAAAGGTTCTATTCACCATTATTTGAAATAGATTTATTCCCCTTCAATGACTCCTGTCAGGAAAAAAACTAAAACTTTACTTCTCCTTCATGAGGCAGGGGCCACTTGGGGGTGGATGCAGCCAAGTTATTCCCTAATATATAAATTACACTTACTTAGTGCTGGGGAGGAAAGTGGCCCATGTGTATATACAGGTCTCACACTACCAGGGGCTCTTTCATGTGATTTCATTTATTTCTCATTAAACCCCATTAGATAGGTCATGTTATTAGTCCCATTTTAGTAACATTTAATAATGAAAAAACAAAAGCAGAGAGAAAATCATGTTCTCAACTAGTAAGTGTTGTACCTGGGGTTTAAGCCCTTCTGATATGAAAACCAATGTCCCTTTCGTAATACCACACTGTTTTCCTCCGTTATAACACCTGTGTTTATTTGTTCTTCTCTCACCCCCAGTACCCCACATCAAATATAAGGTAAGCTAGATGCTGGAGTCAGTGTTTCAAAAGGGCAGGGAGTGCTGAAGAAGCAAAGCCCCAAGATTAAAAAATAGTAATAAAGTATAGTTATTGAGAAACCTTGTAAAACAAGAAGAAAGAGAGTTGGGGAGAGGAGGGATGACGAGGAAGGAAAAGAGGAAAAGTTGAAATGCTGAGGGCTGTTTCCAATTTATTTTGAAATGAAGGTCAATGAGAACCAATACCATTTCTTTTCAGATTTCTTGTACCTTCCCCACTGGTTGTGTTTTTTGTTATCCTAGTCTTGTACCTACTTGAAGGCAGAAAAAAAAATCCTTTCAAAGATTAAAGAATTTTACTGTGGCTCTGCCGAGCTGAGGAACAATTGGAACTTGAATGAGGGGCGTAGTGTGCCTGACATCTGGGGGAGGCGCCTAAATGGAGCAGCAGGTAGTAGCAATGGAAAAGGGCAGGCTGAATCATCCCTGAGACTGCGATAAGAAGAAAAGACTTACTCTATTTCTTCTTCAATAATATAATGAGAGTTGACATTTTTTTGAGTATTTCTATGTTCCCACAATTGTTTCAAGCATATGCTATCTGTTAATTTAATTCTCACAAAATCCTGTGCGATATGTACTATTATTACCCCCATTTTATAGAGGAAGAAATTGAGGCCCAGAGAAATGACTTGCCCACAGTTATATAAGCTGTCATTTTCCCCCCTTTTTTCTCTTCTCTCCTCCATGTTTTCAACCATTTCTTAAAGGAGAAATGTGAATTTACTTATTTCCCACTTACTCTTTAACCCAATAAAATTTGGCTTCTATCCTCTCCACTCGCCCCCAACAATACACATAAATGGGCCTTTCAGAAGCATCACCTGTGACCTCTTAACTTCCAGCTCCAGTGACCTGTTTTTGTTCCTCATCCCATTTCACTTCTCTGAAGCATTTCATAATGCGGACACTCCCCTTCCCTTTGACTGCCCAGGAGCCACCTATGCCTGGCTTTGCTCCTGTTCTGCTGGCCACTTGCCTTCAATCCTTGTTTCAGCCACTTTTTACATTTCTGGACAGCTTCCAGCTTTGTCTTTCACCCTTTTCTCTTCCAGTTCTAACGAGTGGGTCTCAGGAAGACATCAGAATCATCTGGGAGATTTTTTAAACTATTCACACCCTCTGCCAAGATCCTGGGTGTTCTGATACATCCCACACCCTGCTGGGGAGTAGAAGCAGGAAGAAGTATGTTACCACTACCAGAATACCTAGTGAATTTAACCAAATAGACATTTGCAAAGAGAGGACTCATCTTTCCTTTTCTTTCCAAAAGGTTATACCTCTCTCACTCCCACCTCCAAAATAGATACTACCAAGAATCACATTTGCCTTCCTTTCCCTCAATTTTAAAAATCTTTTAAACGGTGTATATTGAAAATAATGAAAAGAGGGAAATAGAGGTGGAGAAGATAAAAGAGAGAAATGGATGGCCCAGGCAGTGTGTGTTTCTGCAGAGCAACATTAGGGAAAAGATATAAAGGAAGCAGCAACCTTGGAATCCATGTCTGTTCATCATGGGGGAAATGAGCTAAGACTTGTAGCCAAGTCCGCTCAGTCGAGGATGTTCTGGTGTGGAGAGAGGCTTGGTTATGCCATCTGTTGAGGTGAGAATGTAGTGTTTGGGATTTCAGCCTTTGTGTGTACAAGAGATTCCCTCCTTTAATTCCCTCCATTTAAAAATAATAATAATATCACCTATGCGAGTAGTCGTATGTCAATAAGCAGAGTTCATTAAATAGTCTTAATGAATAGTAACGCTACTCTTTATTGGGCCAAGTACTTTGCTAAGAACTTTATAGGTATTATCTCACTTAATCTTTACAACAACTCCATGAAGAAGATACCATAATTTTATTTCTTTTGCAAATAAGTCAGGAATCTTGCCAGGCACTAATCTGAAAAGATACATGCACCCCAACGTTCATAGCAGCACTATTTACAATAGCCAAGACATGGAAGCAACTTAAATGTCCATCGACAGATGAATGGATAAATAAGATGTGGTACATATGTACCATGGAATACTACTCAGCCATAAAAAAGAATGAAATAATGCCATTTGCAGCAATATGGATGGACCTAGAGATTATCATACTAAGTGAAGCAAATCAGACAAATATTATATGATATCACTTATATGTGGAATCTGAAATATGATACAAATGAATTTAGTTACAAAACAGAAACAGACTCACAGACATAGATAACAAACTTGTAATTACCAAAGGGGAATGGGGTGGGGAGAGATAAACTAGGAGTTTGGGATTAATAGATACAAACTACTATACATAAAATAGATAAACAACAAGGTCTGACTATATAGCACAGGGAACTATATTTAATATCTTTAATAACCTATAATGGAAAAGAGTATGAAAATATATATAGTATAACTGAATCACTTTGCTGTACACCAGAAACTAACACATTATAAATCAACAATAATTCAATTAAAAAAATAAAATAAAATAAAATAAAGAATCTTGCCAGGCAAGAGCAGAGCAAGGATTTTAACCAGGGTTGGTTCAGCCAATGCTCTTAAGCAACGTTATTTCACATCTAAATGTGATTACCTGATATCATTAGTCACTAGGGAAATACAAATGAAACCATAGTGAGACGCTAGTACACACCCATCAGAATGGCTGAAATTAATACTGGCAACACCAAGTGTTGGAAAGGATATAGTGCAACTGTAACTCATACATTGTTGGTGAGAGTCTAAAAATGCTCTAAACACTTTAGAAGACGTTTGGCAGTTTCTAATAAATTTAAACATACACTTGCCCTTTGACTCGATGATCCCACTTCTATATGCATACCCAAGAAAAGTAAAAATATATGTCCACATAAAGATGGACACTATAAGGATGTATAATACATGGCAGCTCTATTGGCAATAGCCCCAAACTGGAAACAGCCCAGGTATGTGAAGAATGAAAAAACAAACTATGGTATCTTCTTTTAACGGAACACTACTCAACAATACAAAGAAATAAACTACTAATACACTCAGTGACACAAATGCACTCACAGATATTATGCTAGAAAAAAAAAAGGCACAAAAGAGTACATGCTGTATGATTCCATTTGCATGATGTTCTAAAATTGATAAAACTAAATTATTGTTTTAAGAATATTTAATTAAGAATAGGGAGCTGTGGCTGTCTGGACAAGGTGAGAGGGGTTGACTGGGAAGAGGTATGGGGGAACTTTCTAAGCTACAAAAATATTTTATATCTTGATAGGGGTGTGGGGTATATGGGTGTATCAATTAGTCAAAATTATATAGTTAAGATTAGCACATTTTAATACATGTAAACCTAACCTTAAAAAAACTATATAAAGAAATAATAATAAAGTTGGGGGAAATTGGAAGGAGGAAAAAGTATAGATGAAACAAGCATGGCAGAATGTTAATGCTATTGAAGCTTGATAATAATTACGTGGGTAAACGTTATACTATTCTATTTACTTTGAATGTGTTTGACATTTTGTATAATAAAAAACTCCTAAAAAATGATTTACAAATTCTTAATATCTGTTAGAACTAAAATACAAATGAGTGGTTGGTTTGAGGCCAGATTGCTGAACCTCAGGGCCCAGTGCAAAAAAAAAAGTAAACCTCATCATGTTTTTTCCCTTCTGGGAGACTTTGATGAGTTTTCCACTCCCTGCCCTAGGGAATAGTGTGAGTGCCTCAACATGGTTCACAAGATCCTTTATACCAAACGTACATACCCAAAGCACTGCATAGAGTTCTTAATGATATATTGTGTATTTACTACTTAGACCATCTCTATGAAGGTTATTATCCCATTTTATAGGCAAAAGAATTTATATCTATGAAAGGACCCAACACTGGATGGATAATAAGTGGCAAGGTCTAGAGAAAATTCAAGTTTTGGACCCCATTGTTTTTCTCCACCATTCACCCTGCTTCTTCTGTGGTAGGAAGAATTCTAAGACAGCAGCAATATTTCAACCCCCTTCACATATACCCTGCTATAATACCCTCCCTTTGAGTGTGGGCAGGGCCATTGAATATTATAGTGTATCTGTAGTTACCAATACAGCTAAAGGGAGAATAGCCTGGGTGGGCCAGACCTAATCAGGTGAGTGCTTTAAGAGAAGGAAAGCGTCAGGAGGATGCTCTCCTGCTGACGTCAAAAATGAAGGATGTTGTGACAGAGCCTGTGGAGCAGCCATGTGGCAAGGACCTGAAGGTGACCCCCAGGAGTTTAGAGCAATCTCCAGTGAACAGCTAGCAAAAAAAAGTTTCTGGATCACACAGCCTCAAAGAACTATATTCTGCCAACAACTCTGTGAGCTTGGAAAAAGCCCCTGAGCCTCAGAAGAGATCATAGACCCAGGCAACTCTACAATTTTAGCCTGGTAAGACCCTGGGCAGAGGACTCAGTTAACCCACAGAAACCTTGAGATAATAAATATGTGTTGTTTTAAGTCACTAAGTTTGCAGTCATTTGTGATGCAGCAATAGAAAATAAATCCCCCTGCCTCTCTCCCTTCCTTCCCTGTTCCTCTCAATGCTTCAGTCACTCTGAACTTTCCTTAGTTTCCTAATTGAAACATTACTTCCGTGACTGTGGTTTTGCAAGGAATGCTCACTTTGCCTGGAATGCCCTTTTCCTCTTTCTGCTTATTGAATATCACCCATCCTTTAGGACCCAGATCAACTCATCCTCTCCTGGAAGCCTTGACCGATTGTCCCAGGCAGATTTCTTTCCTTTCTGTTCTGTACTCCACTGCACCCTGTGATCTCTCTCCCTCTCTCTCTCTCTCTCTCTCTCTCTCTCTGGCTCCCTCTAGTATATGACTTAGTTGAGAGCAAGAACTTACATTATTCACATTCATGACACTTAGAACTAGGACAGTACTTAGAACATAGTAGCCGTTCAGTAAATTGTTGATGGGTAAATGCACCTATTTTCCATTCAAATGCTTCTGAAGTTTATTCAGTTTAACAAATACTAATTTTCAGGGCCTCTTACAGCTGCCATGGACAATCAAAGATTAGTGGGTCTTGTTCCCTGTTTCAAAGAGGAGGAATAAGATGTGCACACAAACAGTAATTACAAGAGGCAGAACATGACCTGTGTCACATAAAGAACTGAATCTGGTCTGCGGGATTCTCATGGAGAACGAGATTAGGGTCCACAGGATGGAGGAGAGCACACATATGCCATCCAGCCTCATGTGTATTTTATGAAACAACATCTTTCCATTATTATAACGCAGGTTGGAACAAGAAAGGGAAAAAAGGCTGCTCTTATCTCTCAGGTAGCTGGATGGTGAGCACAGCTCTCCCAACCATCTGCTGCTCTTCCTGGGCAGCTTGGAGCATGACAGCTGTGAAAATGGTTAGAGGAAAAGGCAGGTCACAGAGGGAGGGAGGGGTGTTGGGTAATGTCAGCTTTCCCCTAAGACACTGTGGACAGCAGGGCCCTGAGAGAGACACGGAGCCACAAAAGACTTGCTTGATGCTGTGTGTGGTGCTACTCAAAGGAGTGGGCTCAGCTGCTACTGGTGTGAAACCCAAGGAAATGTCCCTGCAGCTTCTGACGTCAGCATCATATCATGTGGCCCGCTTGCATTGTGAGTCAAACACCCACATCCTGTTGCCTTACAATCGCAATAATTTTCCCTTTAAATGACATACCGAAGAGGATATGTCTTTTTTCATTTTTTCCAATAGATGTCTGTTACTTTTCAGCACAAAGGAGATGCGTATAAGTTCTGCAGAAGTCCACCAAATGTGGGCCAGGCTTATTTCCCCCAGAAAGCTCTGAAGCTTGTGCCACATGCCAAACGGTAACTCAACACACTTAATCATTTGGTATCACTTAAGCACTCTCTTCTTTCAAAAATTCTCATCTACTTACTTTGTACCATTCAAATAAACTTGCAGAGGATTACAAAGAACATCTGTAATATTAAAATCCACTTAAAATTTAAATCAACTAATCATTTTGATCCAGTTGTTTCTCTGAGCTTACAAAATGTTGTGGATATAAATTTACCATTACTGTTTAACTCGATTCCGTGTTTTTGAACTTTATCCACTTAATTGACCAGGCTCAAATAATCATCAGATTATTGGATCAATCTAAGTACTCATAGTGAGCTATTTTGAATTGAACTATTTTAGCTCTGGAGGGGAGGAGAGGATGGAAAAAGAGGTCAAGACTTATTGGAAATAAACCAAGACTGTAGAGAAACTTATGCTTTTTTTCCCCTAGTTTAGAATATGTCCTCTATTCATACTTCTTTGAATCATTTCTGAGCTAAATTTGATAGTACCCTGGTTACCTGGGGTAAGGGTCGCAGAGAAGCACCTCCCTTGGCAGCCACCTCACTGTGGGACTTTCCAAGGCTTTTCCCAGTTTCTAATGCACTCATTGTAGTGATGATGACACACGTCTTGGCAAAATGTCTCCGTGTTCAGAAGTAGAACAGCTCCAATGTTCTTGATTCTATTTTAGACTTGTATTTAAGTGATCTGCCCACCACAGCCTGACTCCTTTCAACCTCATCTAATTTTTTCAGACTTAGTTTGGTCAGCCATACTAATTTCATAGGATAAAGAGATAACATTGCCTTCTAGAGTTGGAGCTAAATATTAGAGACTATATTGTGTTAAGCCATAAATTTCCAAACATGGTCGTCTCATTTACATTGGTAGATGCTTATGAGGCTAGCATTGGTTTTCTCACAAAATGGCACATGAAACACAGCTTATAAAAATATACCCACGATGTGGAAGGTATCAAGGAGCCCTTATGAAATATTCGACATTTTGCTTCTGTTCATTAGCTGGTTTGTAATGAACCATAGGCTGGCCAAACTAAATTCCAAAGCCTGAAAGATCATTTGTGATGGGAAACAGGACAAATAAAAGGGATATTATGCAAAGCAGATAATCCTTAACTTTCACAAGTTAATCTCTCAAAAAAAAATGTCATCATACTTTCATTTACTATATAGTAACACCCCTTTTGCAAGTAGGTACATCAACTGATAAAAAAAACACTTTTTAATTCTCTAATGGGGGGTACTTTTTCACTCACCAACAGCTTAGGTTTGGAAACGCTTATTTATGTCTGTATAGCTGAGTTTGTTTTATCACATCCTCTCCCTCTTATTTTATTAAATGAATGAAAGTGAATAAATAATAATATTATGAATTGTAAACTTTATAAACCCAATATGATTGAAATAGAGATAAAATCATTATAATAAAATAGCATTAGATAGTTATTGTACTAAATCAGGTCAACTGTTCATTCAACTGTTTAAGAAAAGTAAGTCACCAAAGGTTATTCTAACAGCAGAGATTTATTTAGGAATATCATTATATGTATTTTAATCTCTGAAAATAAACTAATATCTATTTAGTTTTCATACTTTAGATTGTTCTGCTTATTTTCAGACACATATAATGTACAAAATAGGGTATTATAGTTGTTCAAAAGGTGGATTTAGAAATCAGACAGATCTGAATTGAAAACCAGCTCCTCTACTTACCCAATGCAAGTTATTAATTATCGTTGAGTCTTAGTTTCCTCATCTGAAAAGGATCACCAAATTTGTTTGTTAGAGTTTTTTTTGAAAGGGAAAAAGATAACATATTTTTGGATATAGAAGACCTATCATCATGGTACTTAGCATGTATATACATAGATCAGATATATATATATATCTAGGATGGACCTAGAGTCTGTCATACAGAGTGAAGTAAGTCAGAAAGAGAAAAACAAATACCATATGCTAACACATATATATGGAATCTAAGGAAAAAAAAAAAAAGTCATGAAGAACCTAGGGGTAAGATGGGAATAAAGATACCTACTAGAGAATGGACTTGAGGACATGGGGAGGGGGAAGGGTAAGCTGTGACAAAGTGAGAGAGTGGCATGGACATATATACACTACCAAATGTAAAATAGATAGCTAGTGGGAAGCAGCCGCATAGCACAGGGAGATCAGCTAGGTGGTTTGTGACCACCTAGAGGGGTGGGATAGGGAGGGTGGGAGGGAGGGAGATGCAAGAGGGAAGAGATATGGGAACATACGTATATGTATAACTGATTCACTTTGTTATAAAGCAGAAAGTAACACACCATTGTAAAGCAATTATACTCCAATAAAGATGTTAAAAAAAAAACAGAAAGAGAATAGTAAAATTAATCCTAATTCTAAAAAAAAAAAATCAGGCATTCAGGCTGCAGCACTCCAGGCACTAATTCCTCCCATCTTCAAGGTTAGGACTTGGAGAATCCACTGGCTCATTTTGCAGAAGATGACACTGAGGCAAAGCGAATGCAAAGTTCGCTAAAATACTAGACCTATGGAAGCTGTTGTCCTACCATCAATGTTTTCTTCTCTGAAGGGAGACAATAGCCAGGAGAGTAATAGGAAGGTTGTTCACCTGAGTGGAATATCAGACCCAGATAGGAAGAGTAAAAGTCCATTACAAAGACAGGTGGTGGGGCTGATGCAGAAAAGAATGTGAAAGATATGGATGGAAGGATACAGAACCTTAAAGAGGTGAAGACTTTATCTCTTGGTTTCCCTTTTCCCTGTGTTATTCTAGAAGGAATAGCTGAAAATTGGGAAGTTCCGTGTGAGCTTTGGAGTCAGGACTGAGCCCAAATCCCTGGTATATGTGAGTCATGAAGCAAGACATAATCAACTTGGAGAATTTCCATTCCATGCTTAGGTTAATAAATGGGCCTTTTTTTTCCTTTCTGGATATACTGCTTTGAGCTCTTGTAATACTTAATTGCCACAATGAGAAATAACAAGAAAATTAATAAGGCGATGCTTTTAAGATTTTCCTGACAAGTTTGAAAAGCAGATCTAACTGTAGACATTTATCAGTGATGAACTATTGAACCCTGGGGAGTGACTGGTTGATGCTTACGAACAGCAGCTATAGTCACCTGACAGCTGATGACTTCCAAGGAAGTCATATGGTGATGGTAAGTATTAGCCTTCGGCCCAAAAAATCTATTTTATATTTTGACCAATGCATTTGAGAAATTTCTGTATTTTACATGTAGGTCAATAAAATATAACTCTCAAAAATTTAGAGAAACAATTATCAGTTTTATTTTAAAACTTGAGAGGATGGGAATTTGACTAACATAACTACAGAGAAAAAAATAGAAGGAAAAAATCTAATCACTTATAATGTTTAAAATCCACTTTTTCAATTTTGTTCCAAATATCACAATCCAGGGAAGGGTAAATCATTTGTTTTGGGTTATTTATTCATTCGATCTTTAAAATAATTTTGAAGTACTTTCTTTCTCGGTACTATCCTGAGGCATAAGCACAAAATCAAAAGAAAATATTAATTAAATTGCATTATAGTCGATACTGTTACAATTTTACAGCTTAAAACAGTACATGAAAATAGCTTTTTAAAATTCAACCATATTAAAAGTTCCTGTCTTATGGAGAATTCTAATTTTTAAAAGGTACTTTGCATTGGGCCCTGATGACCAGAGACTGTATTTAAGTCAAACTGACCCAGGGCTGTAATCTTACTTCTTTTGACAGAGAAAAATAAGAGCATGGTAATCACTGGAACTATTTCATCCAGAGCAGCAGAGCTGTATTTATTTCCATCCTAATGGAGAATCATTCTGTGAACAGGATTGTTTGTTTCTTTGCAGGCCTGACTCCCTGGGGAAGGAGTTCCACTTAAACACATCTGTATCTCTCTCAAAAAGACAGAAGTCCTATACAATGTAAAGGCTTAATACTAATGAGAGTAACTATCATTTATTAAGTACCTACTATGGGCCTGTAATCGTATTTTCTCCTTTGATCCTCATAACAACATTTTAGGAGGGCATGATTATCCTCAATGTACAGATGGAGAAACTGAGGCCTCACAAACTTACATGCCTTGCTTAACAGTGTTTCTATCCCATAACACTTATAGTGATCATGCCTACAGTCATTATTACTAAAAAAATGAAATGACTTGATCCTGGAATTGTGTTGTAGCATGGAAGCTAGAAGCTCATTATTTCACACAATGGACTATCTCATTCACTGAAACGTTAACACCCATCTGTGATTTTGCATAAGGTGCAAAAGAGCTCTGGTAAACCAAGCAGGAGTCCTGACAGCCTTTCAAATATATACTTGGATAAGTTTCCTAGGAGTAGTAAACCACAGAACAGTGCTTTGAAAAGTCCATCCATGATGTGAATAAATGTTTGTCCTCAGATTGGAACCTCTGCATTCATAAGCAGTCATTCTTCACTGGGTCTTAAAGGGAAATCTCTTAATCGAACAGGTTTTTCAATCAGAACAGAATGACAGGCCAGTCAGTACAGTGCTAGTGATATACTTCCCGCAGAAAGCTAGAGTGTAGGTTACTGTTGAATAATGGAATCTGGAATCTCAAACTGCCGTGCCTTTCCCTGCAGGTCTGTAAAGGGATGGTATATTTCCCCCCTTTAAGAAAACTTAAAAAAAAAAATAATTACCTAATTTGAGCATAAGAATGGGAGTCAAATGATTCCCAATGAACCATATGACATTTTAAAATAATGTCTTTGCCCAGTTTGACATGAAATATATGACGTGTCCCACGTGCTTCTTCCCTAATGAAAAGCGCAACACTATCCACCACTACCTAGGTTCCTGCCTTTCTTCCTTTTCTTTCCCAGCTTTTGTCTCTTTTGTGTCAAACCTCTCACTGTGCAGTGTTAATCTCTCTAAAGTCATTGGGTGCTTATTGTTGATTTTTGCCATTTAAATAAAGCATTATATAGGGAAAACATGTTTTAAAAAAACTAAGATCATTGATATTCAAGTACACACACACAAAGCAAATGAAAGAGTTTAATCAAACCATGCTGTTTTCTGCGAAGTGTTAGATTGGCTGACAAGAGACTATTTTATAATTTTACCTAATGCTTTTTATAGAAGATTTTTAAAAACCCCATTCTTATCTAATTCTAAAGAATGAGCAATTCGACTTTTTCTGGAAAAAGATAAACACACAAATCTGTTCAAAAGGAATAAAAAATAGTAACATTTAAACCTTGCTTCCAGAATATATATATATTTTTTTAACATTTTGTTTTAAAATTTATTTTATTTATTTATTTTTGGCTGTGTTGTGTCTTCGTTGCTGCTCGCGGGCTGTCTCTAGTTGTGGCGAGCGAGGGCTACTCTTCGTTACGGTGCGCTGGCTTCTCATTGTGGTGGCTTCTCTTGTTGTGGAGCATGGGCTCTAGGCATGCAGGCTTCAGTAGTTGTGGCGCACGGGCTTAGTTGCTCCGTGGCATATGGGATCTTCCCAGACCAGGATTCGAACCCGTGTCCCCTGCATTGGCAGGCGGATTCTTAACCATTGTGCCACTAGGGAAGCCCCAGAATATATTTTTTTAAACATTTAAAGAATATTCTATTTAATGTCTTATATTTGAATGTATGTTTTAATAGCTCAGTTTCTGAAAAGGAAATATAATATTTAAATCTTTGTCAATAGTTGAGAAATTATTCAGAAATACGATGAATTATACCCATTCCCAATAAATCCTTTCATAGAGTTTAGCAATGTATTTGAAAAGAAAGGTACCTTTAATTGTCTGATAGGGCCTCTGTGAATTCTGAGATTCCCATGCTTTTTCACCTAAATCAAAGTGAAATTTACCCTGGCACAGCACAGACCTCAGGCACCACTCTACTGTTCCATGGAACAGATGTTTTGGAATTCACATAATGATAGACAGACTTCTTCTATGAAAGGTTTCTAGAATGAGGGCTTCGGTGAAACTGGTCATGCCTGTATTAAGACCTTTCACTCAGCAGGACAATATTTGCATTTTCGCACTTATCTGGCAATCTCATCTTTTTTTAAAGAAAATTTATTTATTTATTTATTTTATTTTTCACTGCGTTGGGTCTTCATTCCTGCACACAGGCTTTCTCTAGTTGCAGTGAGCAGAGTCTACTCTTCGTTGCGGTGCATGGGCTTCTCATTGCAGTGGCTTCTCTCGTTGCAGAGCACCGGCTCTAGGTGCATGGGCTTCAGTAGTTGTGGCATGCAGACTCAGTAGCTGTGGCTCGCAGGCTCTAGAGCGCAGGCTCAGTAGTTGTGGTGCACAGGCTTAGTTGCTCCACAGTATGTGGGATCTTCCCCGACCAGGGCTCGAATCCGTGTTCGCTGCCTTGACAGGCTGATTCTTAACCATTGTACTACCAGGGAAGCCCTGGCAATCTCATCTTGATTTAAAAAAAAAAAGTCAAGTTTCTTTTAACTTAATTGCATATTCCATTTTTTTCAAATTACACTCCTAACATTTAGAATGTTGAGTCATCAAGACTGAACGTAAGATTTAACATTTTTCTGAGCTATCATCTCAGATAATAGTTAAATGAAGAAATACATCAATCAAAATCCATCATAAAACAAAGACCTTTGAATAACTGGCACCCCAGCTTCTAAACAAGCAAGAGACACAAATGGGTGACCTCTCCTAGGCTAAACTCTAGATGACCCCAGGAGGGCACTCCTGGCATAAAAGGGTACATGTCTCTTGTGTAAAGAAGGTAAGAAGATTCAGCCTCTCAGAGGTTAAGACTGATGCCCACGCATTCCCTCACCAACCATGCGACCTGTGAGCCAATCCCTCCCAGGTATCTTGGCCTGGATTGTTGATGAGATTGTTGAGAGTTTGAATATTTTTTTGTAATCATCTGATACTGCTAATGTTGACTTAGCCCAACCCATCCAGTCCCTGGGTGTGGGGTATTTTCAGAGGCAAGCTGACTCATTCAAGCACTAAAGTACCATTTAGGACATTGTGGCTGTAATCTAGTAAATGCCACCTGGGTCTCTGCGTAGCCAAGCAACATCCCCAGTTCCCATCTTTGATTTTACTAAACCAGAGGAGGGTCAACACATGGCCTTTACAATAAAAAAGTCTGTACTCAGTCTTGTTTGAGAGTTGGAATTCAAAATTTTCCAAAGGTTTCTATTATCTAACTTTAATTCCTATTACCCAGTGGACGCAATACATTATTCCCTGATTTTACACAATTCCAAGGAGCAAATTTATAGCACTGTGCTCCTGGAACTAAGTATATACAGAAGGAACTAAATTTGCCAAAGGAAATTTGCTACTTTTAACTTTTCTCTAGTCATACAATAGCTACTCATTAAAATCTGCTTGTGTGGTACTGGTATCCTTACATTTTGCCTTTATCAGTTTAGAGAATGGGCAGTAGATTTGCTTACTGGCTTCTAGAGTTTTCTCCAACAAATTTTTACAAATGTGCATATTTTCATAATACCTGAGATGCAGAAAATCAACTGCAAACGAAACATAACATTCAATTTTATGCTCTCAGAGTCTTACGTGCATGTTCTAACTTAGATCAACTACACATACCCTAAAGAGTAAAATGTGTCTTCGTGATTCATGTAACACAAAGGTGACTTCATCTGTTTTAACCCATATTGGAATATTCATCCGTGATGTTATACTCAGAGAATTTACAGTGAAATGCTTTCAATTATAAGTATTTATGGTACATGTTATAGAATGGCATAAACTAAAAATATGTTTATAGATAAACTCATAAAATACCTAGACTCCAGGCTTGACTAGAATGTTAAAGTATGAAAATATACAATCTCAAAATGGCAGAAATCAAATTGCCAAGGTATTCTCTGATTCATTGTATAGAATGAAACAGCACTTTCATTATTAAATGCTTACAAACATAATAAGCCATATATTAATTGTTTCATATGCATTAAAGTATATAAACCAAAATAGATTGCTCTGAAAACTGTTACATTTATTTGTCAGTCAAAAGTGTATTTAGATTTCAGCCTAGAAATTTGAAAATATTAATCAAATGTAGTATTTATGACTGGGAAATTTAAATTTTTAAAAAACTTCAATAGGTGACTATATTAACTTTTTTTTCTTTTTGTAAAAAGTATTTTGGGGTTGAATAAAAGAAACTGAAAATTCACTTAGACATTCTCCAAGTATGGAAAATAAGGAAGGTGCATATCCCCCTACCGTTTGGAATAATTTGCTGTCATTTGGGGATGACTTGACAGACCCATTGATAGAGCAACAGAAAAAATAAAATGCAAAGCAATAGTTAAGTATCTGAAATTATTACTGTCCCCATAAGTGAGAACAATAAAACTTAGGTGGGTAAGGCATTTTGACTAAACGTGGTGATTTCCTCCATCTTCTTCAATCTTTAATAACTTTTCCAGATCACAGATGCCACTTGCCCTGGAGGCTTTGGCCAAAGGACAGGAGATTACAAAACAAGATAGTGGGTGAGTCATGAGAACTGTATTAAAGAGCTTATCATACTTTTTCTGAAATATCCTTTTACTATGAAAACAGAGGAGGGAAATCTTTAAATTCAACAGCCTTAGAAAAGAAAGGCATACATGTTTAGGTTTCATTTTCAAAACAAGATTGCTTTGTATAACTATAGAATCCAGTAACACACACACAAATATTTCTGTGGGTTAATATGAAAGCAAACCCTACCATGCTTAGTAGCACAGTTTCCTCCTTTTTCAGAATTACTTTATAGTAAAATGTGAAGACAGGTAGTTCCTTCTTCCTGTTGCTGATGCCCACTCTGAATTACTTCGGAAGGATTCAGGAAGGATGATAACATTAATTCAAATTTCAACAACTATCCCCTATTTTACAAAATGATTGCTTCTGTTTTATATCATTTTATCTCAGAAACCCCATGGCATAGTTTGGGTAGGTGTTGTTATCATTCCTAAGGTACAGATGAGGAACCAGAAGTTTGAAGGGGTTAAGTGACTTCCCCAAGGTCACGTGTTACACCTGTCACTCAGAACTCTGTTCCTGGATCCATCCTCTTCTAAGCCTTCAACGAACTTCCACGTAAAGGATAATTCCCTCTCCTCACATACACAACACAACTTTTGAAAGTTTGTGAAAAATATTTGGAACATATGTAGTATACTTGAAAATCCCTTTTTTTTTTTTTCCAGCAACTAAGTCATTTTCCTCTCTCAAAAAGCTCATCAAGCTTTTAAGGTACCCCAAGAATTGTTCTCAAGTGGGAAACTTATGGAGAGCTATTTTAACAAAACAAAATTAAGCTTCTGTCTTCTGCCTGTTATCATTCAAACACCTAAGAATGAGTGATATAAACCCCTATATTGAAATAATGAGAGCAGATGCTGTAAATCTGCTTTGTGCTATACAGTATCCACTAACCATATGTGGCTATTAAAATTTAAATTAATTTTAATAAGTTAAATGACATAAAAATAGCAGTTTCTCCATCACACTAACCATGTATCAAGGATTTTATAGCCACAAGGGGCTAGTGACTATTGTATTGGACACCACAAATACAGAACATTTCCATCATTGCAAAAAGTTCTATTGGCCAGTGTTGGTCTAAATTCTAGCTGTTATCAGTGTCAGCCTCCTTCCTTCTCAAGCAACTCAAACTCAATGATGCTGTCCTCTGGACTGAATGGCATCGTGTGTGTGTGTGTGTGTGTGTGTGTGTGTGTGTGTGTGTGTGTGTGTGTGTGTGTGTGTGTGTGTGTGTGTGTGTGTGTGTGTGTGTGTGTGTGTGTGTGTGTAAAATGAACCATGATTCTATTCTCCTAAACAATGCTAGGAAAAACAGCAAGCCACAGATAAACATGGGCTATTTATGTGGCTTCTCTTGATGTGGGAAGAAACCAAAATCTTTCTGTTAATATCAGTCAACCCTTAAGACCATTTCAGTGATACACTGTTATATTATCACTGTATATGTGTGTGTATGTGTATATATATGTACACCCACACGCATTTTTACATTAACAGCTCGTATGATAGAACACACTGATGCTGAACAGAGAATCTCAAGTTTCTGAGGTTTTTGTGGATAAGGAGATCAAATGAGGGCTTAGCCTTTGGAGGTGGGTTGTTTGGGGCAGGCACCAGGGGGAAAGAACCTTCCCGTGAGAGAGGCTCATGCAAAAAAGCCAGCATGGTACAAGGAGCATCCAGGGAATGTGCTCCATCAGCTCCACCTGAGGATTCTCTCTAAGGAGCCAGGTAGCTGACTTGGCTGGAAGAGTGAAAATAGGGAGAAAGATGAAAAACTCTGTAGAAAGGACTGAATATTGTTCTTACTGAACTGTCTGTCACAGATGGCCAGGCATTCCTCAACTTTTAAAGTAGGTTAATCTGAAGAGGCAGTGGTTTGGGGAACAGGAATGCATTCAGGCCAGAATCCTCCATCTGCCACCTTCTATCTCTCTAGCTTTGGCCACATTTAACCTCTATGAGCCTTAGTTTCAAATCTTATTTGTTCTACTGAAGGCTAACCTCGTAAAAAGCATAGTATAACAAAAGGAGAGGAATACAAAGAACTCACACAAATAGATAATTATCCTATAATTCCATGAATCTGATGACAGACATAGGCACAGTCTTGAAAGACTTTGTGGTGGAGGAAGTGGTATCTGGGCTAAATCATTAAGGATGAACAGCAGTTTAGGAAGGAATAGGTAGTTCATGGAGAAAAGAGCATGAATAAAGAATGGAGAAAAATATATGGCTATGAAAAAATTTATATATAAAAAGAAATCCTTCCCCACTTTGAAAAAAGAGAGAGATTTATAAAACAGAAAAACACTCCATGCCTGAACAGGTAAAGAGTTAAAGAAAGTAGAGAAAAAAATATTGTTTAAAAAGGGAAGAAAACAAAAAGAAGTGAATGGAGATCCCAAATAAATTCCTTTCCCACCAAGAAAAGCCTTTTCTTTCTTTACATTCTGCTTCTGCCTTTGTGGTTTATTTGCAACTGCACAAGACCATTCAGCAGCTGTGTTCATAGAAACTCCTTCTCATTTCTGGTGGGACAGGTTGCACCAGTGAATCTCTGATACAGACAAACTAGGCAGGCAATTCTTTCAGATCCCAGTAGCAGCAACCCCTCCCCACCTGCGCGCGCGCGCACACACACACACACACACACACACACACACGGGGCTTCTCACTGCCCTGCCTGTGTGATCCCCTTCCCCCGGCACTGGGAATCCCTCTCAAAATTAAGGCTGAGCAATGTTTGACCCCTCTCTGGTATGGCCAGTGCAAATTTTCGAGAGAGAACCTTCTCTTGGATTCCCTTAGATGTCAATGCTAATCAAAACCTACAGACTTACTATCACCTCCTTCTGAATCTAGATGTCTCATGAGGCTTCAGTTTTTGGTGTCTAGACATGTATTATTTGGAAACACAGGGTCCCTGGGTAATGTTCAGAGAACAGCAACTCACTATCTGACCCCTAGAGAGAGACTCCGTGGGAGTCACTGACCCATTCCCCTGAGGAAATGTTTTTTCTGGAAGCAGGGAATGAGACGCTCTCATGAAGAGTTGTCCCACCTGGGGATCTCCATTTAATTTTTTATTAACAACAACCAAAAAAACCCCTGAAAAACACTAACTCATTTCTGACACAATTTGCTATTTATTATTTGTGACACTTAAACAACAAGCTTTAAATTAAGGCTCCCTGAGAATGTTAGATTAAAAGAAAGATATTCATATTCCGCCTGGGATTGTTAGTGACTAGGGAGTGGTGGAGAGAGAAGGTCTATATCCATCATCACAGCTCTCTTACTCTCTCCTCTGCCACTTCTGCCATCCAGAAGCAGGAGGGACAGATCAGCATCATCACATTCACATTTTGGGAGGGCACTTGGGTCAACGGCAAATGTCAGTAAACTTTGGTCTACGAGCCAAATCCAGTCCGTCATATGCTTTTATAAATACAGTCATCCCTTGGTATCCACTGGGGATTGGTTTCAGGACCACCTGAGGATACCAAAATCTGTGGATGCTTAAGTGCCTTATATAAAATGGCAGACTACAGGCATACCTCATTTTATTGTGCACCTCTTACTGAACTTTGAAAATACTGCATTTTCTACAAATTGAAGGTTTGTGGCAACCCTGTATTGAGCAAGTCTATCAGCACCATTCTTCCCACAGCGCTGTTCATTGCAGGTCTCTCCATCACATTTTGATAATTCTCACAATATTACACTTCTATTTTCATATCTTCCCAAATACGTTAAGTCATCTCTACTTATAATACCTAATACAATGGAATTTCTAGGTAAATAGTTGCAAATACAATGTAAATACTATGTAAATAGTTGCTGGCGTGTGGCAAATTGAAGGTTTGCTTTTTTGGAATTTTTAAAAAATATTTTTAATACTCACTTGAATCCACAGATGCAGAACCTGCAGATATAGAGGGATGACTGTAAAGTTTAATTGCAGCACAGCCATACTCATTTGTTTACATGTCACCTACAGCAGCTATCATGCTGGTAAAGTTGAACAATTCCAACAGAGACCATATATGACCCACAAAGTCTAAGACATTTACTATCTGGCCCTTTACAAAAAATGTTTGACTTGATCTAAGGTAAAGCAGAGACATACATGAGGAACAGTCTGCTCAATATTTACCACACTTTGGTTCATTTGACAAATATTTGTGAAGAACTTCCTGGGTGGGAGGCTCTGAGGATACAACAGGGAACAGAACCCGCAGAGTCGTTTGCTTCACAAAGTTCACAGTTTTCTCAGGCTTTATTGCAATGGTCCCTGTTCAACATTTTTTTTCTTCTTCTATGTTTGTTAAATACAAGCTAGTATTACAATACAGTAATAGGCATGGAATAGGGTATCAACTAGAGTTACTAAATACAGGATGCCCAGTTCAATTCAGCAAACATGTACTAAATTAAAATAGCTACTATGAAGAAAGCCAAATGCTGTAATATTATCCTTCCTCTGAATGGGACATCAAGAGAGGGCCAAAGAGAAGTGTTCTGTACATGTAGGGTGTTTTTATCCCATTATCAAGGAGACAGAGGTTACTGATGGATAGAGGTGACTGATGGACTTTAACCATGAGGACAAAGCCATCTCTGTGTAGATGTATGTGTCAAGCTATTTTAAAATGATGCTAACAAATATTCTATTAAAAAAAGTAGTAGTAACAAGGGGAGATATTTAAAAAAAAAAAAAAAAAGAGAGAAGAGGAAGAGAAAGCTCTTTCCTCCTTTCTGGTAGAAGGGAGAAAAGAGAAACCTGTATGTAGTGCACAGAGGAAAAACCCAAGTTGAATAATTCATGAGTGTTGAGAAATGTGAGGAGTGCTCATGTGTACAAGTCTCATTCTGAAAACATCTGGCTTAACAAATCTGGGATCTTAGTGTTGTGATAACAAGAAAAAAGAATGGAGGGGAGAAAATGTGGTGGTGGCTGAACTTGTCACATATATATAAAATCTAAACCCAGAGTGTTCACGTGGGCAGAATGGAAACCCTTCTAGCAGCATGGCAGTGAGTCCTGCACAGTCAGTTCCTAGAGACAGAGAGCATGCAAAAGGTCACGTGGTATTTGCCCTCTAAAATAGATGAAAGCATTAATCCATTTCATCAAACTAGTATTTGTGTTTACAGGCATCGGTAGATATTTAACTCACACACAGAGGTAATATATAAAACCAAACATAGAGACAGAGTCTGTTGTGAGCATTTAAAAAATCAAACCTGGACTACATTAGCTAAATCTTAAGCAATCCCTAAATTTAAAACATAAATAAGAAGTGGCATGTTTTCAGGTCATCCCTGAAGGATTTTCATCAGGCCTTCAGTTTGTCACAGTAGCAGACTGCAGATTTTTCCTCCCAAGCATTTCCCAAGAAGGATTTTCTGATTTGTCACACATGTTCCCATTCATTGGTCCAGTGCCCTGGCAGAACCAGAGATTCTAAACTTGTCCGGAAAAGGGTTTCATAATTCATCATGCATACCACTCTCCTTGGCGCCAAGAGCAGTGGCCTGTTCCAAGTGCATGCTCTTGGACATTCACGGTTGACTAAAGGGACCAGATTTTTGATAAACTAATGTAGGACAAAGGGAAAGAGCCCGATAGCACAGGGCCTGCGGCTGAGATAGAGGAGGAAGAAAGAGAGAGACAGGGAATGAGGCTGTGGTGAGAGGGGCAGGTGGGGCTCCCCTTGTTGGGTATCCCACGAGACAAATGTGTGACTGCACTGGTTGAGGAAGGTTGCTCCCTGCAGTAAGGGGGGTAGGGAGGGGGTGGGGAGTACTAGAAGAATAGTGAGATGTTTGGAAGGATGAGAGAGGAGGACAGGCAAAAGGGGAAAGGAGAGCCTGGGGAGAGAGCCAATGTTCCAGGACAGATCGTTTTGGAAAACATGGTGCCTACCAGGCAGCCCAGGAAGTTCATGTTGAGGGCCATCGTCGGTACAAGGTGACCATTCACCTTGGCTTTGATGAGGCTGGGCAAAAGAGGGTGGAAATGATGCACGGGGCCCATATCATGCTAACATGCTTAGAGAGTGCCCATTTGTCTACAGAGGCAAGACATTCTGAAAAGTTTCCCATTTCCACTGTGTTCGTAATGATTTCAGCAGTGAGCCATTTAAATTCAAAATTAAGATTTACTTTGAAATGTTTCACCTTAGAAAGCTGCAGCAGAATCATAAGAAAAGGAATATGTTTAACTATTGTTAAATCTAAGTATTCAGTCAGCCTTCTTCTCCTTCTGAATATTCAAATTGGAGAGCCACGGAGGACAAAGAGAAAAATAAATGCATTTCTGATAGAAAATGCAAATTAATGCCTGCATTCTGCCTAAATTCCTCCAATATACCCTTTCAGTTGTTTTCTTTCATCACCATCTGACTAGAAAACTTACATAAATTTTTTTTGGTTGGTAGGTGAGTGGGAGTCTCTTTGTAAATTTTCTTATTTAAAAAACATTATATTGATAATTAAAGAAATGCAAATTAAAGCTGCAAAATAACAATACCGCTACCAAAATGGTGAAGATCCAAAACATTGGTAATTCTCCAGATGGGTACAGTTGTGACAAAACAGAAACTGCATAGTCTTGATGGCCTTATTAAATAATATTACCGTTTGGACTGACAATTTGAAAATTTATCTACACTCTAAATCCATTTCTCCCAAGAATTTTACATCACTTGATTTACTCCATAGAAATAGTTGCCCAGTTGATCACACATATATATGAACAAAGATGTTCACTGCTGAATATTTCATAGGTGCAAAGAACTAGAAATGATTAAAATGTTCACCATGAGGGAACTGGTTTATTACATTATCGTACCTCCTTTCAACAAAAATCCTGAACAGCCTTTAAAGGAATGAGCTACAATATGCTTCTGCATATATTATATATCCTTTCAATATATTAGATGGGGGATGGGCAAGGGGAAAAGGTCACAGAATAGCATTATAATATGATTCTAATCTTATTTTAAAAAACATTATCAGTGGATAGATTTCATGAATATTTTACAGAATTGTTATGCAAAGGAAACATCTGCTAGGATTCACAACAAAGTGTAAGCAGTGGCTACTTCTGGAAAGCAGCAGGTGGAGTTTGGCAGAGATGGGGGACTTTTACTTTCTTTTCTTACTCCACTGTATTTTTCCTGTTTTTATAGGCCTGTGTGATTTCATAATTCAAGAAGGTATATACTCAGATATTTTAGCTTACTTCTTCTCTGGAATATCCCAGGATTTGTAGATCCTCCCAGGTAAGAGTCATCATATGTGAAAAATGCAACGTTTTACCATTCAGTACTGATCCTGTTACTTTCTTTCAGTGATTTCTACTTCAGCCTCCGAAAAGTCCCTGGAATTCATAGCATCCTCTAAATTCAGCTGTCCGGTCCCTGCTCCATTCCTTCACCGTGGGCCCCTCTACCAACATCATATGCAAGCCTTTAGGGATTCTCATACAGAAAGCAGGGTGAAATTCCAACCCTCACTTCCAAACTCTCACCATGGCAAAACTCTGCAAATTTTATCTCCAGTAGTAAAGGTTGATGATCTACCATTATATAAGAACAACTGTTAGATCATATAATAGTAGAGCTGAAAAGCTAACATTATCCAGGTGGGTGGTACTCAACCTTCACTGCATGATAGAAACACCTGAGGAGTTTTAAAAGCATAGAGACACTTGGGCTACCCCCAGACCAACCAAAACAAAGTCTATTTTGGAACCTTATCTAATCCCTTATCAGAAAGGTAAGGACACGGAGTAGCAGAGAGGATGAATGACTTGCCAAAGGTCATTCATGTGCCGGTTGGAAGACATGTTATTCACCAGATTTTAATTGCTTGTCTAGGGTGCATGGTAATAAATAACCCAGATACTGGAATTAAGCATACACTTTTTATTAAAATTAGAAAATCAGAAGGTATATTTTTCTATTCTGAGATATATACTGCTTGAAAAGTACCATTATTAATGACACTAGTCCATGTTAGTCCAATATTAGAAAAATAGATCTCACGTTGCCTTGATTGTAAATAAATAATTTCTCAGAACATTGTGTCTAGAACAGTTTAATTGCCCTAATGGCTTGCATCATAACTCATCACCCCATCAGAGGCATCAATACAAAGGCTCAACAGTAGATTTAAATGTCTTAATAAAAGAATATTATAACGACCTATATTATCTCTGTTTATAGCTCAGCATAAATTAGGTCAGAAAAGTAATTTTGAAAATCATCCCCATATGTTTAAATCTAGAAAAGCATCTAAAATTAATCAAATTCCCACAGGGATTAATGCACAAGTCTTAAGTTTTTGAATTGTTCTGCAAACAAATCCCAGGGCATGCCTAATGATTATGAATATTTTTAAGAAGCCATTTTTCTCTCACAAATATTTCTATCTCAACCTTTTAAACAGTGAAGAATTTGAATTCACTTCAAGTTTTCATACTAAAAGTAAAGGCACCTCTCCAAGCCAGACAAACACACATCATTGCTGCACAGCTCAGCAATCAGAGTTGTTCAGCTTTTCCCTCAAAGGAGTTTGGGAACCAGTTTGCTATTGAAACCAAGAAGGACAGGGCTCCTGGGCAGGAAAGCCTTTTTGTCCCCAGTTTCTTGTAGGCAAGACTCCAGCCTCCGTGACCTTCCCTGAGTTGCAAAGGGCAGATTCGAACAGCTGCTAATCAAGGGAGGGGCAGCAAAGAAATCACCTGAGGCAAGATTATGGGGACCAGAGAAGTTCATCAAGATTAAGAGACCAACCACCTGAGACGAGATTAAGGGAGTGCAGGCCCTGCACACACCCTAATCTTATCAGCAAGCCCACCCTTGAACTATTGCTATAAAACTCCTCACCAAACCCTCCTGGGTTGGGACACATAGTTTTTGAGGGCAGGAGTCCACTGTGTCCCCCTTTGCTGGAAAACCAATAAGGCTATTCTTTTCTGCTTCACCCAAAACTTTGTCTCGTAGATCCAATCTGGCACTGGTGCAGAGAGGCTGAGCTTTCGGCTTCCCTGTTGATGATTCTCAGGCAAAATTCTAAAATTCCTCCTGTAGTAGTCCCAGCTTCAAGGTCTCAAATACCTGCTTCATGAAGCCTGTGTCATAAGCAATACTCTCAGTTGACTAAGAGAGAACCTTTAAAGGAAAGACTCTAACCCTTTTAAAAACAGTTAACTCTTTGGGATATCTTTCATCAAATACATCTTAATCTAAATGTGGCTCAAGCTAGGACAAAGGGTATCAGGCAAGAAAGGAAGAAAACTCCATGGTGGAATCATAACACACTTATGTCCACAGAAATTGGAAAGTTCATTTCTAGCATTTGTCTTAACATGTATGAATCAGGCATTCTAAAAATATAGGAAGTGTCTTTGATCTGCTGCTGCTTTTTGTTTTTTTCAGAGAAAACATCAATCCTAATGAACTTTTCAAACTTCTCTGTGAACAATGTAAATAAAACTAGATTCCAGCTTTAAGCAGTAAGTCCTTACAATTTCCCTCTCTTTGAATAAGGACACTTTAGTCACTGCCCTGAGAGAATTCATTATCTTGCTATTGTTTTGTTTTAAAAATTCTTTATCTTTGTTTTTGTTTATTTTTTCCCCACTCGAGGAAATAGTTAACTTAAAAATGAGTTACTGGGGGCTTCCCTGGTGGCGCAGTGGTTGAGAGTCCGCCTGCCGATGCAGGGGACGCGGGTTCGTGCCCCGGTCCGGGAGGATCCCACATGCTGCGGAGCGGCTGGGCCCGTGAGCCGTGGCTGCTGAGCCTGCGCATCCAGAGCCTGTGCTCTGCAACAGGAGAGGCCACAACAGTGAGAGGCCCGCGTACCACCAAAAAAAAATTTAAAAAAGAGTTACTATTGGTGTGGTTGGGGCAGCCTCATTAAATCTTTCAGAACATTAAATTCTCCATCTTTTATTTTCCTTTCAATAATATGATAAATCCTGTGGGGCTTTGCCTGAGCTAAACAATGTGGCATTTACTTATTCAAAAACATTTCCCAAGAACCACCTAAAAAAGTTTCTAAATGCCTTAATAATATTATACTAATCCATCATGCTGCTCACTATTTGCATAGTCATTTCATTGGATAGTTTATGATAAATGGAAGTGAAAGGATTTTCTTACACTGCCATTTTTCACAAAGCTTGCTTTCTTATTAGAACAACATTAGAGGTAGTTTCCTTCTGAGACCCCTTCAGTTAGTTTCAATTTTCTAAAGAGATATGGGGCTGCCCTGGCAGCCTGCTGATCTTATATACTGATCTATCCTCCTCTGTTAAGCTCCCCTCCCATGCTGACTTCCTGAAGACCACCTTCTGGAAAAAATAATCATGAAAATTCCCATTCAAGTCTATGCAGCCAAGAGCACAAGTGCTCAAGATTCTTTCACACCCAAAGCTTCTATGAGTCATTGTACTTCTTTTGTCACCTCTTCCCAAGTACCTTATGACTAATATGGCCTATCCAAACTTCCCATGGCATATTCATCAATGGCTAAAGAACATTATTGTTATGGGCTCAATGATGTTCCCCCAAAATTTGTATGTTGAAGTCTTATTCTCCAGTACCTCAGAATGTGACTGTATTTGGAAATAAGGTCTTTAAAGAGGTAATTAAGGTAAAATGAGATTATGTGGGTGGGTCCTAATCCAGTATGACTGGTGTCCTTATAAGAAGAGGAGATTCGGTAAGACACAGACATGCACAGAGGGAAGACCATGTGAAATCATAGGGAGGAGCTAGCCATCTACAAGCCAAGGAGAGAAGCCTCAGAGGAGAAACCCTGCCGAAACCTCGATCTCAGATTTCTAGCCTCCAGAACTGGAAGAAAATACATTTCTGTTGCTGAATCCTCTTAGACTACTGTATTTTTGTTATGGCAGCTCTAACAAACTAATGCAAATATTTTTCTCTAATTCAAGTTTTAGCACCTATTTGAGGTCAAGGAGAAATGTGGGAAAAAGTAAGAATGGAAAGAAGGACTGGGCCAAGATCAGATATAGTCTTCAGGTATGGGGAGGAATTAGAATTTTATTCTAAATGAGATAGAGGGGGGAATATGGAATTCAACAATATGGACAAGCCCCTTTGAGAAAGTAAGATTTGAACAGTTTTGATAGGCAATGATGTCAGCCAAACATGCAGTGGATTAAAAAATGTCTAAATGGGTGGTAAGACCATGGACTCAGGGAACATAGGTGATGAAACTACCTATGTCTTTCCTCTAACAAAAACCCATGTCACACTACTTGGTATTTAATATGAGAAATTCAATACAAGTTTAATGCCTTGATCTAATATAAACAATTCTGCTTCCTCAGTGAAAAAAAGCAGCCGCAGTCCCCTGACAAATGACTTACCCCTACCACCAAAACAAGCACATTCTTTTCTCTTGTGAAGTTGACTACTTGTAGGACAAGTTATAATTTATCCACATCTTACTTACATTTAGGATAGCCTAAAAATATTTTCTCTAGAGACTGATATTTATGGACTTGCATCATTATGCTAAAAAGACACAGAATGTTAGGAAACTGTAGGTCTGAAGATTCAATTTTCTTTTGCCATTAGGCATTGGGTGCCATTAGCCTTACATCCCTAGTCATTGTACTTCACAAGTGAAAACTAAAAATCATATTTGTGCTACCTTGTGACTTTTCTCTCTCACATCCAAATTCTCAGGTGATTATGTGAAACCTTAAATAGGTCATAATAATGGCCAGAGATTATCATCTGCTTGCCAGTGCAATCCTGGAAGATAGCACTGAGTTTTATAAATAGAAACTTTTTTTCAACTCACCTGCCTGAAAGTAGTCATAATACAATTGGGATTTCACTTGAAAGTTGCATGATAGCCAGAATCAAATCTCCAAGGTTTCCTGAGATGTTGTCAAAGTATATTAAACATTGACCATTGTTTTGCTCTTTGGTAGGTTGGTCTAATTGAAACTCAGTGAGATAAGGTATGCAAAATACTTAACACAAATGTCTGGTGGACACTCAAAAAATGTGTAGTGAATGAGTTATTAAATAAGTAAATGAATATATCATAATTAGAGCAAGAATGCGGCTGGTTATCAAGGAAACTGAAACTGCGTCCTTAAAGGTTGTCAGGAACCATATCTTTGCCATTATTTCAGCTTCATTGTTCTTCTCCACTACCTGGCTTTCTCTGCCTCTTTGTTCCTGTGGGTTTCCTAGTGCTCCTGAGTTTAAATCTCTCTTTTTTTTTTTTTTTGCGGTACGCGGGCCTCTCACTGTTGTGGCCTCTCCCGTTGCGGAGCACAGGCTCCGGACGTGCAGGCTCAGCGGCCATGGCTCACGGGCCCAGCCGCTCCGCTGCATGTGGGATCTTCCCGGACCGGGGCACGAACCCGCGTCCCCTGCATCGGCAGGCGGACTCTTAACCACTGCGCCACCAGGGAAGTCCCCTAAATCTTTTAACATGTCAATATATTATTATTTATCCACCCCTCAGAGACTGTTTCTTGTTTCCAGTACTAAATCTCTGGGGTGATCTGACAGGTTCAGCTTAAAGCAAATGTCCACCCAAGGTCCAACTGGCCTTCACTAAGAGAATGGGTTTGCACATGAAAATCATGGCCCCTGTGTAAATTACTTAAGTAAATGGAAGACCAGTTCCCAGAGAAAAAGGAATTGTTTTAAGTTGGGCAGATAACCAAACGATGTCTTCTGATGATTGATGGTGGGGAGGGAAGTGAAATTTCACTGAAAGATGAATAAATGAAAGGACATCAGGATGAGATGCAGAGGAAAGATGAGAAAATGATGACTTCGAATCAAAATGGAAGAAGGAGATTTGGAGTCAATATCACAGAAGAATCATTCATAATTTAGTGTGTCATTTCTCTCCTCATGGTCGCATAGGAACTTTCAGTTTTGCCAAATATACATGTTTCAAATTAATTGTATTTCAGAAATTCTATTATATTCATCTCACTATGATATATGTGATTTGTTGTCAAGAAATATATACACATAGTACATACTTACATGAGAATCAGGAAAAGTGAAATCAACTATGAATATCTTTACATTTTCTATTCCTTCTTGTACATTTGTTAATCAAGAGTAGCACAATAATCCATTTCAGAATACATTTTGACATTCCTTCATTACTGAATGAGAGTAGCTTATATATATATTTTTTAAATCAGCTAAACTTTGGTTTCTGCTGAAGCAGTAACCAAGATGCTCTAGGTTACAAGCTGAAGTTTGGAAAATATTCAGCCTGCTGACTTTTATCCTCTCTTTTGGACAAGATGGCTATGGGTAATTTGGGCCTCTGGCTATAAAACATGAACCTGTCTATCTGCATTATTAATGGATGTTTGATGGGATGAGCCAACAGTGACTTTGGTTTCTTTGCAAAGAGACTGAAAGGAAATTTCTTGAAATGGGAAAAGTCAAACTGACAGAAATATGGTGATAATAACAACGAACATTTTAGCTTGCTTATGATGTTCCAGGCACTGTGTTGAGTACTTGAAATGATTCATTTGATGTAATATGTATAATTAACCTATGGCACGGATACTATCATTACCGCATTTTAAAGGTTAGAAAACCAAGGCTTCAAGAAGCTCAGTAGCTACTCAAGATTACAGCAGCTAGGAATAGGGTAGAACTGCAGTTTCATTTCAGGTAACATAACTTTAGAACCATCATTCTCCTCTAGATCTTAACTTATAGCTTTACTGCATCCTTCATGTTGAGGATTAAGCTCCTGGCAGAGCCAACAAGTCATGAAAGTACTGGGGCTGAAATTTCTCTCTCTGGGCTGAACTATTCCTTGATTTTTTAAAGCATGAGGAGAAGGACATAGCATAAACGATGCTGAATACAGATACAACTAAAACCACTTTTAAAAATCCCCAAAACAAAACAGTTGAAAAGTTTCACGTACACTTATTCCCTGGTTAATATATTACACCAACAGCTTTTAGATATTACTCGCATTTCAGCTGTTTCAATTTTCTGACCCCTAAAGCTGGAATTTCTCATTCACAGATAGGGGGAGAAACAGCAGGGAGAAGCTAATAGAAGGGTTATACCAAGACTATAATTAATTCTCCACAGGAAACACCAAGGAAATACTCCATAAGAGGAGAGAAAACTTCTGACCTTTCTTCCTCTCCTATTACATAAAAGGGGAAGAATATTCTGGGCAGATTGTAAACCCAGATGCACATTTACTTACGACCTCCAACCATTCATAATAAAAATCCAACTATGACGTGTATCCATGGTGAAATCATACTAAAACTTTCTTTTGCTTTATTTTGGATAGAAATGGGCTTAATTCTCCTTAATCTATGTATATACAGTTATCCCTTGGTATCCACAGGGGATTGGTTCTAGGACCCCCCAGGATACCAAACTCGGAGGATGCTCAAGTCCCTTTTATAAAACGGTGTAGTATTTGCATATAATCTAGGCACATCCTCCCATATACAGTCAGCCCTCCATATCTACAGGTTTCATATCCGCAGATATGAAGGGCCGGCTATAGTCATTGTTCTATACCATTTTATAAAAGGGATTTGAACACCTGTGGATTTTGGCATCCACTGGGGCTCCTGAAACTATCCCCCATGGATAAAGACGGATGACTATACTTTAAATCATCTCTAGATTACTTATAATACCTAATACAATGTACATGCTATGTAAATAGTTGCCAGGGCACAGAGAATTCAAGTTTTCCTTTTTGGAAATTTCTGGAATTTTAAAAAATATTTTTGATCTAAGTTTGGCTAAAACTGCAAAGGCAGAACTCATGGATACAGAAGACCAACTGTAAATATGGATATGGCTCTATAAATATACAGGTATATCAAAAATATTCTGAACAAAAAAGGAATTTGCATATTTTCAGTATTTTTATCATTTCTAAATGAGATAGGCAGATATCTTACAGCTGGGATCTGTGACCTTGATAGTCATACTTTGCTTAAAATAATGGTCATACTTTATTATTTCACCTATTCTTAAAAGAAGAAAAATACCAATACATGGGTGTTCCAGGAATTACAGGCCCATCTGTTTATTTTCCCAGTGGTACCCATACACTTCCCTCCCACAGCTTCTGGATGTGCTCCTAGGGTGTGAATATGGGAACAGAGAGGAGACAGAGCCCTCTCACAGAGGCTCACTAAATGTGGGATGAGAGGAACAGGGCAAAGAGATTTGCATGGAGAAGAGCAGACGGTTTTGGTTTTAGAAGTTAAAACCCAAATCCTGAACCACAAATTCTTTTAACCCTACCACAGAAGTCTTCATCATGAATACTCTCTTTGGTCTTAAAGTAAACAGTACTCATCCTAAGCCTTCTTCAAATGCACATTTTTTTCCCTAGGCTAATGTGCAGATTCAGAATTGGAAAACATAATTAAATTGTATCGTATCAAGTATTTTTAAGTATTTTATAATACAAATTTGAATGTGTTTATTGGCTTTTAGCTATGCTTCTTTGCATTATTTTTTAATGATTGCTTTGGAATTACAATATACACCTCTAACTTTTCACAGTCTTCTTATAGTTAACATTGTACAGAAATTTTCAACCATATAGGTCCATTCACCCCTTTCCCTGTCCTTTATAATTGTCATATTCATTACATCTTCATACAGTAAATACCTTATAGACAATAATGTAACTTTTCAAGTCACATATATTTTAAAGAAATTAAGAATAAAATAGTCTTTATGTTTATCCAGACCTTTTCTAATGCTCTTAATTGCTTCCTGAAGATCTGAGTTTGTATCTGCTTTCATTTCCCCTAATTGTGAAGAATTTCTTTTAGCCTTTTTTTGTAGCACAGGTCTGATTGGTAATTGATTCTCTTTATTTCTCTTTTATGTAAGAAGTTCTTTATTTTGTGCTATTTCTTGAAGTATATTTCTATTCTTTTTCCTGAATATAGAATTCTGGGTTGAAGTTTCACTCTTTCAGCACTGTGTGTTACACTGTCGTTACACTGTCTTATGGCCTTCATAGTTTTGTTGAGAAATTAGCAAAACTTGATCACTGATCCACTATGTATAATGTGTCATTTTTCTTTGGCTGCTCTCAAGACTTTCTTCTCAACTTTGACTTTCTAGCAGATTGACTCTGATGTGCATAGGTGTGGCTTTCTTTGCACTGACCCTTTCTAGATTCACTGAGCTTCTTACATCTGAAAATTTATGTCTTTCACCAAATTGGTAAAAATTTTGGCCATTATTTCTTAAAATATATTTACTACCCAATTCTTCCTTCTCCTTTGGGAACTCCAATTACATATATATTACACATATTATACCTTTTTATATTGTTCCTCAGGTCCCTGGAACGCTGTTTTGTTTTGTTCCCCAGAATGAATAACTTATATTGTTCAATATTAAATTTTACTAATTTATTTCTCTATCTTTTCTGTTCTCCTGTTAGCCTATCCAGTATATTTTAATTTTAGATTGGAAGTTTTTATTTATAGAATTTACATATGGTTCTTTGATATATTTTAAATTTATCTGCTGAGTTTTCTATTTGTCATTTCTTATGTGTATACTTTCCTTTGTTTTATTGTGCTTAGTTGTAATAGCTGCTTTCAATTCCGTAGTCTCTAATTCCAACATCTGGTTATTCTTTGGACTGGTCTTGGTTGATTGTCTTTTCTCTTGAAGCTGACCCATACTTTCCCAAATCTGTGTACATCAAATAATCTTGAATTGTGTCCTGAACATAGTGAGTGATCCAATAATGATTTTCTTGTCCTTATGTTAGCAAGTGATTAATTTTATTGCTCTCAAACTGGAAATTCTGTCTTTTGAGTGGCAATTAAAATATCAGTTTTATTCTTTCATCCTCAATTGACTGCTTTAAGTCTGTCCCACAAATGTATAGTTGAGGAGTCAGTCTAAGGTCTGGGCAGAATGTATACACAGAATTCGGAACCTCTCATCTCTGGCTCTCTTCTTTCCTGGATTCCCCTCCCCTTCACTTTCCCAGCAGCTGTGCTTTCCCTGATCTCTGTCCTCTCATTTTTCAGGGCAAAAGACTGGTTCCACGTGTAAAAATGGGACATTCACCCATGTCATTCCATTTATCCAAGGGTCAACTTCTGCCCAGAATTTGTTCAACTTTCTTTATTCTCCAATATAGTAAAAATTATTCTTAAAATTTTGTCCAGAGTTATAATTATTATCTATAAGAGGTTTAGGTCAGTAAGAGATTACTAGGCCACACCAGAGAGCAAACTCAAGGTTATATTGACACAATGTAGACACTGATTGCTTTTATTATTTCTTTCTTTCTCCTCTTCTTTTATTTTTCTTAATTGCGTTATTTGATTGTAGAAACAAACTTTAAAGAACATAGTTTGATGATTTTGGGGAGAGGTTGTGTTGTTATTTTAGTTTTTCATCTCTTTTTTAATGAAATGGGTAGTTTCCCTTCTCAAATATACGAGGCAAATTTACTATGAAAATGAAGTGTTTGAAGAGATGTAATCAAAGAAAAGGAAACGTCACAGCAGGGTAGAGTAGGAGTTAATTCCAAATACATTGATGACACATCAGATGACAGAGAAGTGGTAAATGTGAGAAAAGAGAACCAAGAAGAATTTGGCCAGCACTCAAACCCAGGTGTGAATTACTCCAAGGTGCACACTCTTGCCCACCCATGCTATACTGAGGAAGAATATTAAAACTGAAGATGGGAAAATACCATTTAACATAGAGGAGAAAAGAGAAGCCAGTGAATTTTTTTTTCAAAGAATGTGAGGAAATTAAAAAAAAAATTATTTTAGAAAATGGCGCTGTTTGTGTTATCTAACAACAGAAACCAATTTAAAAGGGGTTTCTGAATTCTAAAATTGAAATCTCAAGCTCTTTGTATAGAATTGGGCAAGTATCTTGAATATTGTAGAGAAGGAGCAATGAGATTTGTTAAATACATTTAAAGAAGCATTCGTTCCCTGGGATGTCATCTTTATTGCCCCTTATTACTATTTGCTATTATTGTGGAAAATAAGGTAAAGTATTTTGACCATCTATAAGAGCTTCAGGAATCTTGAGTACTAAAGGCAGTTGCAGCAACTTCTTTAGAAATACCTATCAATAGAAAAGCTCTTTCTGACCACCTGTTTGCACACATACTCTGCTGTTGCGTCACTGACACATTAAAGACCACATTGATATAGGTTGACAGAAACAACCTACTGATCAACCTGAACAAGTGTTTGCATTAAATAATAATTTATACTCTGTAAAGCAAAGGTAGGTGCATTCACGGTAGGGAGGCAGATAGAGAGACCAGCAATTTCTTGTTTAGACAGAAAGACCTGACAAGGAAGAGTTCATTAGGGTCTCTGGAGAGTAGCTGACAGCTGAGGAGCTGTCAGCTCTGTCAAAAGACCTTTGAAAATAATTCTTGTTTTTGAATCAGAATTTTCCTAATCACCAGCAGGACGCCAGAATCGCATTGTTTACTTCCTTGCATATTCCCTCACCCTTCAGTGCTATTACAATTTGCCCAAAGCCTTAGCTGCCTTCAAAACTTTTTTACTTTGGCACACATGCCCACAAACAAACTAGAATTTGTTTTCTCAGAAATCCCTTTATTTATCCTTGCTTCTATTCTGGCTAATTAAGTCAGTGCTTGCCTTGAAATATGTCATTGTTTGTGTATGTGTGTGTGTCTATGTGTGTATAAGAAAGACATACACACATGCACACACAAACAAGCGCAGAGATTAACTTGGTGTCTCTAAAATGAATAAAATGAAGACAGTAGGAATAGAGTGCTAGACCTGCAAAAAGAGAACTTATTCAAATGACTGTTGTTCAAGAAAAGCAAAACCCCAAATATCCCTGCAGACAAATCCAATGTAAGTCACATACTTTAATGATCTGCCTCTCAGATTTCTTCTGCTTACACGTAGCAGTTTCTAATTTTCTATCCCAGAATCAGGATAGAATTCAGATATACACATGTTGGCCCTCAGCACCACCATTCCTAGTCTTCATGTCTATTCAACTTTGGTATCTTATCTTCGCACGCAGCTCCTTCCCTGCCCCCGACATGCCTCCTCTCAATATTACCCTCACAGCAGTGTTACCCGCAGCTCTACTAGCAGCTTTGTATGTCCTAACAGCTTATACTAGCACTTAGCTTGGATAGGAAAGACGATGTTCATAAATATGTTTATGTACCTCTTTGAATGTGATAAATGCATTAATAACAGTTATTATAAAAGGTATGAGAATGATTATCCTCATTTTAGTGTGGGGAGAACTGAGAAATGTTCAGCACTAGCTCAAGAGTATATAGCCAATAAGAGACAAAGTCTAGATCTGACTCTCAAACCTTGCTTTGTTTCAGCCACTATACCAGACTGCCACCCCTGAAGCAACCTCTTTTTCCTTGGTTGGTGGTTGTAGCCTCCCTGAAGTTAGAAGATGTGTGGGACCTTGCCTCCAAGATTCTGAGTACAAAACTGCCTCCTAGGTAAACCTACCACTGCTCTATCTGACTGCTTCGGAGGTATGGTAGTGGTTGAGCTACTGGTCAGCCTGAAACAGGTATAATCATAACTTCTACTTCATAGACAACGGGACTGAGGCTTATTAGAGGAGTCATGTGCAACCAGGATCAAAATCAAGATCTACTTGTCAACAGAACTACTTACGGATGAGAACTTCATCTTTATGTTGCTCAGAGTTCTGGTTCACACCCAATATATTTGCTAACTTAAATTACCCTAAAAAACTACTTTCAGTACAATCTCCTTCCTGTGCCAATTCTCTCATGCTGAGCAGGAGCCCTTATGTGTTTCAACACATTCTGACATCTCTCAAAATCTTTTTTCCTCCTGTATCAGTTAAAATCCCTACAAGAAAAAATAGCCTACTCAAAGGTTTTAGATTTTTATAGAATAATTTTTTTTTCAGGAATGTGAATAGGGCTAAGAGTGCCTTGCTAGATGGAGAAATGCCCAGGCAGTAGCAACAATGGGTATCCATAATCACCCACCAAGCCTAAAAAGGCAAGGAAGAAGAATGGTGTTTGTAGAACCAGTGAGAGCTGGCACTTGGGAAGAGTGGCTGTCCAACAGGGGCTGTGTCTGTAGAAGAATGGAAACTCTCTCTATGGTGGTGAAGTAGAGAGACAACAGAAGGAATAAATACTCTGATCTCTCTCTCTCTCTCCCCATTCTTCAATCAACTGCTGGGGCTTCCATTGGCTAAATCCAACCAGGAGCCAAAGTATTGGGTTGGCCAAAAAGTTCATTTGGGTTTTTCCGTAAGATGTTATGAATGGACCCCGAACCAACTTTTTGGCCAACCCAATATAAGGAAACGGGAAACTAGGATGATTCAGGGCACAGAGTATGACAGAGAAAAGCAGAAAATCGATCTAGAGGGGCAAACAGAGAACCACCAGTACATCTCCCATCAAAACTACCCTCCCAGAAAACAGTTTGGGCATTTTCTACTAAAGCTAAACTATGTATACCCTATGATCCAGTAATTCCACTCCTTGGTGTATATATGTAAGAGAAATATATGCATATATCCACCAAGCTACGTGTACAAAAATGTTCATATATTTTTTAAATGTTCATATTTTAAATAATCAAAAAATAGAAACAACCCAAATGTCTACCAACTGTAGAATGGTTAAATTGTAGCATATTCATAAAAGAGTATACAGCAATGAAAAACAGCAAGCCACTGATAAATGCGACAGCATAAATGAATCTTACACATATAATATGAAGTTGAAAAAGCCAGACACCAAAGAGTACATACTGAATGATTCTATTTATAAAAAGTCCTAAAATAGGCAAAACCAGGCTGTGGTGATAAAAGTCAGAATAGTGTTTACTTTTTGGTATGCGTGGGAGAGGAGACAGAGCTGTGTATTGACTGGAAAGGGAGAGGAAAGAGCCTCCAGGTGGTGGTTACTTGGCTACATACACATGTCAAAATTTAATGAGCTGAACACTGAACACTGCTTCACTTCATGCAAGTTATATTTCAATTCAAGCAACAATAACAACAACCACTTCTACTATTACTACTCTCCCATGTAGCAAAGTCTTTCAGAATTAGGTTGTCTGCCAGTTAAGACCAGCAAGTGAGAGACAATCAGAAAATACTCTCTTCTGGTTTGTAAACTGGATATCCCTCACTGATAACAAAAAAGAACAAATTATTGATAAGCAAACAACAATGACAGAAAAGCTTTCAACTCCAGAAGACATTTAGGGAGTGAATTCAACTTCTATAAACAACAAGAAGACCATGGGTAGAGTTAACATTTGCAGTGGGCAGCCCTTGGAACCCCTCAGATCATAACTGGCTGGCTAATGCTTGCGTAAGCCTGGCTCACAGCTCTGTCCTGTGTTACCATGTCACACGGGGCTAAAGCCTCAGAGAACTGTGACAGATAATCCATTTTCATGAAAAGTGGCCAGAAATACTGCATGACTGATTTTCAAACATAATTTATTTTTTGCCTGGTAAATTGGGTAGAACATAAAGTTGAGTGAAATTATACAAACCCTCCTGGCTTGCTGTTTTCTCATTTATTACTAAGTTGGTTTTCAATGCAATAGTTATTAATATTTCTAAACAGGAGCTCCAATTACATGGCATTTTAATATCTTGACCCATAGATAAGAATTTAACAGATATCTTTGCTATGCTGCTATCTCAATGGTCCTGAGCCTATGATGAAAAAAAACCACACCCTGAGAGCAAACTGTTCCCCATAAGAGTGGAATTAATGTTTCTAAGCACCATGGCTCCATTTTGCAAATTGCTTCTCCATGGTACGTTACTGGGCAACCACAGAGAAGTATATAGAATTGGAACACAAGAGAAGAGACAACTGGAGTTGGTACTAGTCAGAAACAAAGATTTTAAGGATGCTCTCAAGGCCAGAAGGGGAATCAGGACTATATTTATGTGTAATTTGCATAATCCATGAACCCAGAGCCACAGTAGCTTGTAGACGCACAATATACAATATTTCTCTGATCTGTTCCCACTATATCTATGAGAACATCACCCCAAGTTCCTCTCACATTCGTATTGAAGTCCCCAGGAGTCATCTCGTATGGACCCCATGAACAAACCTGCAAGGCTACCATATGTCCTTCACCATTTTCCTCCTTTCTACCCAGCTCAACCCGGGCATGTCTCCTGCTTGGGCCAATGCTGTTTTCTACAGCACTTACGTCTGTGATGAGGGCACTGTCTTTAGTCGGTGCAGCAATGTACACAGTGTTGCTGCTGATTTCTTAGCGCTCTCAATGTCACAGAGAGATTTTAGTGAGACCACCATTAGGGTTTTTTATTTTTTACCTTCTTAGAAAATACATGATACGTACAAAAGAATATCATTTATAATTGTCCTTAAATAATAATACTAATAAATTAAATAAAATAAGCCTCCTGTACCCACAATTCAGCTTGAGAAATAAAACTTTCCCAAAGATTTGAAGCTTTCCCGACATCCCTAAACCCCTTCTTTTCCTCCTTTGTTCATAATTAAACATTATCCAAGACATGCTATTTCAGGTATTGTTGATTTTCAAAGTGAAGGGAGAGCTTTGTGAATCTCCCCCCCGAGAAAGGTCAGCTAGGGCAGAATTAGAGGACAGCTCACCTTGGAACAGCTGGGAGGTGGCTGGGGCAGCTTGCCTGAAGCATGGATCTCACAGCACATGGCTATTGGGATATTGAGCCTAGGGCCAGCACACAAGTGATGAGGCCAAATCTGAGCCTAAAACCTTAAGGCTAAAATGGTCCCAAGTCAGGGGTATCTCCTGGCTACTTGTAAAAATAGAAGTAGAAATAGAAGCAAAACCCTCTCCAGAAGAAAGGTACCTTCATTTAGGTGCGTGGATGTCACACATATTAAAACCAAAGTAAGTACAAAATCACAGAACACCAAGTACATAAGAAGGCAAGCTATAAAGAGTGGCCATCAACAGAAACAATAAACAATAGTTATTGATGCCTCCCCCTTCAGGGACTGTAGATACTGGAATTATTAGGTGCAAAATATAAAACAGGTATGTATGAAATCTTTAAAGAAATTACGGACACAAAAATTAAACAAGAACTACCTATTTATTTTAAAGGATCTGAACCTAGAGTTTTTTATCATTTATGTGTGTGAGAATATTTTTAACTACTGTGCAATTTCATTGATCCTTTAGGAACATTCAAGTTCCTATATCTTTAAGCATCAACTTTAATAATTTTATTTTTCCATGATGTGCCTGTTGAAGTTTTCCAAACTTATTGATATAAAGTTGTTCACATTTTCATTACATTTATTATCTTTGCTGCATCTTCAGCTACACGTTTTTCATTTCTAATATTTTTCCCCCTTTTTCTGACTCATACTTGCCAAAGTATTTTTTTATACAAATTTATTTATTTATTTATATTTTTTTGGCTGCATTGGGACTTCACTGCTGCACACGGGGTTTCTCTACTTGCGGCGAGTGGGGGCTACTCTTGTTGTGGTGGCTTCTCTTGTTGTGCAACACGGGCTCTAGGCGCACGGGCTTCATTAGTTGTGGCACGTGGGCTCAGTAGTTGTGGCTCACGGGCTCTAGAGCGCAGGCTCAGTAGTCGTGGCGCACAGGCTTAGCTGCTCCACGGCATGTGGGATCTTTCCGGACCAGGGCTCGAACCCACGTCCCCTGCATTGGCAGGCAGATTCTTAACCACTGCACCACCAGGGAAGTCCCGCCAACGTTTTTTTGTATTAGTTTTCCCAAAGAATCAAAATTTAGTTTTGTCGGTCCTCTCCAAAAAATATTCATGTCCTATCTTATATATTTCTTCTCTTCCCTCTATTATTTCTACCCTGTACTTTGTTTTGGCTTATTCTGTTGCTATTTTCTGAATTTTTCCACTGAATAATGTGCCAGGTATTAGGTTCCAAATTCTATACTCTACTTTGTGATGACAGTTCTGCAAACAACAGGCAGTTCTCTTTGTCAGAAAGTCTACTGTTTCCCTCCCTAGGAGGAACTAACAGGGAGACTGGATGGCAGGAGAAGAGGAGAAGGGACTTGTCTATTCATGCTTGTTGATTTATCCTATCAGTCCACCCTACTTGCCTTGTATCCTGGCAGCAGAAGGATAAAAGCTCACAGCTGCAGCTTACTGAGGCGTTCCCACCACCAGCCTCCTTGTGCACCAGCTAGACATGCCTACTCCTCATGTGTCTGAGTGTGACTCCTTGTGTCTGAGTCACAACAACACAAGAACTCTCCCAATCTTCTGAAACACCAGCACCAGCTGTGCAGCATCCCCTGCTCAGGGCATCCCCTGCTCCCTCCTCCAAACCCCTGAAATACCAGCAGCATCCAGCTAGGTGGCACCCTCCCTTGGAATCCTGAGTTCTAACTTCGTAGGCTCCTTTCATGAAGCTGTAGATTATAATAATCTCAGCCTCTTCTTTTGACCTCTCCAACCCTAAGGGTGGTAGCAGCTTTTTGTAATGATCCCTTCTGTTCTCATTTTCCTTTTTTCAGTCCTCTAGCATTTGATTAACAAATTCCCTCCATTAAATTCTTTCTGTTGAAATACCTAGAGTGATTTGTTTCACTCACTTGAATGAATGAATGAATTCAACCAATATAAATGTTCAGCTTATTTATTTTCATACCCTTTCTTATTCTAAACATTTAAAGATTATGCTAGATTCTCTGTTGCTACTCCTTCCTTGCTGCACCTGTATAGCAGAGGAGAATCTGGGAACTACATCTCCCAGAATAATCTTCTCTGTATGTTTTGTATTTGAGTGTGGATTGGAGTTTCCTTCTCTAAAAGAGAGGCTATTACTAGAAGCATGGGCATATACCCCATATAAAATTCACAGTAACTTCTGGGTGAGCTCTGCTGTTCCAGTGCTTCAGGAAGCTAAGATAATCAACAGGAACTTCCTGAAGGTTTTTTAGATTCTTTGGGGCTACTGGGAATGCACCTGAGAATCAACTGGAATTCCTCTTATATTTGTCTTTTTTTTTTTTTTCTTTTATTAAAACTGTCGGGCTCATTCTGAGGCCACACTTTCTATTTCTTTAGGGTCTTTTGTTTCCTACTAAAATATAATCATATTGGGATAAACTGATTGACATCTCTTACTTTTTCTCTACTAATTGACTTGTTATTAGTGAAGGGATTTCCGAATGGCTATTGAAAAGAAAGTGTACTAAATATCTAGACTGTTATGAGCATTTAGAAATCATACTAAAGAAAAATTATGAGCTCATTTTTTAAGATTATTTATACAAATTAAAATACACAAATAGGCTCCCCATATATTAGCTTCCAAATTCTTAAGCAGCAACTCTAAACTAAAACTGATCATCAGAATAACCATGGGAAATTTTTACTAGACAGGTGCTTGGGCCTTATTCCTGGAAGCTCTGCCTGAAACTGGGTTCAGGTTTCTATATATATATTTAAAGCTCTTCAGGTGAATTTGGATGACCAGCCTTGCTTTGAAAGCATTACTTTGTATTATCTCTTAAATAATCTTGTGAGTTTGTGTTCTTAAATTCAATCCCAAGCTTTCTGCCTTACTTTTCTCCTTCACTGGCCTCAGTATTGAAGTATATTTCAGGAAGTCACTTGTAAACTAGTGCTTTAGGAAGTAAGAGTTAAAAAAAAAAGAAAACTTCTGCCTGACATTATCCCCCAAAACAAGGATTCCTTACTTTGTACATGATGTCCCTGACTATGTTTATTTCAGAGTGAATGATAATGATAGGCTTGTGAAATCAACATGCTGGACTACATATTTCTATTTTATAAATGCAGAGTAAATCAGGAATGCCAAATGGCAATGTCACAATCCTTCTGTTTTCTGCCAGCTTATTTGCCTTATGGACTGAAATATGTTGCTCTTGAAGCAGATGGCTCTCCCTACCCTCCAGGTTATTACATAAGAAGGTAAGGTGCAGTGGATTGGGTATGCTTGGTTTCCAAGAAGACTAGCACACTGCATGTGGCAAGGCCCCAGGTGTAGGGGAAAGAACAGAGCTTCAGAGCCAGACATGCCTGGACTTAAATCCTGGCTCTGCCTCTTTCTGATCATGAGAACTTCAGCAACTCAGCTCATTTAGCCTCCATTGCCTCTTCCATAAGAATGGAGATAATATTTCCTTTGTGTTCTTATCGGAAACTTGAGTAATATATGTATAAAGCAACTGGCAAATAAAAGATGCACAATGAAAGATTTGCTTTTTAAGAATTTCTGTATGAAAAAAAGGGATTTCTCCTAAGCTTACTCTTTTCTTAAAATTTTAGTTTATTTATTTATTTTTTATACAGCAGGTTCTTATTACTTATCTATTTTATACATATTAGTGTATATATGTCAATCCCAGTCTCCCAATTCATCCCACCACCATCACCCCCCCACACACACGCTTTCCCCACTTTGTGTCCATACGTTTGTTCTCTACATCTGTGTCTCTGTTTCTGCCTTGCACACTGGTTCATTTATACCATTTTTCTAGATTCCGCATATATGCATTAATATACAATATTTGTTTTTCTGACTTACTTCACTCTGCATGACAGTCTCTAGGTCCAACCGCATCTCTACAAATGACCCAATTTTGTTCCTTTTTACATCTGAGTAATATTGTATATATGTATTACATATATACAATATACATATACATATATTATATACATATAATATATGTATATATTACATATATACATATGTAATTACATATATATATTACATCTTCTTTATCCATTCGTCTGTCGATGGGCATTTAGGTTGCTTCCATTTCCTGGCTATTGTAAATAGTGCTGCAATGAACACTGGGGTGCCTGTGTCTTTTTGAATTATGGTTTTCTCTGGGTATATGCCCGGTAGTGGGATTTCCTAAGCTTACTCTCAAATGGCATTTGTTCTGAATTGAGGAGGTCACCTGATATGATTTAATGTAATCACAGGTCAGCAATCCTTTTGCAGGAAACTGTCACAGTAGTTGTTATAACTTGAAGCACACACAGACTGAAAACTCAGTCTGTAAAAGAATGATGCTTATCTGAGTTTGCTCTCTCAAGGCACTGAAATCTTGACTCTGGTGGTCTGAGCTCAACCTTCCAATTATCTACAAAAAAAAATCTCTGCATGTGTGTGTATACATTGGGGTATCGGAGGGAGACACAAGACTTAAAAGAACCCCTCAAAAAATATTTGATGAAAACTACTGAACCCACTCAACAGGATGAGAACTACGTAAGAATAATTCAACAATTTATTTAAATACACTTACATGAAACAAATGACAAATAATAAGTAATGGGAAATTCAGAGTAATTTCCACTTTTGCTCCTGCAGAGGAATTAGTAAAGCTATGGCAATAATCAAAGGAATAGTTCAATTTAAAAATGTCTCATTTCATCTTCTGCTCAGAATTTTGTGTGTCCTGCATCCATGTCCTACACAAGCAGAGTGGTGTTTTCTTGAATTAGAGCCTCTGCACTGTTTTCAAATTTTTTTATCTTAAGCAAATTTTTAAGATATTTATATTAAGTATTTCTTGAGCTACACCTCAAATCTTTTACTCCATCGCAGTGGCCACAGTCACCTTTTGGGAAGGTAAAACCTGTCACCACCTTGCCCCAGCTGTACCCAGTTCTCTTGCTTTCTGTGCTTGGACTTGTCTGACACCTGACATCAGATGCCCGTGGAGCCCTGACTGGTACCCATGCATGCCTAAAGCTGGAAGATCGGCATACTACGGGGTAACCCTTGGGTCAATGCAGAATTGGAAACAGTGGGTAAAGGCCTGCTCTTCTGCCCCACCCTCCTGACAATTCAGAGGTGCATTCTACATGATCCTCAGAGAGTCACAACGGGACCAAGCCTTTGTCACCCACACCTATGACCTACTCGAAGATGCATCCTTATTTTGACAATCCCTCCTCCCCCTTTTCACTCTTCCCAGTCTTCACTCATGACCCCCTGAGATGACATCCTCTAGTAAACTACCTTCATAAAAGTGAGTCTCAGACTCTACTTTCTCATGGGAACCCAGGTGAAGATAGTATCACTAAGGCCAAACAAATAAAGCAAAATTGCTGAGGGCCTGAGCTTACAAACCACAGCAAGAGTGGCTGGGCTTTGCTACAGCGTGCACTGTGTCTCTCTAAGACGACTGTTGCGTATTTTCTCTCTCTGCTTTCTGTTCCTCTGAGGTGGCAGAGAAGTTGATGTGCCATTTTGTTCAGTGGGTCAGGGCTGATGTTCCACTTCTACTGGGGTATAAAACAGATTCGCCTTTGGGTCGAAAAGTAGAGTCATAACACTTTCTGTGTAATACCCCACCACTATTCTAGTAGAATTAGCTCTCAGACTTTCCTGTTTAACCACTTAAAATATCAGGTAGCTTAACCATTTCCCCTCAGAGTTAAGGTCCCCAAATCTATTTCCCACAGCATCCTCTTTCACCAACCCCAGTAAAACAAGAATATGTCCTCTTAAATTTGTGCCCACTGTGGCTTTTATGTCAGCTGGACAGTATCAACAAACACTCAGAAATAGAAAATGACGGCACCACGTTCTTGGCAAAATGTTCTTTACCTTCTTTCACTTTCCTGCTGGAGAACTTCCCGAGACCTGCTCTCCTCCCCATCTGCTCACAGCCAGGGAGTGTTGTCTCTGCTGTGCTTGTGTGTTTACATGTTACTCTAGGTGGTGTGCTTTTCCCTGGTGTACCCCTTGGGGGCGGGGGAGGAGCCACCCATATTCTGCATATTTAGATCTGGCCTTGAAGAGATGACTACAGATGGGGCTTCTTTCACTCTAAGCTCTATTATCACCCAAAATATCTTCTGTTCTCTAGTGAGCTTCCTCCTTTTAATCAGCCATATGTTTTTGCGGGGTTTAGTTTTGTTTTCACCACAGGCAGTTTCCCCTACTCCTTCCAAAAGACTGAAGAATTTTCCCATGACAGTTTTGTTATCTTACTTTATCTCCCAATATGACCTCCCTTGTCCAATATTCCTTTTCTTTACTCCTGCACAAAGAAGCACAGAGAGAACGTGAACTTTGGGGTCAGACTGGCTTGGGTTCTAATCCGAGCTCTGTTATCTCTTGTCTGTGTGACTCTGAAGCACGTGTTTCTACTCTTGACCCTGAGTGTCTTCCCCTGTAAAATAAAGGTAGCAATGTGTATCACAGAACCGCAGAATTTTTGCAAAGAGTAAATAATATACAGGGTAAATGCTCAGAAACTGACTGTGTCTTTATGTCTCTCTGTTAGTAGCTATACGTTACTTGAACATCTAGTTGGTTTTGCCTTACTCTAGTTGTCCGTTACAGCTAAGTCTACTTTTCCCAGCCAATCTGCTTCCTTTCTCCTAGGTTTCATGCTCACTCTGCTTTTACGACCACCCCTTGATCAGTTTATAATGAATGCCTTTGACCTTTACAAAAAGTTTTGTATGTTATTGTAGGAGTTGTTCATTGCTGAGTAACAACAAACCTTATCACCTCATACAGTTTCTGAGAGTCAGGAAGCCAGGAGCATCTTAGCTGGGTTGTTCTGGCTCAGGGTCTCTCCCAAGGCTGGGGCTTCAGGGCATCACAAGACTCTATGGGGCTGGAGGACACAAAATACAGTACCTACCACAGAACCCATCTCAGAAATCAGGTAAACTGTGTGACCCCAAATTGTGATCTTCAGAGCACTTACTGATTACTCACTGTGGGTTTACAGTCTGGCTTGTCTCACCTAGACATGAAATCCCTAGCTGGATCAAATTGTTTTTCTTATCTGGGGACTTAATGGATTGAAGTTCACAAAGCCTAGTAGTACCTTTGCCTGGTAAAAGTCTACCCTGTCTCCACATGAAAACGACCTGCAAGCAAGCCAGGATTTTCCTCATGGAACCACTCTGCATGCATGTCTAGTAAGTCCAGAGTTCTGTACCTTCTAGTTGAGCACAAGGGCTGGGCTTGTGTTCAAAGTCAATTTTAAGAGTTCCCTCATCAGCTATGGGACAACTTCAGTAACAGTGATACTGGCTGCTTTCTGTTTGTTCTTCCAAATCTACTCTTCAAGGTTCTGGGCTGTACAAGACTGACCTGCATGGACTTCATGAGCAGGCTCTCTTGACCTCAGACTTCTCAAGTTAGGTCTGGCCAGTTGGAAGCAATGGGAGGGGGTTAAAAGGGCAGAAAGAGAGTGAGGCTGGTGTATTTACTCCCAACTCCTTCCCAGAGCAGCATTAGCTATATCTCAATACCAAAGGTGACAGCCCCTGTCGGGAGGTCCTCTCTGAACAGCTATCCACACTATGTTCCTGAGGCCACATCCTCCCCCTGCACTTTCAGACTTAGAAGTGGTAACCGCTCTCCCATATTTATGAACTCTAGGGCACTTCATTATCACTCTTTTCCCCTAAACCTGCCCACAACTTTGTACATAGTTCTTTACTAAACTCTTCTCCATACTCAGTTTGAATATGTCACCTGTTTCCTGCCAGGACCCAACTGATAGCTACTATGAAGTGGCTGGCTTTATCTGTCTACCTATCTATCTATCTATCGATCTATCTATCATCTATCTATCTATCTATCTTCCAGTTGTATTGAGATGAAATTGATACACAGCACTGGTTAAATTCAAGATGTAAGCATAATGATTTGTCTTACATACATCATGAAATGATCACCACAATAAGTTTAGTGAACACCCATCATCTCGTGTCAATACAAAATTAAAGAAATAGAAAAATGTTTTCCTTGTGATGAAAACTCATGATTTACTCTCTAACAACTTTCAGATATAACATACAGCAGTGCTAAGTATATTTATCATGGTACGTTACATCCTAGTACTGCGTTACATCCCTAGTACTTATTTATCATATAACTAAAAGTTTGTACCTTTTGTGAAGTGACAGGTTTTAAACAGCTCAGCCTCCCAAGCTTCCTGCAGGTATACATTAACTGTAAATTATAGTCACAACTAATTAAAAATAATTGACTGTTGAATGACCTAGTTGTTATTTGAATGAGACAGTGATTGGCAGCAGTTTTCATTTCAAGAAGTTCTATGTGAATAATCATTTATTGCCAAAAGTGACAAGAGGTGAAAATTAATTGAGGATCATCAATATTAAACCCAGCAAAAGGCTTCATGATTTAAAATAATATATAACTTGTATTAAGTGCTGTGTGACAAGCATTGCATCAAATAATTTACATTTTTAAATTCTTACAAATTCACTTTTACAAATTTTAAATTCTTTTAGTCCTCACAATTACTCTGTGAGATATATTATTTTTGCCATTTGACAGGTGTGAAAAACAAGGCTTAGCTAGGAGAAATACCTTGCCCAGTGCTACATAGGCAGTCATCAGTGGAGCTGGTATTCAAACCCAGGCCGTCAGAGTCCAGAGGCTACATGGTACTCAATTTCCTCCTTAGTTAATAAGGAAATAACTAAGAAAATATGACGAAGGTATGTCTTTGTTTAAATGGAAAATATTTGCAAATTCCTGTATGGTATAAATAGGCTGTTAAGAATTATAAATTACAATTTATAATTTACAAGTCTACTGCTTGTAAGACTTTTATTTATTCCAAGCTTGTTTGTGGATTTTGTGCAATAAAGGGTGCCCGAGCAATTGTGAATTTTAAGTGTAGCCCACAAATACAAATAATTCTGAATCCACCAAATACACACAACATAAACACACACACACACACACACACACACACACCACACACAGGAGCCTAACTTTACTAATTCTAGTGCTTAGCAATTCCTCAACTGGGAAGTGGTTAGTCTCCGTCTTCTTATAAATCGCCTTATAAATAATGGTTGTGTTTATACACCTGGAAATACTGGATTTTTCCCTAAATGAGTTGTTGTTTTGGAATAGTATAAATAGAGCCAGTGTTAAGGAAGAGGATTTCTTTGTCTATTAAAGCTTTGAGCATTTAAACAGCTGTTTAGTTTCACTACAGAGGTGTTTGCATTTCATTGACAGATGGAGTAATTTACAAATGGTTTCAATCAATATATACTAGACAAGTGGTTGAGAATTCTTTTTTTACCATCTTTATTAGAGTATAATTGCTTTACAATGGTGTATGAGTTACTGCTTTATAACAAAGTGAATCAGTTATACATATACATATGTCCCCTTATCTCTTCCCTCTTGCATCTCCCTCCCTCCCACCCTCCCTATCCCACCCCAGTAGGTGGTCACAAAGCAGCGAGCTGATCTCCCTGTGCTATGCGGCTGCTTCCCACTAGCTATCTATTTTACATTTGGTAGTGTATATATGTCCATGCCACTCTCTCACTTTGTCCCAGCTTACCCTTCCCCCTGCCCGTATCCGCAAGTCCATTCTCTAGTAGGTCTGCATCTTTTTTTTCTTTTTTTATCACATAAATAGCCTACTTAATTAAGTCATATTAATAAGTTAATTAAATCTTTTAGGTCTGCATCTTTTTTCCCATCTTGCCCCTAGGTTCTTCAGACCATTTTCTTTTTTTTTTCTTTAGATTCCATATATATGTGTTAGCATAAGGTATTTGTTTTTCTTTCTGACTTACTTCACTCTGTATGACAGTCTCTAGGTCCATCCACCCCACTACAAATAACTCAGTTTCATTCTTTTTTATGGCTGAGTAATATTCCATTGTATATATTATATGTGCCACATCTTCTTTATCCATTCACTTGTTGATGGACACTTAGGTTGCTTCCATGTCCTGGCTATTGTAAATAGAGCTGCAAAGAACATTCTGGTACATGACTCATTTTGAATTATCATTTTCTCAGGGTATATGCCCAGTAGTGGGATTGCTGGGTCGATGGTAGTTCTATTTTTAGTTTTTTAAGGAACCTCCATACTGTTCTCCACAGTGGCTGTATCAATTTACATTCCCACCAACAGTGCAAGAGGGTTCCATTTTCTCCACACCTTCTCCAGCATTTATTGTTTGTAGATTTTTTGAGGATGGCCATTCTGACAGTGTGAGATGATATCTCATTGTAGTTTTGATTTGCATTTCTCTGATGATTAATCATCTTGAGCATTCTTTCATGTGTTTGTTGGCAATCTGTATATCTTCTTTGGAGAAATGTCTATTTAGGTCTTCTGCCCATTTTTGGATTGGGTTGTTTGTTTTTTTGATATTGAGCTGCATGAGTTGCTTGTATGTTTTGGAGATTAATCATCTGTCAGTTGCTTCATTAGCAAATATTTTCCCGCATTCTGAGGGTTGTCTTTTCATCTTCTTTATGGTTTCCTTTGCTGTGCAAAAGCTTTTAAGTTTCATTAGGTCCCATTTATTTATTTTTGTTTTTATTTCCATTTCTCTAGGAGGTGGGTCAAAAAGGATCCTGCTGTGATTTATGTCATAGTGTTCTGCCTATATTTTCCTCTAAGAGTTTGATGGTGTCTGGCCATACAATTAGGTCTTTAATCCATTTTGAGTTTGGGTATGGTGTTAGGGAGTGTTTTAATTTCATTGCTTTACATGTAGCTGTCCAGTTTTCACAGCACCACTTATTGAGAGGCTGTCTTTTCTCCACTGTATATTCTTGCCTCCTTTATCAAAGATAAGGTGACCATATGTGCACGGGTTTATCACTGGGCTTTCTATCCTGTTCCATTACAGATGGATACAGACAGTATTTTTGTTTTTGTGCCAGTACCATACTGTCTTGATTACTGTAGCTTTGTGGTATAGCCTGAAGTCAGGGAGCCTGACTCCTCCAACTCCGTTTTCCTTTCTCAAGATTGCTTTGGCTATTCAGGGTCTTTTGTGTTTCCATACAAATTGTGAATTTTTTTGTTCTAGTTCTGTGAAAAATGCCAGTGGTAGTTTGATAGGGATTGCACTGAATCTGTAGATTGCTTTGGGTACTACAGTCATTTTCACAATGTTGATTCTTCCAATCCAAGAACATGGTATATCTCTCCATCTATTTGTATCATCTTTAATTTCTTTCATCAGTGTCTTATAATTTTCTGCATACAGGTCTTTTGTCTCCTTAGGTAGGTTTATTCCTAGATATTTTATTCTTTTTGTTGCAGTGGTAAATGGGAGTGTTTCCTTAATTTCACTTTCAGATTTTTCATCATTAGTGTATAAGAATGCAAGAGATTTCTCTGCATTAATTTTGTATCCTGCTAGTCTTACAAATTCATTGATTAGCTCTAGTAGTTTTCTGGTAGCCTCTTTAGGATTCTCTATGTATAGTATCATGTCATGTGCAAACAGTGACAGCTTTACTTCTTCTTTTTCAATTTGGTTTCCTTTTATTTCTTTTTCTTCTCTGATTGCTGTGGCTAAAACTTCCAAAACTATGTTGGATAATAGTGGTGAGAGTGGGCAACCTTGTCTTGTTCCTGATCTTAGTGGAAATGTTTCCAACTTTTCACCACTGAGGATGATGTTGGCTGTGGGTTTGTCATATATGGCCTTTATTATGTTGAGGAAAGTTCCCTCTATGCCTACTTTCTGCAGGGTTTTTATCATAAATGGGTGTTGAATATTGTCGAAAGCTTTCTCTGCATCTATTGAGATGATCATATGGTTTTTCTCCTTCAATTTGTTATTACGGTGTATCACGTTGATTGATTTGCATATATTGACGAATCCTTGCATTCCTGGGATAAACCCCACTTGACCATAGTGTATGATCCTTTTAATGTGCTGTTGGATTCTGTTTGCTTGTATTTTGTTGAGGATTTTTGCATCTACGTTCATCAGTGATATTGGCCTGTAGTTTTCTTTTTATGTGACATCTTTATCTGGTTTTGGTATCAGAGCAATGGTGGCCTCGTAGAATGAGTTTGGGAGTGTTGCTACCTGTGCTATATTTTGGAAGAGTTTGAGAAGGATAGGTGTTAGCTCTTCTCTAAATGTTTGACAGAGTTTGCCTGTGAAGCCATCTGGTCCTGGGCTTTTGTTTGTTGGAAGATTTTTAATCACAGTTTCAATTTCGGTACTTGTGATTGGTCTGTTCATATTTTGTATTTCCTCCTGGTTCAGTCTTGGCAGGTTGTGCATTTCTAAGAATTTGTCCATTTCTTCCAGGTTGTCCATTTTATTGGCATAGAGTTGCTTGTAGTAGTCTCTCATGATCCTTTGTATTTCTGCCATGTCAGTTGTTACTTCTCCTTTTTTATTTCTAATTCTATTGATTTGAGTCTTCTCCCTTTTTTCTTGATGAGTCTGGCTAATGGTTTATCAATTTTGTTTATCTTCTCAAAGAACCAGCTTTTCGGTTTATTGATCTTTGCTATCGTTTCCTTCATTTCTTTTTCATTTATTTCCAATCTGATCTTTATGATTTCTTTCCTTCTACTAACTTTGGGGTTTTTTTGTTCTTCTTTCTCTAATTGCTGTAGGTGTAAGGTTATGTAGTTTATTTGAGATGTTTCTTGTTTCTTAAGGTAGGCTTGTATAGCTATAAACTTCCCTCTTAGAACTGCTTTTGCTTCATCCCATAGGTTTTCGGTCATTGTGTTTTCATTGTCATTTGTGTCTAGGTATTTTTTGATTTCCTCTTTGATTTCCTCAGTCATCTCTTGGTTATTAAGTAGTGTGTTGTTTAGCCTCCATGTGTTTATATTTCCTACAGGTTTTTTCCTGTAATTAATATCTAGTCTCATAGCATTGTGGTCGGAAAAGATACTTGATACGCTTTCAAATTTCTTAAATTTACCAAGGCTTGATTTGTGACCCAAGATATGATCTATCCTGGAGAATGTTCCATGAGCACTTGAGAAGAATGTGTATTCTGTTCTTTTTGGGTGGAATATCCTATAAATATCAATTAAGTCCATCTTGTTTAATGTATCATTTAAAGCTTGTGTTTCCTTATTTATTTTCATTTTGCATGCTCTGTCCACTGGTGAAAGTGGGGTGTTAAAGTCCCCTACTATGATTGTGTTACTGCTGATTTCCCCTTTTATGGCTGTTAGCATTTGCCTTATGTATTGAAGTGCTCCTATATTGGGTGCATAAATATTTACAATTGTTATATCTTCTTCTTGGATTGATCCCTTGATCATTCTGTAGTGTCCTTCTTTGTCTCTTGTAATAGTCTGTTTTAAAGTCTATTTTGTCTGATATGAGAATTGCTACTCCAGCTGTCTTTTGATTTCCATTTGCATGGAATATCTTTTTCCATCCCCTCACTTTCAGTCTGTATGTGTCCCTAGGTCTGAAGTGGGTCTCTGGTAGAGAGCATATATATGGGTCTTGTTTTTGTATCCATTCAGCCAGTCTATGTCTTTTGGTTGGAGCATTTAATGCATTTACATTTAAGGTAATTATCAATATGTATGTTCCTATTACCATTTTCTTAATTGTTTTGGGTTTCTTATCGTAGGTCTTCTCCTTCTCTTCTGTTTCCTGCCTAGAGAAGTTCCTTTAGCATTTGTTGTAAAGCTGGTTTGGTGGTGCTGAATTCTCTTAGCTTTTGCTTGTCTGTAAAGCTTTTAATTTCTCTGTCCAATCTGAATGAGATCCTTGCTGGGTAGAGTAATCTTGGTTGTAGGTTTTTCTCTTTCATCACTTTAAATATGTCCTGCTACTCCCTTCTGGCTTGCAGAGTTTCTGCTGAAAGATCAGCTGTTAACCTTATGGAGACTCCCTTATGTGTTACTTGTTGTTTTTCCCTTGTGCTTTTAATATTTGTTCTTTGTATTTAAATTTTGATAGTTTGATTAATATGTGTCTTGGCATGTTTCTCCTTGGATTTATCCTGTATGGGACTCTCTGTGCTTCCTGGACTTGATTAACTATTTCCTTTCCCATATTAGGGAAGTTTTCAACTATAACCTCTTCAAATATTTTCTGAGTTCCTTTCTTTTTCTCTTCTTCTTCTGAGACCCCTATAATTTGCATGTTGGTGCGTTTACTGCTGTCACAGAGGTCTCTGAGACTGTCCTCAATTCTTTTCATTCTTTGTTCTTTATTCCACTCTGCAGTAGTTATTTCCACTATTTTATATTCCAGGTCACTTATCCGTTCTTCTGCCTCAGTTATTCTGCTTTTGATCCCTTCTAGAGAACTTTTAATTTCATTTATTGTGTTGTTCATCTGTGTTTGTTTGCTCTTTAGTTTTTCTAGATCTTTGTTAAACGATTTTTGTATTTTCTCCATTCTATTTCCAAGATTTTGGATAATCTTTACTGTCATTATTCTGAATTCTTTCTCTGGTAGACTGCCTATTTCCTCTTCATTTGTTAGGTCTGGTGGGTTTTTACCTTGCTCCTTCATCTGCCATGTGTTTCTCTGTCTTCTCATTTTGCTTAACGTACTGTGTTTGGGTCTCCTTTTCGCAGGCTGCACATTCGTAGTTCCCGTTGTTTTTGGTGTCTGTCCCCAGTGGCTAAGGTTGGTTCAGTGGGTTGTGTAGGCTTCCTGGTGGAGGGGACTAGTGCCTGTGTTCTGGTGGATGAGGCTGGATCTTGTCTTTCTGGTGGGCAGTTCCACGTCTGTTGGTGTGTTTTGGGGTGTCTGTGGCCTTATTATGATTTTAGGCAACCTCTGTGGTAATGGATGGGGTTGTGTTCCTGTCTTGCTAGTTGTTTGGCATAGGGTTTCCTGCACTGTAGCTTGTTGGTCATTGAGTGGAGCTGGGTCTTGGTGTTTAGATGGAGATCTCTGAGAGATTTTCGCTGTTTGATATTACGTGGAGCTGGGAGGTCTCCTGTGGACCAGTGTCCTGAACTTGGCTCTCCCACCTCAGTGGCATAGCCCTGATGCCTGGCTGGAGCACCAAGAGCCTGTCCTCTCATGGCTCAGAATAAAAGAGAGAAAAGAAAGAAAGAAAGAAAGAAGATAAAATAACATAAAATAAAATAAAGTAAAATAAAATAATGTTTTTAAAATAAAAAATAATTAAGAAAAAAAAATTTTTTTAAGTAATTAAACAAAACGGACTGATGGAACCCTAGGACAAATGGTAAAAGCAAAGCTATACAGACAAAATCACACACAGAAGCATACACATACACGCTAACAAAAAGAAAAAGGGGAAAAAAATATATATATCATTGCTCCCAATTCCACCTCCTCAATTTGGGATGATTTGTTGTCTATTCAGGTATTCCACAGATGCAGGGTACATCAGTTTGATTGTGGAGAGTTAATCCACTGCTCCTGAGGCTGCTGGGAGTCATTTCCCTTCCTCTTCTTTGTTCACACAGCTCCCACGGTTCAGCTTTGGATTTGGACCGGCCACTGCGTGTAGGTCGCCTGAGGGCATCTGTTCTTCGCTCAGACAGGACGGGGTTAAAGGAGTAGCTGATTTGGGGGCTCTGGCTCACTCAGGCGGGGGGGGAGGGAAGGGTATGAATGCGGGGCGAGCCTGCTGCAGCAGAGGCCAGCATGACGTTGCAACAGCCTGAGGCACGCCGTGCATTCTCCCGGGGAAGTTAGTTGTCCCTGGATCACGGGACCCTGGCAGTGGCGGGCTGCACAGGCTCCCAGGAGGGGCGGTGTGGATAGTGACCTGTGCTCACACACAGGCTTCTTGGTGGCGGCAGTAGCGGCCTTAGTGCCCCATGCCCGTCTCTGGGGTCCGCGCTGATAGCCGCGGCTCACGCCCCTCTCTGGAGCTCCTTTAAGCAGCGCTCTTAATCCCCTCTCCTTGCACACCAGGAAACAAAGAGGGGAGAAAAAGTCTCTTGCCACTTCGGCAGGTCCAGACTTGTTCCCGGACTCCCTCCTGTCTAGCCGTGGCGCAATAGCTCCCTTCAGGCTGTGTTCACGCAGCCAACCCCCGTCCTCTCCCTGGGATCCAACTGAAGTGCGAGACTCAGCTCCCAGCCCCCACCCGCCCCGGCGGGTGAACAGACAAGCCTCTCGGGCTGGTGAGTGCTGGTTGGCACTGATCCTCCGTGCGGGAATCTCTCCGCTTTGCCCTCTGCACCCCTGTTGCTACGCTCTCCTCTGTGGCTCTGAAGCTTCCCCCTCTGCCACCCACAGTCTCTGTCCACGAAGGGGCTTCTAGTGTTTGGAAACCTTTCCTCCTTCACGGCTCCCTCCCACTGGTGCAGGTGCCGTCCCTATCCTTTTGTCTCTGTTTTTTCTTTTTTCTTTTGCCCTACCCAGGTATGTGGGGAGTTTCTTACCTTTTGGGAGGTCTGAGGTCTTCTGCCAGCGTTCAGTAGGTGTTCTGTAGGAGTGTTCCACATGTAGATGTATTTCTGATGTATTTGTGGGGAGGAAGGTGATCTCCACATCCTACTCCTCCACCATCTTGAAGCTCCTCCGAGAATTCTCTCTTAAGGGGAAAAAAGGAAAACAAAAATAGAAAAATGCAATTTAACCATTGTGTCTTTAATTATTTTTTTAGCATCTGTTATCAAATAACTACCACAAAAACCACATGTGGGGATGTGAAATTCTATGCAGTCGTCCATATTTAAAGCTGTTTATTTTCATGCCATTTAGTAATTTTTGTGTTCTTGTAATTTTTTTAAAGAGGAAATAATATATGTACCTGAAGCATGTTTTTGTCCAAATTTATATTCATGCTACTCTTTACTTTGGCTTCTCTAGGAGGTGTCAAATTTTAAGTAAAACCCACAAGGCATTATTATTGTTATTTTATGTAGCCAATGTTCACATAGATTTACCCACATGTTAACCATATTCTTTGTTTCTCATTTCTTCCTGTCTTCATCTCAGAGCATTTTTCTTTTCCCTGAAATACATCCTTAAGAATTAATTGCCTTAGTGAGGGGTTGCTGGAGGCAAATTCCCTTTTTTTTTCTTGAAAATGTTTTAATTTCACTTTCATTCATGAAGTATAATGGATGAATATCGAATAGCAATTTGGGAATTACTTTCTTCGCACATTTCTGGTATTACCCACTGTCTCTGACTTCCATTGTGGCTGTTGATAAGTCAGCTGTCAGCCTCACTGCTTTGAGCCAGAGAGAACTCTGTTCTGTGCTGTCAGAATTCCTTTGGGATGGAAGGAGTTGTACTCTCAGATGCTGAGAGTGCTACCAGCTGACAACCCATGGCTATCAATCTTACCGGAAATTGCTCTCAACTCCGTAGACCCACCTCAACCAAGTTCATGTCTTATTTTTGGAGACTGTTGGTATCTAAATACTCCTCTGACCCATAAACCAGGTGGCATGAAAGGTGCCAACTTTGACTGAGGGCCAGTGTAGGAAATGGCTGTGATGCAAGTGGTCTTGCCATTTGGGCCATTTGACTCAGCAGACCCTAAGTTATTAGATGTATCAAAATTAAAGAAAGGTACAGAGCAGAGGTTAAGGCAAGCCAAAATAGGAGAATCACCTTTAGAATTCTGAAACAAGGAAATGCCATCTGCAGCATACACCTTTCCAAAACCTGCTTAACTGTGCTACTTGGCCCTGGTAAAGACTAAGTACATGACCATGAAGCACAAAGCAACCATGAGTCAAATATCCTATTAGGAGCTGGGTTCTGCCCAACATACCAAATTGAGCAGGCCCAGAAGAAATTGATCATAGCTGGAAGGAAAATATTGGGATCAAAGCCAAGACATGGCCAGAGACACGAGGAGGTGGACCCGTGTCACCAATCATGATCTCATTTGTGCCTCTTCCAATGACAAGCTTGGTTCATGGATGGCCTATCTCATGACCTTGAATGTGGGTCAGTATACGAGAATAGCTGAAAATGGACTTGGGCCACACTGCATCCCCATCCAGTGATGGTCTGAAAGGTAAGGTCTGTGAGGTAAAACTTCCCCAGTGGGCAGATCTTTAGGCAACGTATCTGATCTTCTTTATGTGGAAAGAGAACTGTCCTAATATTAAATGTGCATGGATTCAACAAATAGCTTAGCTGGTTAGTCATAGGCCTGGAAGAAAAAAATATTAGAAGTTCAGAGAAAAGAGGGCCTAGAATAGACATATGTGGATAGACTTTGGGGCTTGAAGAGAGAAGATCTCTGCATTTGCATTACATGTTATCACAATCATAGAGTGTCATCCAAGGAAGAAGCACTAAACAATCAGATAGAGAGAATGACTTGGCCAGCTGATGTTGACCAGCCTCTGTCATCTGCTTTCCCAGGGCTGGCAAAATGGGTTTGTAAATGTAGAGCCATGGTGGCAGAGAAAGAGGCTATACATGGGCCCACAGTCATGGGTTTCTACCTACTAATGTCCAACCTTCCAGCAGCACTAACAGGAACATCTCTCAAGGGCACCAACAATCCACTTAGCACTAGAATTTGCCTTAGTTGGATCTTTTCTATCCTAGAACGAACACAGATTCATTTTGACTTGACCACATATATTCCAGGTGTGAGTTTGACTTCTTATCCACAGGGTCTTAAACAGACTATTATTTGTGGGCGTACAAAGTTCAAGCCACCCAAATGGGATTCCCAAACAGCATTACATCAGATCAAGGAGTCCATTTTATGACAAATACCATGGCATGATGGGCAAATACTATGAGTTCTACTGGCTACAGGCCTGAGAGAGTGATACAAATGCTAAGTGGTCCAGAGGACTGGAGGAGGCCTAGGGTCTGAGAAAAAAAGGTTCAAGGGGTCCACATCTTGTTACCACAGGGCATGGGTAAGGATGTAGATATCAACAGAAAATTCTGGTACATTCCCAAAGGCTTGGCTAGTGCAGTTCAGACAGGTATAGCAATGATAAGGTTCATGTCAAAAGACCAAGCAGAGGTAGTGAGGACCTGAGAAGAATGTGTAGACCAACAACACCTCCCCAATGTCATGATGTTTGTACCTTCCTGGGCTGGAGGGAAGCAGTGGGGAGAGCCAGGCCCAGAACAACTCTAGTGGGTGGTTTGACCTTTGAATTAATGAGTTTAAATCCCGAGTGGAATTAACAAGTTTTAATTACTTGTTACTATTTAAACCAGAAGAGACCATATTACTCTTCAGTGGCAAGATTAGGAAGTTTTCAACATCAGAAAAAATGGGGGCACCAAAGCTGAGTTCGGTAATAGAAAAGGTAAAGTTATATTTCCACCCCGCTAAGCTGTGACTATTTCAAAACACTACACATGTAACCTTCTTACATGCAGGTGGCCTGACAACAGCCTTCAGAACTTCCTGGAACCCAACTCAAAATTAGCCGTCATGATCCATTCTCATCCCTGCAGGAGGGAGAATTTAATCTAGAAGGAGATAAATTCATCTCATTTAAAAAATATGAAGCAATTTTCTGCACAACCATCCAAATGTCATTTAATGATTCACTTACAGGCACAGACACCTTTACAAAACACTCTTTTTTTTACATTTTTAAATTTTTATTGAAATACAGTTGTTTTACAGTGTTGTATTAGTTTTAGGTGTACAGCAAAGTGATTCAGTTTTTTATATATATATATATATATTCATTCTTGTTTTACATTCTCTTCCTTTATAGGTTATCACAAGATACTGAGTATATTTCCCTGTGCCATACAGTAGGTCCTTGTTGGTTATCTATTTTATATATAGTAGTGTGTATATTTTAATCCCAAACTCCTAATTTATCCCTCTCCCCCCGTCCAAAACACTCTTAAAATTCTCCAAAACTCATCCTCATACATTACTGGTGGGATTGTAAGGTTGTTCAGCCACTATGGAAGTTGGTTTCATGCTTCTTCAATAAGTTAAACATAGAATTACCATATGATCCAGCAATACCACTCCTAGGGATACTCCAAAGAATTGAAAACAAATATGCAAACAAAAGCTTAGCACAAATACCAGAGCAGCACCACTCACAACAGCCTAAAGCTGGAGACAACCTAAATACCCATCAAAAGAAGAATGGGTACATAAAATGTGGTGTACCCATGCAGTGGAATATTATTCAGCCACAAAAAGGAATGTAGCATTGATACATGCTACAACGCATATGAAGCTTGAAAACATGCTAAGTGAAAGAATCCAGACAAAAGGCCACACATTATATATTGCATTTATTTGAAATATCCAGAATAGGCAAATCCACAGAGACAGAAAGTAGATTTGTGGTTTCCAGGGGGAAAAGGGGAGTGACTCCTAATGAGTGTAGATTTTCTTTTAGCGGGATGAAAATGTTCTAGAACTAGATAGTGGTGATGGTCTCACATATCATGGCTGCACTTAAAGCCCTGAACTGTACACTTTAAAATGATCAAACTGGTCAATTTTTATGTTATGTGTATTTTACCACAATAAAAAAAAATTCTCCCAAACTCAATTACCAGGTACTTTCCTTGCTCCCCCAAAACAATTTTAGATCTCAAGGAAAGTTTCCTGCAATTCTAAATAAAGTGGGTCATCAGTTTTTCCTTGTGGGAGACAACCCAAGACTCTGATTGCAACTGAATAAAGTCGTTCAGCTGTTTTACAAGGAAAACACCTGGCACCAAATCCTGGGCTCTGTAAAGAACTGCTAGCTAAGCCTCTTCCCCAGGGTAAATTCGGGAGAAGCACTATGAGTCTGAGCTTGCCAGGTTCATGGGGACCACACCCAGCAGTTAATAAGTTGTTCCGAACTCTGCATGCCCCATCTTAATAACTAGTTCTCTTCCCAGTTTGTAGGTTCCCATAATCATGTGGCTACTCAAATGAGAACAGCGAAAACCACTAACAATTTGGAGACGAGACAGAGTCCAGAAAAGGAAGAAGTCATGAAAATATAAATTTAGCTTGAGGTGTTCCATGAACACAAGGCAGAGACCTAGAATTAGGCCTTGTCCTAAATTTTGAAATTGACAAAAGAGTGGCTTCTCTAAAAGCAGAATCATTTGGGTAAGGAAATCTCTCAAGGAGGCATCTGCACGAGCAAAAGGGAATTGATCAAAGAATTCAAAACTTTTGGAATTCAAAACAAAAGATTCTTTGGTCCATCTGGTGACAACTGGTCAGAGCAATGTGCCATAACGTTAATCTGAGAACCAACCTGCAGGTAGCAAGAGAAACATAGCTTCCTCTACCCTCAGAATGCTAGTTATAAATGCTAGCTTTTAAGTTAGAACAAGGACAGTAGTCAGCAGGAAAAAAATATGAGTATGAAGAGGTAGGCAGGAGCCAGATAATGTAAAATCTTGGTCTGGGATTTCTTCTAAGCTCAATTAAAAGACACTGCAGAGTTTTAAACAGAAAAATTGGCATCATATAATTTACATTAATAAAACATCGCTCTCTCTGGTTGTGTGGAGGATGGATGGATTGCCAGGAGCAAGAATAATTGCCAGGACAAAAGCTAGATGATGGTGGCTTGGACAAAGTGGGTAACAGTGGAGATCTAGAAAAGTGGATGGATTCAGAACATATTTAGGAGTAGAATCTATAGGACTTGTTGATGGAATAGAATATGTGGAAGGGGAGCAGAAAGGGAGGAGTCAAGGATGACTTCCAGATGGAGAGGAAGGCTGTAGCATCTGGACTTTTTGTTGCAATAAGCAAAGCTGGTATTCACCCTGTAGGAAAGCTAGTATACATTTGCCCCTTCACTCCTACAAGATTGTGCTATCCGGCCCAATTGAGTCAATGCTATATATTTTTTCTAAATCTTTGCCAACATGAGAAATGAAAATGGTGTCTCATTATGTTTTTTGAATTAACAGTGAGGTAAAACACTTGTTTATATATTTGTTGGCCATTTGTGTTTCCTATAGTTGTCTGTTTTTCTATCCACCTTTTTTTTTCTTTTCTTCTATCCATCTTTTCTTTACAGTTTATGAGACCTGACCACCAATCCCTCAGAAACCCTTTGTCCCCGCTTAGCTTTCTTGACTCTGTCTTCCTCTTACCTGCCTGACAATTCCTGCCCAATCTCCTTTGCTGCCTCTATTTCCTCAATACTCTGCCGTAGTCCCACTGCACCTTGCCGAGCTTCTATCCTCAGTCCTCCTCTCTTCTTTCTGTAAGTGTCCCTAGATGATCTCTTCTATTCATGTAATTCAGCTGTTTTCTCTACATTAATCATCCTAAAATCTCTATCTCCAACCATGACCTCTTTCCAGATGTTCAAAACAATGGTTCCAACTGTCTACTCTGCATTTTCATCTCTGTGCAGCAGACACCTTCATTAAAACATGTCTAAAATTAAATTTCAGCCATCATTTCGACCAGCCAACTTCTCCTCATTTCTTGTTTATCTGCATAGTACCAAACTGATCTAGATTTCTCAGATTATAACTTCCTTCATTTGTTTATTTTTTCAACAGATATTTATAGAGTATCTGCTATGTGCCAGGCACTGTGCTGGGCCCTAAATTTTTTGACTCCCTAATCTTTTTCCTTGTATTAATTCTATTATTAAATCTTGTGATTTTTTCCTTTGTGATAATCTCTCAAATGTATTACCTCGCTTTCATTCCTGTTGCCACCATCTTAATTCCTAGTCTCTCCAGCAGGTCTTTGGCATCTCATCGTTGCCTCATAACATTGCTTACTCCTCACACCTGAGCAAGGTGAATCACCTTAGAACATACCTCTGATCCTCTCACTTCCCCCCTTAGAAACCATCTTTGATGGCACATTTACAAGTAAAGAAAAATCCAACTCTTCAGCCAACAATGATGGCCTTCAAACCATATCTCCCACTAATCCTTGCTCTGCATCCAACTCTCCATGAACATTTGGTTTTTTCCTTCTTTTTGTATATTATTACTTTATTTAATATATCATTTTTATTAAAATATAATTTATATACATTAAAATGTTTTCCTATATGCTTCTATTTACAGCAAATATCTATGAGATTAGTATTGTGAATTATTTTATTATCATTGCCACTGTTGAATATTTTGCTCTGAAAGACAATTTTTATACATATGTAACTTCCAGGTTCTATACCTATAAAGCGTTGGTATTTCTTACATTGTCAAACAAAATTCAGGCAAGAATGTATTAGTTTCATGTATCACCCTAACTTGAAAGAGGGTACGCTATGGCAAAACAACATTTCTAATAGGCAAAATGAAATGGAGAGAAAATAATGGTAAGAGTTTAAAGAACTGCTTAGATTTTTATTTATTTATTTATTGTAATTTATCTTGATTTTTATAGTGGTGTATAGCTGATTTACAATGCTGTGTTTCTTTCCACTCTACATCCACTTGATTCACTTACAGAGAGAAATCTACATATTCTTTTTCAGATTCTTAACAGTCATGTATATTCTTTTCTGGTGATTACAGTGTGTTGAGTCGAGTTCTACGTGCTATGCAGTAGGCCCTTATCGATTACCTATTTTCTCTATGGAAGGTTATGCATGCTAATTTCAACCTCCTGGTATATGCCTCCCCCCTCCCACCTTTCCCCTTTGGTAGCCATAAGTTTGTTTTCTAAATCTGTGAGTCTCTTTCTGTTTTGTAGGTTAAGAACTGTTCAGATTTTTAATCTCAGTGGAACAATATAATGAAGCCCATTAAAAATCTCAACTTATTTCTGAAACTCAATTTATACCTGTCTCAATAGAGCCCCATTTATTCTCTGAAATCATATGTTTGTTTTTTGTTTTTTAATTAATTTGTTTATTTTTCTCTGCATTGGGTCTTCTTTGCTGCACGTTGGCTTTCTCAAGTTGCAGCGAGCGGGGGCTACTCTTTGTTTCAGTGTGCAGACTTCTCGTTGCGGTGGCTTCTCTTTGTTGCAGAGCATGGGCCCTAAGTGCATGGGCTTCAGTAGTTGTGGCATGTGGGCTCAGCAGTTGTGGCTCACGGGCTCACTAGTTGTGGCACACAGGCTTAGTTCCTACATGGAAAGTGGGATCTTCCCAGACCAGGGCTCAAACCCATGTCCCCTGCATTGGCAGGCAGATTCTTAACCACTGCGCCACCAGGGAAATCCCATGTCTTTGTTTTAAAGACTGTGAATTATTCCAGTTACATCAGTATCTTACAATTGTCTTTATTTTCACATAAAAAATATATTTGTATTTGTAGTAAGATTTTTTTTGAATTTTATTTTATTTTTTTATACAGCAGGTTCTTATTAGTTATCTATTTTATGCATATTAGTGTATATATGTCAATCCCAATCTCCCAATTCATCCCACCACCACCACCACTACCGCCCCACCACTTTCTAGCTTGGTGACCACATGTTTGTTCTCTACATCTGTGTCTCTATTTCTGCCTTGCAAACCAGTTCATCTGTACCATTTTTCTAGATTCCACATGTATGTGTTAATATACCATATTTGTTTTTCTCTTTCTGACTTACTTCACTCTGTATCACAGTCTCCAGGTCCATCCACATCTCTACAAATGACCCAGTTTCGTTCCTTTTTATGGCTGAGTAATATTCCATTGTATATATATACCACATCTTCTTTGTCTATTTGTCTGTTGATGGGCATTTACCTGGCTATTGTAAATAGTGCTGCAATGGACATTGGGGTGCATGTGTCTTTTTGAATAATGCTTTCCTCTGGGTATATGCCCAGTAGTGGGATTGCTGGGTCATATGGTAATTCTATTTTTAGTTTTTTAAGGAACCTCCATACTGTTCTCCATAGTGGCTGTATCAATTTACATTCCCACCAACAGTGCAAGAGGGTTCCCTTTTCTCCACACCCTCTGCAGCATTTGTTGTTTATAGATTTTCTGATGATGCCTATTCTAACTGGAGTGAGGTGATACCTCATTGTAGTTTTGATTTGCATTTCTCTAATAATTAGTGATGTTGAGCAGCTTTTCATGTACCTCTTGGCCATCTGTATGTCTTCTCTGGAGAAATGCCTATTTAGGTCTTCTGCCCATTTTTGGATTGGGTTGTTTGTTTTTTTAATATTGAGCTTCATGAGCTGTCTGTATATTTTGGAGATTAATCCTTTGTCCATTGATTCATTTGCAAATATTTTCTCCCATTCCGAGGGTTGTCTTTTCATCTTATTTATTGTTTCCTTTGCTGTGCAAAAGCTTTGAAGTTTCATTAGGTCCTATTTGTTTATTTTTGTTTCTATTTCCATTACTCTAGGAGGTGGATCAAAAAAGATCTTGCTGTGATTTATGTCAAAGAGTATTCTTTCTATGTTTTCCTCTAAGAGTTTTATACTGTTGGTCTTACATTCAGGACTTTAATCCATTTTGAGTTTTTTTGTGTGTGTATGGTGTTAGGGACTGTTCTAATTTCATTCTTTTACATGTATCTGTCCAGTTTCCCCAGCACCACTTATTGAAGAGACTGTCTTTTCTCCATTGTATAGCCTTGCCTCCTTTGTCATAGATTAGTTGACCATAGGTGCATGGGTTTATCTGTGGGATTTCTATCCTGTTCCATTGATCTATATTTCTGTTTTTGTGCCAGTACCACATTGTCTTGATTACTGAAGCTTTGTAGTATAGTCTGAAGTCAGGCGGTCTGATTCCTCCAGCTCCATTGTTTTCCCTCAAGATTGCTTTGGCTATTCGGGGTCTTTTGTGTCTCCATACAAATTTTAGGATTTTTTGTTCTAGTTCTGTAAAAAAAAATGCCATTGGTAATTTGATAGGGATTGCATTGAATCTGTAGATTGCTTTTTCCCCTGTAATTTATTTCTAATCTCATAGCATTGTGAGAAAAGATGCTTGATGTGATTTTAATTTTCTTAAATTTACCGAGGCTTGTAGTAAGATATTTTTAAATAGCTAAGTAAAAATCATTTAAGAATGGCTGCTGCTCTATTGCCATATTACATTTATTTTAAAATACATAAAGTACTTAGAAGAATAAAGGTATTGCTATCCTTTTATTGTTGTTGCCATCACTGCTGGTGATAAGATTCTGTAGAAACACTGGAATAGAGCAGAAGACCATCATTAATACTCTTGATGTGATTTCACAGCCCTCTGACACCTGCCTGGTAGGTCCATCTTCCTCCCCCACACTATGCGTGTCCTTAATTTGCAGCCTATCCCGATGTTAGCAGGAAGAGGCAGACCTGAGTTACTGCAACATTCAGGAGCCAGGCTGTGTCATCCAAAGCAGACCTGTTTGTCCTTTTCCAGGGAAGATTTTAAATAATCAAGAATTTTGTCTCTCTAGTCCTCTCTTTCTCAGGACAAAATTCCCACTTTCTTTAACTAGTCCTTGTCTAACAATATTTCTAGAAATAATACCTCCTGGCTTCTCACTTATACACAGTGCTAACTTAATTTGTAAAGCAAAATTTACCTTGCCTTTTCTTTACTTTCCATTAATGTATATTCTTTCTATAAAAGTTATTTTAATTTACATAGCTATTGTTTCAGGAACCAAAAATTGAGCATTTATTCCCCCAAAACTCTTTATTCTCAATATTTTTAATATAAGCCTTTTAATATATGTTTGTTATTCCTAGTAAACAATGAAGAAAATTTTATTGCATGTACATAAACAAAAGAAAAAATTTTAAATTAGGATAGAATGCATTTCCAAGAGCATCATTTTATAAATAAAGAACACCCAAGTAATGGATTGCAATGTAATTCCTTTTTATACAATATAGGCTCATTACTGAGATACTCCACAATTTATACTTTTATTATAAAAACCATAAATGATTCTGTGCTACTGTTAATGAAAAAAATCACATTATTTTTCTGAAACCAAAGTAATTCCAACTTTTGAGTAGAATACCTCTGTAGATATCCTTCTGTACCTTTAGTTATTTATTTAAAGTAATTTTTAATAATTGAAGATGTATACATATTCCTTCAGTGGAAATAAATATATCTTATACATTGTTTAATGTCTTCTATCACATGTGACTAGTGGATTTAGGGGGCTGGTGGGGGAGGAGGGATGGGGGTACAAGTGATAATTCTATAAGTATTTCTTAATAGCATAAATATAGAAAAGGGTTTAGAAACTTCATCTGCTGAAATTCATGATTTTAAAGCACAAACCTGTGTCTGATGTCAGTTTCAATGCCTCTTTAAATATTTTATACATTTCACATCATGAGTTCCAACAAAGAATGTTTTTAAAAAGTCATATAGAGCATGAAGTCACATGACTGAAATAGATAATTATTTCTTTATTAGTCTCACTGTCCATATATATAATGTTCAATTTTTATTTTCTCTTAATGAGAGAGGGGGAAATGTCCCAGGAGCTGAACGAATCAGGTCAAAACTGGGGCCATGATGATTGACTCATCTATCTCTAGTTCAACATTCAGTTCATTATTTCAGTTAAACTATAATGAAAACCTTAATTCATTCTAAATATTTCATAGGGCCGGCCGATACTAGATATGTACTCAATCATGAGATATTATTTTTTAGTCTATTTAATATATCTCTACCTCAATTTAATGTTATAGTTCCCAAGACCTCAGTGTGTCCTACTTCTGAATGCTGAAAATATCTTTAGCCTAATCTTGTATTTTTGCCTGAGTCAGACAATTTATTCTTAAGTATGACATGCTTCCCTCAAGTTATGAAGGAAAACATTTTCAAAAATAGGTGTAGCAAAAACAGAAAAAAGAAAAAATCCCACATGTCTCCAAGTAAGTCAAGGCTATGAATCTCCCAAATGATAAACTAGCTACCTGCTTGGGCATGCTAGGATCTAATTTTTATAATTCATCGTATAATTAGCCATGTTCAGTGATTTTCAGCACGATGTCAGACTATATGTCATGACAAGGGTAGTTTAAAATTTACTGAGGTTTGCTTCTAGAAAGCAGTGTACCTTATAAGTTAAAGCGGATGATTTTATACAATAGTAATCAAGGCCAGACATGGAAAGGGCAATTTGCTACGCCAAGAGTAACCAAAATATGGCCTTTTTTTCCAAGGAGTTCAGTGATGGTACAGTACAGTTCAGTGACGGTATGGGAACGAATATTGTATCACTATGATACAAAGTGTGGACTACCTGGCAAATGCAATGTCGAAAGAGTGATTAATTTTGACTGGAGTAGGAGTTGAGAAAAGCTTCCCAGAAGGAAGTAACATTGAATTTGGCCTCAGAGGATCAAGTAAGCAGAGAGAAGGGGGAAAAACCTTGAAGACTGGGATTGGTCATTTCAACAAAGATACAGAGTCAGGAGAAAAGTAAGCCATATTTAGGGAGCAAAATTGTTTATTACAGGTAAAATACATGGTGACTCAGAGAGCATAAGGCCAGACATTAGGGTAGAAAGAGGGCTGAGATGTTGAAGCGCCCAAGGAACAGACAGAGGAATGTAAATCCTATTCTATATGCAATGCTCTAAGCAGGGAAATAGCACGATCAGTTTAGGGTTTGGCAAAGATAGTTCTAACGGCAGTGTCTACAAGCAATTAGAACAGAGATAGAGCAGAAGCAGGCAAAGCAGTGGAATTGGAAAGTCAGTTGCAATTGTGTGGGAGAGAGGAAATGAGGTAAAGGGGGCTTGAAATGAGGAAGTGGCAATGAGAACAGAAGAGAGTAGGTGATTCAAGAGATTGGTAAAGTGTTACCAATAGAATCTGGTGACATGTCACAGGAGTGAGGGAGAGGTGGAGGCAAAGACAATCCTCAAGGTTCTTGCCCCACCGACTGGGTGGATAAAGATCAGACACATTTACGTCATTGTGACTTTGTAAAACCCTTCCTTCAGCCTGAACTATCCCTTCCCCATTTACCACCTACAGATAGTCCAGCCCTCTTTCAAAGCTTGGGGGACATTCCCTAGCTGCATAGCAGCTTCCCAAATTCCCTGCCCTATATACTCCACCAACACCCCAAATTCATCACATCTATACTTACACACGATATTATTTTTACTTCTGCTTTCTGTTATAAGTGATTACTTACATGTCTGCTTCCCCATGGACATATAAGTGCTTTGAGAAACCATGTTCCACTCACCTTTGTATTTGTCATAATACCCATTATGGTGATGTTCAACAAATAACCTCTATGGCTATTCCATTTGAGACATTTCTCAATACAGTAAGTACCCTACATATGAATCTTCAAGTTGTGAACTTTCAAAGATGCAAATGTGCATCTGGTTCCAGCAAGGAACCAGAACCTGTGCAATCAATGTCAGGTGTGAGTGAAATTGCAGCTTGCCCTCTGTCTCCTATTGCTGACGATCCTTCAGCTCTACCATCTCCCACCTCCTCTCCCTCTTCCAGTCAGTAATTCTTCTTGCCTGTCCACTCGATGCCAGCCCCCGTATGCCAGCTGTTGTACTGTACTACTGTACTTTTCAAGGTACTGTACTGTAAGGTTAAAAATGTTTTTATTTTTGTACTTGTTTGTTTTTTATGTATTATTTGTATGAAAAGTATTATAAACCTATTACAGTACAGTACTATACAGCTAATTGTGTTAGTTGGGTACCTAGACTAACTTTGTTGGACTTAAACAAATTGGACTTACAAATGCGCTCTCAGAACGGAACTTGTTTGTACGTAGGGGACTTACTGTATTGTCCATGATCAAGATGATTCAAAGAGAGGCAATACTGGGCAATGATTCTCACGGTGTGGTACATATTTTACTGGAGAAATATGGAAAATAACTTAGAATATGGAAAGATTTTTAATGGTTTCTATTTTATATTCCTAAAATAGAATAATACACAGATATTTTTAAAAGAATGAACTACATGTAAACAACTAGGATGAATCTCAAAAATATTGTATTGAAAAGATAAGCCAAACATGAAAGAATACATATTGTATGATTTCATTTCTGTGAAATTCACAAACAGGAAAAGTAAATCTATGTTGATAAGAATCATAACAGTAGTTGCCTATAGAAGTGGGATTTGACTAGAATGGTGTGCAAGATAACTTTCTAAAGGGATGGAAAAATTCTATATTTTAGATTAAGGTATTGATTTTACAGGGGTTTTTTTCCCCAGAAGTGTTTGTATTATACCCTTAAGATTGATATGTTTCACTCTAAGTAAACATTATCTCAAATAAGGAAAAAAACGTTCAGGGAAATTTGAATATCATCTCAGTATTAGCTGATACTGAGGAATTATGCTTATTAATTTTATTAGAGTATGATTATAGCATTATGTAAGAATATGATACTGATTTCTTATTAATTTTATTAGAGTATGATTATAGCATTATGTAAGAATATGTTCATGATACTGAGAAATATTTACAGAAGTGTATGTGGGTGAAATGATACGATGTCTAGATTGCTTTAAAACAACTCAGAAAATACAAAAATGATTCAAAAGGAGATAATTAAAGCAAATGTGTCAGAATATTGATAAGTAGGATTCTGGGTGAGGGGTATATGGGGATTCATTTTACTACTGAATCTAATTATGTGTATATTTAAATTTTCAAAATACATTTTACAAGAACCATTTAGTGAAAAAAATTAATTATCACATAGATAATAAACTCCATTTTCGATCTACAACCATTTCTGTTTCCTCCAACTTGAAAATACATCCACAATACATCAATTCTTACCACCTCCACTGCTGCCTTCCTGAATGAAGCCACCTTCATCTCTCAGCAGAACTACTACAGTAACCTCCTAACCATCCTCTCTATGTCAGCAGTTTCCCCATGATGCCTATATTCCACTCTAAATTCAGAACCATCTTTTCAATAAACAAGCTATAATACTTGTTTATTCTACTACTTAAAATTCTCTAATTTCCCATCTCTTGCAATGTAAAATTCAAATTCCTTGTGTTTTGTTTTAAGAACCTAAGTGAACTTGTTTTCATGTGTCCTCTTTTAACTTATCTCCTACAGTCTCCCATTTCACTCACTCTGCTCCAGCCACAATGGCCTCCCTGTGGCACTCAAGAAAAATGGCAAGCATAAGCCTACCTCAAAGCCTTTGAATTTGTTCTTCCCTCTACACAGAAAACTCTTAGCCCAGGTGGCCACATGTCTCACTTCTTTACTCTCTGTTCAAATGTCACATGAGCAGAGAAACTTTCCTTGAGCACCCATATGAAATAGCACCATCCCACCCACACTATACATGCTCTGTTCCCCTTCACCTGCTCTGTTTTTCTTCCTATCTTTCATCACTATCAGACATGTTATGTACTTTTTTGTTTGTCTCCTCTGACTAGAATGCAAGTTCCCTGGGAACAGGGTCACGGCTACTTTTGTTTACTGTGGAATTCCCAGCACCTAGGATACTGTATGGCACACAGCAGCTACTGAATACATATTCATTACTGAAAGATGAGTCAACTGGATCATAGTACTACCTTTAATTCTGGATTTAGAAATTCAGCTTAGACCCATGAACAAAAGGAATTCTGTATTCCTCTCACCCTAAAATAGTGTTACCTACCCAGGGGCAGGATGCAGAAGCCATGACTAATTCATTCACCTATTGCATGGCAACAAGATGAGGATACAGAGTAGACAAGATCTCAAATTAAAGAAAGACAGGCCCCACGGGACTCTCCATTGGGTCCAGTGGTCCTACAGGCATATGATTCACTCCTCCCCACACAAGGAGGAGTGAAGCTGGGGGTGGGAAACTCCCGTGCTATCTTCCTAATATAGTCAGGAGGGCCAAGTTCCTTTTTGTGAGCCAAGAGAGAAATACTGGGAAAGGGACAGAACATTTCCTACCACAATGAAGATAATGGTTATGTTTATAATAATAAAGAAGATAATGATGGGCCTTTTTCCATCCCCATTTCCCTCCTAAGCCTATCAGAAACTAATTAGATTGTGATCTGAAAACTTCTTGTTTAATGTTCATTTGTTTTGCAATCTTGCTTATTCTTTTTTTATGTGCATGAATTATGGAATAATGCATTCTTTTATATCCCAAATAAGGTAAAATAAATGTATGTACTCATAAAAAAAAGAAAAAACAAATTAGATTACAGGAGTTTTTTTTTTCTTCTCCACCCACCACAGTTTCCATCATTGGTACTGTAAACCCAGGAACTCTGCCCACCCACACACAGATATGCACACAAAGAGAATTGGGTGTATTGTATTGAAGGAGATGATGATCCTCTCTAAGAAGGATATGACTATATGTTAGGTAGGACAGTGATGGTTAGAATTTGTGGTAACCATACGCTTAAGAATTTTCTAGAACCAAGCTTCATAAGCATTATAACTTACTAACTGTATAACCTTACACAAGTTACTTAACCTCTCTGTGATTCAGTGTCTTATCTGTAAAATAGATAAACAATAATACCTCCTTTATAAAGTTGTTCTGAGAAATAAATAAGTTAATATATATATAAAACACATAGAAAAGAGCCTAGCACTTATAAGGATTCTATATTACTTATCAATTTAAAGTTTTCTACAATCAACATTAAAGATGTTTTATGAGATTCCAGAAGATGTGTTTGTATATTTCCTCAAGACAAATAATGGAATATTTGTAAAGGAGGAGACATAAGACAGTAGGTGGAATCAGATGCATAAGTTCCATCTGAAACTGAGCTATTTGGCAAAGATGACTTCATTCTGGCAATTTGTAAAAGTAAAATAAAGTAGAATAGAATAATGAGACATTAGGTACTAGGATGCCACTCACAACTCTAGGATTCATCCTATTCAACATTTACTGTTAATGATTTGGATAGAGACTAAGATGGCATGCATATCTAATCTGTCAGTACTACAAAGAATGGCAAGATAATGAATAGCTTTGATGGTCAGCTGGAGAACAAAAAGAGTAGGACAGCCTGGAATGTTGGACTAAAAACTAGCTATAATAAAAGATGAATGTAGAATGATATTTATAAAAATGTCGAATGATGTAAATAGCAAATTACCATACAGTGGTTAATTATTCATCCAGGCCCTTTGTTAGGAGATACAGATACCAAAAAATGAAAACTATTTTATCCCAGCTCCTCATAATATTCAGTCTAATTGAGAGAGAATCATAAAAAGCGCAGTGATAGGCATATTCACACAAGCACAGAGAAGTAACATCTAACTCATCCAATGGAGAGTGAAGGGATAAAGGCAGGTGTCCCAGTGAAATAGGCTCTCAAGCTCAGGGGGGGTTTATTCGAGCCAGAGGACACAATCTGAGAGAGACATGCAAGTAAAAACTAGTATGGTGCATGCAGAAAATTTTAGGCACTAAAATGCAGTTCAGGAAATAGTGAGAGATGATCCTGGAGAAGCAGAGTGAGCAAAGAGACATGACATCATGCAAAGGAGTGGGGCTTCATCACAGAAGCATGAAGAGCTGAAGCAGAGATTCAACCAGGAAGCATCAGGCTCAGACTTGCATTTCACATGATCACTCAGGAAGCAATACGGAGGATGACTGTGATGGACGAGGAAGGAGGGAAAGACGAAGGGAAGAAGACTGGAGGCCCAGACCCGAGTGAGAGGAGTCAAAGATTTTAATTAGTCCAGGGTTACTGTGGGCACTCCAGGCTTTAAGGGCCAGAAAGAAGAAGAAAAATCCATAGAGAAACAGGAAAAGATAGAGGAATACAGGTAAAACTACAAGGGTCCTGGGTCATGGAAGCCATGGAAACAGAGTTACAAGAAGGAAACGTGATTTACAGTATCCAATACCACATATAAGATAAGGACTTTAAAATGACCTCCAAATTTCACAATCAGACCAATTGTTAGACTTAATAGGAACAATTTTGGTAAAGTGGTTGAGATGGAAGACAAGTTAAAGTATATTTTAAAAAATAAATGAGAGATGAGTAAGTGTAGCATGCACTTTCTTGGTAATAAAAGAAAGGAAAGGGGTAAGGTAGTAGCTATAAGAGAGATTGTTTCATTTATAATGGAAGAGATTTGAAACAGTTTAGAAGTAAATGTGGCAAAGCCGGTAAAAGAGAAAAGAAGAAGAAAATAAAAAAGAATTAAGACAAGGTCCCAGGGAGAAAGAAAAGAATGAATTACATAGGTGGAGAGGTTAGTTTTGATTTAAAAAAAAAAAAAAGAGTCAGCTTAGCCTTTAAAAATTGGGAGGAAATGAGGGTAAGCTGTGGCTAAGTCGATGGATATATGGTAAATGTAAGGTGACCAATTTTCTCAATGATATGCTATTGTTGTGATGGTAGTTACATAAGTTCTACATTTCTTCTTTTAAACTCCTATTACAGAATTCAGAAGTCCTGACTTGACAATATAATGTGAAAAATATCTTAGGAGCCAAAAACATAACAGAAGCATTAGAAAAATAAATACAGTCTTAATATACATCCATAGAGATGGACATCCAGGTCACATTCCAATTATTATGTTCAATTTTCAAGGGCCACATTAAGAAAAGGCATTGTGAAATAAGGTCATGGTCAGGAGAAGAATATTAAGGACTATAACCCCATAAACCCACTTAACAAAAAACACTTGAGGACTTTTCACAATTTTAATATAATGTGTCTTGTAGAAGGTATTTTTGCATCAAGGTAATTTCTGGTGGTGAGTACACCATAGGGTCTACAGGAATAGAAATATAATGTTATATGCATGAGACTTACATAATGTTATAAACCAGTATTGCCTCAATAAAAAATAAATCTAAAATTAAAAAAAATAAAACAATTAAATGTGGTTGATATTGTTTACCCTAAGAAAGGAAAATTTAGAGATGAAGCCGTTGTAGAGCACAGAGAGTATATTTCCTCTTAAGTGCTCCATGAGGCAGAGTTTGGATGTGACAAAGAGGTAAGTTTTATTTTAACAGAAGGAAACGCTCATTATTAAACACACAACTCTCCATCACTGGAAGTGTATAAGAGGTTTGATGACCAAAAGGCAGGGAGGTTGTAGCAGGGACCCCTGCAATGGGAAAAAGTTGGGTATCTTCCAACTCTAAATTTCCATAATTCCGTATTTAAACATCATTCACTCATCCTTGAGTGGTTATGGGATGAGCTATGGAGTGTGTCAGTCTTAGTATCCAATGGAACACGAAGGCAGATAAAACTGGAAATGTTTAAGGTTTACACTGTAGGATTTGGCACTGAATGTGACATTTAGTTTAACTGCATGAGCCACTAAAAAGGTAATTTACTGTTTAAGAGTAAAGAATTCCAACCTGTAGTAATGATGTTTGAGAAGGATGACGGGAAGCTTGGCAGGACCTGGAACTTTACAAACTGTAAAAAAAAAAAAAAAGCTCATGTGCATGAGGTGGGGGAGCGTGGGGCAGGGGTCAGGGGAAGTACGTGCTGATGCGTAGAGATGGAGAGAGAGGGGTGAAGAAACAAGCACATATCTAATCCAGCATCCAAACAACCAAGTTTACTACAGAGAAAAGGGTAAGGAAATGAAGTTGACAGGACATAAAAGGATCTTGGGCAGCCAGAAAAAACGGTCATGAGCACAACAATCGTATGGGAGAGGGGCTGAGTTGCCTGCAGATGTTTTCCATCACTCAATGAGATGATTAATTGCAGCCAACTGAAAACCACTGAGCCTAGCTTAAGTGAAAAAGAGAGAATTTATTAGGGATTTAAGGGTGTCCTAAGAAGTAGGACTTCAGGAAAGCACTAGGAACTGGAGTAGGTCAAGAATTTGCATTTCTAATAAGCCCCCAGGTGATGTCCATGCTGCTGGTCCGGGGACCTCACTCTGAGATCCACTGCTTTAGAGCTTGTGAAGCATCTTTACAGGTATTATCTTATTTAATCCTTACCATAACTCTGTGGAAGAGGCCTTATTATCCTCATTTTTCAGGGAAGGAAGCAAAGGAATAAAGAAATTTAACACCTAAGCTCTCACAGCTTCTAACCAGTGAAAAAGAGACAGGAATCTAGTTCTTATATTGCCAAGGTTCCATCGTTTCTCCCTACCCCTTAGCTGTTTAATGGGGTTGATGGCCAATATCTACCAGAACCCGATGAAAATAAATAGTTAATGGCACATCACTAATCCCATCTGTTTAATAGTAACACAGCTAATGAAAATGTTGTTATACTCTTTAAGGATAAGGGCTGTTATATTTTTATACTGCTAAGAGTGGGATTCAAAACTGTTTCCTTATTAGTTTAGCGTGCTTTTATATCAGAATGCAAGTGCTACAAGCCTAAAGAGAGCACTGGGACAGCTACATGGATAGACTAATTAAATTCTCTGTAGTTGTGCCGGCTTGTTTCTTTTCAGCAACTTTTTCCCTATACCCTGTAGCAGCAGCCATAATTACGTTGAAACGTTATTAATATTGTGTCAATGAAAGTAATCAATAAACAATCAATAATAAGAATAGAAAAGGGTTTTATTTGAGCCAAACTGAAGACTATAGCCCAGCAGCCAGCTCCCAAGATTACTCTGACAAACTGCTCCCAGGAAGACTGGTTTTCAGCACAGTCTTATATCCTGTCAGGACAAACATTAAAGTCAGGGATACATATCTTCAAGGTTTCAAAAAAAAAAAAAAGGCCAGCATGTACACAGTGAGTCAGTATTGCCTTGGCACCTGGAAAGGGAGTCTCATCAAAGGAGTACCAACATTGGTGTACCAGGAAGGGAGGAATTTAATCTTTATTTTTAACATGGACATTCTTTTTTTTTTTAATTATTTATTTATTCTTGGCTGCATTGGGTCTTCATTGCTGCACATGGGTTTTCTCTAGTCGCAGCAAGCGGGGGCTACTCTTTGTTCTGGTGCGTGGGCTTCTCATAGAGGTGGCTTCTCTTGTGGAGCACGGGCTCTAGGCACGCAGGCTTCAGCAGTTGTGGCATGCGGGCTCTACAGCTTAGGCTCAGTAGTTTTGGTGCATAGGCTTAGTTGCTCCGCGGCATGTGGGATCTTCCCAGACCAGGGCTAGAACCCGTGTTCCCTGCATTGGCAGGCAGATTCTTAACCACCGAGCCACCAGGGAAGTCCAACATACACATTCTTTACTTCTGATCAATGTGTCATTTTTTAGTAATTAAAGCAGATGTACAAAGTATGTTTCATAGGCCACAAACATGCTGTTTTAGTTAGCATAAAATTCAAGTTAACTCATGTATAAGCCAAAATGACTTCCCCATTCCTCAATATGTGAAAATTTCTTCTATCAGTTGCCACAGTGAAAGTAAGTTTCTGTGTGTAAGCTCCCTTTGCAAACCAAATTTTTGATTCTGTTTCTTCGTAAGTTTCAGCAAAGCATTATTAAAAAGTGGTCAAGATATCCAGGCTATTTTTTCAGAGTATTTACTTTCTAACTTAAGATCAGGCCTGATTTTTAGTAATCTGGTATAAAACAATGCTGCATATTTGAACTGTATAACCACAAGGTTTAAAAATAGCAAACATCATGGTACTGGAAACTTGCAAATTGTTATTAAAGGGGTAGGGATGGGTAAGAAGAGCTGATAGAGGGGTCCTCAGACTTTAATTTCTAGAATGGCCAGTTTCAGCTTCAATTTTTTTAGTTTAAAAATAATTTAATGAAGGATAAAACTGTGGTATCAAGCAGCTTTAATATAAATAAATACAATTCTTTAAGGACACATAGAATGTAATAATCATAAGAAGCAACTAAAGCCAGTAAGTTCTGAGGAGTTTCTGGCCTATAAAAGTGGTGTTCATGAAGGCTCGTTCTGCAAACTTTCATTCAACAAGCATTTATTTGGTACGTGTCTTGCGTGAGGCACTATGCCAGCACTGACGCAGCATACCATAGCAAACAGGATCAAGGTCCGATCAAGGCCATGGATAAAAACAGAATATGCCGCCAGTCTCCATAGCCTTGAGTCTATACTGCCCATGGAACCTGGACTCCTACATGGCCCAAAGAGAATGGAAATTCCAAGCCCAGAATTGAGCAAACACCAGTGTGAGACTGTTATTTTCTCCAGGGCTCCAGAAGGGCACTTATGACATTGCCCTTACAAAATCTCTACAACGACTTAGGGCATGCATGGGATGCCCGTGCAGCACTGTCATGCCATATGTGCACACAGACAATAACCTACTGTGCCAAACTGGAAGAATATCAGAAGGAGAAACAACAGGAGAAATTACACCCAAGAAACTTCAGAACAGAGCAAACAGAATGCAGTCTTAAAATGAGTATATTTAATTATTCAAGGAGATAAAGAAAGGAATAGAAAATAAGAGTAAATGATTATTTTTAAAAGAAAAAGGCAGATTTTAAAGAACCAAATAGAAATTCTAGAAATAAAAATTAGACTAAGCATAGCTAAAGAGAGAATACATGAAAAATAGATCTGAGAAAATCAACCAAAATGCAGGTGAAATATTTAACTGAAAAACTAAGTGAAGGAAAAATATTGAGAAGAGACAGGAAGTATAGAATGAGAAGTTCTAATATATGTTTAATAGGAGTTCCAGAAGAAGATAATAGAGGAAATGGTGGAAAAGGATCTTTTGAGTGATGCTAACTTCAATATATCCATGAGCATCCAATTCAAAATGGTAGCCTAACATCAACATAATAAATAAAGATAAGTTCCTACCTCAGTGCATGATAGTGCAAGTGTACAGCAGGAAGGATAAAGAAAGGATCCTTCATCTGATCCTCAAAGCTACCAAAGAGAACAGATGGATGGCCAGCTGAGGAATGACAATCAGATGGACATCAGCTTTCTCAGTGGCAACAACCACAGAGTCTCCCTGCAGCTAAACATCATTTAGGAATGAAGGCAAAAATTGTGACTTTTCTCAAATGTACAAAATATAAACAACTTCACTCCTCACAGGCCCTCATGAAAGAACTACGGAAGGATACAGATAGGCAAGAAAGAAAAAGAACCCCAGGAGTAAAGGGACCAGAAGCGATTATGAGCAAATCAATCAATCTAAAGAAAACATGTTGACAATTAACAGTATACAAGTATTCATGACAACTGTATAAGAGCAGTTTCAATACTTTTCTGTAGTATAATTATCTTTAGTAGTTTTTTTCAAAAAAAACGAATAGCAGCAGTTAGTATTTATAGATGTTTGTTGTGTTCCAGGAACTGTATTAAGAGTTTTTATGGATTATCTCATTTATTCCTCACAACAATCTTGCAAGACATACCTACTTGTTATTCCCATTTTACAGATTCAAAACTGAGGCATAGAGTAGTAATTTTTCCAAGGTCATGCAGATAACAAACAATGGAAATGGATTTGTGTTGACCCAGGAAGTCATTTAGCATTAAAATGTCAAAACCCACTTTCCTCATCTATGCAATGAAGAGATGGATATTTGCTCTGACCACATTACAAGGGTACATGAAGATGAAGTAATACTAATAAGTGTTCAAGTGCTTTAGAAATTGTAAAGTATTTTACAATTTGAAATTATAATAAAAATAAAATGAAATATGTGTGCCAAATTTTAAAAAGGGAATTTGGTCACAGAGTTAACAGATAGTAGCATTTTTAAATCATCCATTCAAAATATTTCTTTAACAGGGCTTCAGTCAGTAGATATAATTTGGAAACAGTAAAGCAGAAGTGTTTCACGTATCACGTATTTCTAACGCATCCTGATCCAGAAAAGATCTTCAGGCAGCTAACAAAAGTATACAAAAAATTTAATACACAAGGATTCATCTCAGTTTTTAATTTTAAAAATATACCTTAGATTTAATTTCTAAATATACACACACTTTGTGAAAGCAACTTGTCATAAATTTAAAATATAACTGTACTCTACATATCCTCTGTTACCACCCCCCCATCCCAACACACACACATGAAACAAATTTAAGCAGCAGGAAGAGTTCATATTGTCTCTTTTAAAAAATGAAAATTGCTCATTTTCATACTGCTTTGGCATGGTTCAAGTTAATGATGTGCTCATGTGATATTAAAGTAGTAACTCCTGCAGTTCTAACAGCCTAATCGGGCCTCCAACATCACAACAGTATAACTAAAGCGTTGAATTTTACTCAATTTCCATCAGTGAATGGGATCTGAGACTCACTGCATGTTAATCACTGCAGTTTGGTAGGTCCCTTATTTATTTTGGATAAGCACTTCATTGGCAAATAAAGAATTAAGTGAGAAAACGAGCCAGAATTTGATAGACACTGGTGAGTAGTCATTTCTTTTGGCTCCCATAACAGAGAATTTTTAAGCCTATAGAAAATGAGAACAGATGTGGATAATAACACAATTTGTTATTTATGAATGCAAGGTTTTTCTGAAGATTTAGGAATTATCGTGAGAACTATTCATTGAACCTCAAAAAATCAATAAATATGAATATCAGGGCACAAATGTTTGCACTTTAATCTGAAACATGAAGACTATTTACCCATCATGCCTTTGAAAAATCCAGGCTGCCCTGAATACTTATGAACTGTGTGTCATCGGATGATTCAGAGAGCATCTCTGAACTACTTAGAATTCTCAAGCAGAGCAGTAAAAACACTTTCTCAGTACAGGAAAGCTTGTATATTGTTCTGTCTGTATTTTCCCTGGCTCTTATGACTTAGTAAAAAGAGGACTGAATATGGAATCAAGAAAACTGGGCTTCCATAGTGGCCTTGCCACTTAATAGCCAATGTGATTTCAGATAAGTTCTTTAAAGTTGAAGTTATATTTTCCACATCTATAAAATGACCATAATGGCACCTCCTACAAAGGGTTACTTGAAGATAAAGTGAGAGTAGAGTCTAGTGTCCAGTTAATTAAATCTGATTTAGAAATAAGGATATCCCACAAAAACTTTAATAATTAACCTTATTCACTTTGGGAATTCTGTTTTGACCTCTATGAAGCTGATGACATCTTTCTGATGGAAATGAAGTGACAGGTTAAAAAAATATATGTTGTCTCCACTTTACCAGTTATGATAGCTATGACTGTATGGGACTGATTGGATATATATACATACGTGTGTGTGTGTGTGTGTGTGTGTGTGTGTGTGTGCGCGCGCGCGCGCCAAGCTGTTATGGCATATTGATTCAATCTTTAATGAGTTCTGAGCAATGGTCACTAAACGTATTTAACTGTTAAAATGGATTGCATCAGTCTATCACTTTTGTTATAAAGACTACTGTTTGGGCTCATTCTGAGAGAGACACCGTGGACTATTGGTTTACTAAAATATCATCGGGCTGATACACTGTAGAAACATTAACAGAGCAGAAAGACTTGTCCAAGCATCTTGGCAATCATCTATTCCTACGCTCTGCTGAGTCCAAGACATCCTAGGATGTACTTGGGCAATCCTGGGAGGTGGTGAGAGGAGAAGTTGAGAGACTGGCTCCTGCTGCACTTGCTAGGTTTAACCCCACCAGCTCTGCTTTTATCACTTTGGAACCCTGACCTTTTGCCTAAGACTTCATTTACACAAAGGGTTGGGTTGCTATAAAGATGTTTAACTAGCTGATCTAGTCCAACTTGCTCATTTTAGAGATGAGGAAATTAAAGGCCAGAGAGATGACAGAAATCACCAAAGATCCCTCAAAAGTCAGTCCTCCAATCAGGATCAGATAAAAGGTGTCCAGATTCCCAATCCAGGTTATTTCTACCACATTGTTCTCTTGACGATAAGATTTATCCCTTTCAACTACTGAATGCTGCGCTCCATGCTAGTTATTCTGCCTGTATTTACTAATGACTCCAGCAAAATCTCTAAATATTTTCACCATTTGAAGATGAGGCTCAAGAATGTCAGTTTACCAAGCCTACATTAAAATCCAGTCTAACTCCCAATCATATATGTATATTTGCCAAGTTTCATTAAAGTTGAATGTTTCCTGTCAGCCACCAAAACAACAGACTATTTATAATGCAACCCAGAGGGACAAATAAGTGAATGTTGGATATTTAATTGCCAAATTTTGGCTCTACTCTTTATGTGTACTTTATAAAAATTGAGGCACAATGCATATGGATGTAGAAAGGCTAAATGAAACCTAATTTGAGAATTGCACTTGTCTCTTTCTGGGCTGAGATTATCAAAATCACCTCTTATTTTATGTTGGTTCTTTATTTTATCAGAATAAGCATGTGGCTTTTCCATTCCTTGATGTATCATAGACCATGCATTTGCACATATTAATTTCTTCTCTCATTCAAAAAGTCTGTTGCTCATACTACAAATCAAATTTGTACATGTGCTCATAGGAGGGAAATAATGCAAAGATGCTGTCCCTCTGGCATCATCATTTTTCTTTTTTTTTTTAACTTTTTATTTTATATTGGAGTATAGCGAATTAGCAATGTTGTGATAGTTTCAAGTGCACAGCAAAGCGACTCAACCATACATATACAGGTATCCATTCTCCCCCAGACTCCCTCCCCTCCAGGCTGGCATTGTCCTTTTTAAGTTTCATGTTTAAGACAGTTTTCTTCGCCTTCTGTATCCTCTAACACAGATAAGTAATGTAGTTTCCAATGCAATTGTGATATAACTCTGTTTTTGTCCTATTTTATTTTTCTTCAAATGTGAGTCCACATTTCATTTGTAGAGAATTGTAAAGGTAATGTTAGGGTGCATAGTCCTTAAAAATCTCTATGATATGAAACAATAGCAGATAGATCTAAAAAGAGACTGCAAAAGAAAAAGTGATCTATAAATGAAAATCAAATAAAAAGACAGAATGACAAAAATTTTATACTGAATAGAGTGAGGTGACCAGAAAGAAGATGTTTCTCATCTAATTGTTATTTACATTTCTTTTTTAAAGTTTTTTGGTAGTTGTCCTAGGGCTTAAAATATTACTCCTTACATTTTGTTTATGGTTTCCTTTGCTGTGCAAAAGTTTTTAAGTTTAATTAGGTCCCACTTGTTTATTTTTGTTTTTATTTTCATTACTCTAGGAGGTGGATCAAAAACAATCTTGCTGCAATTTATGTCAGAGAGCATTCTACCTATGTTTTCCTCTAAGAGTATTATAATATCCAGTCTTACAGAATAGGAGAAAAGATTTGCAAATGAAACAACTGACAAGGGCTTAATCTCCAAAATATACACACAGCTCATGCAGCTCAGTAGCAAAAAAAAAAAAAAAAAAAAAAACCCAATCAAAAAATGGGCAGAAGATCGAAATAGATATTTCTCCAAAGAAGACATACAGATGGCCAAGAAGCACATGAAGACATACAGGTGGCCAAGAGGCACATGCTCAACCTCACTATCAGAGAAATGCAATCAAAACTGCAATGAGGTATCACCTCACACTGGTCAGAATGGCCATCATCAAAATGTCTACTAACAATAAATGCTGGAGAGGGTGTGGAGAAAAGGGAACACTCCTACGCTGTTGGTGGGAATGTAAATTGGTACAGCCACTGTGGAGAATAGTATGGAGGTTCCTTAAAAAACTAAAAATAGAGCTACCATATGACCCAGCAATCCCACTCTTGGGCATATATTTGGAGAAAACCACAATTCAAAAAGACACATGTAGGGGCTTCCCTGGTGGCGCAGCGGTTGAGAGTCCGCCTGCCGATGCAGGGGACGCAGGTTCGTGCCCCGGTCTGGGAAGATCCCACATGCCGCGGAGTGGCTGGGCCCGTGAGCCATGGCCGCTGAGCCTGAGCGTCCAGAGCCTGTGCTCCGCAACGGGAGAGGCCACAACAGTGAGAGGCCCGCATACCGCAAAAAAAAAAAAAAAAAAAAGACACATGTATTCCAAAGTTCATTGCAGCACTATTTACAATATCTGGGACATGGAAGCAACCTAAATGTCCTTTGATGGAGGAGTGGATAAAGAAGATGTGGTATATATACATACACACAATGAACTATCACTCAGGCATAAAAAAAGAACAAAATAATGCCATTTGCAGAGACATGGATGGACCTAGAGATCGTCATACTGAGTGAAGTAAGTCAGACAGAAAAAGACAAATATCATAGGATATTGTGTATATATGGAATCTAAAAAAAATGGTACAAATGAACCTATTTACAAAACAGAAATGGAGTCACAGACATAGCAAAAAAACTTATGGTTACCAAGGGGGAAAGGGGGGAGAGGAATAAACTGAGAGATTGAAATTGACATATACACACTACTATATATAACATAGATAACTAATAAGAACCTACTGTATAGCAGAGAGAACTCTACTCAATACTCTGTAATGACCTATATGGGAATAGAATCTAAATAAGAGTGGATATATGTATATGTATAAATGATTCACTTTGCTGTACAACAGTAACTAACACAACATTGTAAATCAACTATACTCCAATAAAAATTACTTTAAAAAATATTACTCTTTAATCAGAGTCTACTTTCAAATAATACTGTAACAATTTACTTGTAGTACAATCACCTTATAACAGTATGTTACCAATCCCTCCCTCTCATGCTTTGTGCAATTATTGTCACATATTTCACTTTTATAAACCCAAATCAATTGCTACTATTTTTGCTTTAGACAAGTAATGATCTCTTAGTGATTAAAATAATGAAAAATAGAATCCACCAGAGAGCAGACAGCAGAAGCAAGAAGAACTACAATCCTGCAGCCTGTGGAACAAAAACCACATTCACAGAAAGACAGACAAGATTAAAGGCAGAGGGCTATGCACCAGATGAAGGAACAAGATAAAACTCCAGAAAAACAACTAAATGAAGTGGAGATAGGCAAACTTCCAGAAAAAGAATTCAGAATAATGATAGTGAAGATGATCCAGGACCTCTGAAAAAGAATAGAGGCAAAGATCGAGAATATGCAAGAAATGTTTAACCAAGACCTAGAAGAATTAAAGAACAAACAAGGATGAACAATATAATAACTAAAATGAAAAATACACTAGAAGGAATCAATAGCAGAATAACTGAGACAGAAGAACGAATAAGTGACCTGGAAGACAGAATGGTGGAATTCACTGCTGCAAAACAAAATAAAGAAAAAAGAATGAAAAGAAATGAAGACAACCTAAGAGACCTCTGGGACAATATTAAATTCAACAACATTGGCATTATAGGGGTCCCAGAAAGAGAATAGAGAGAGAAAGGAGCAGAGAAAATAGTTGAACAGATTATAGTCAAAAATTTCCCTAACATGGGAAAGGAAATAGCCACCCAAGTCCAGGAAGCGCAGAGAGTCCCATACAGGATAAACCCAAGGAGAAACACGATGAGACACATAGTCATCAAACTGGCAAAAATTAAGGGCAAAGAAAAATTATTGAAAGCGGCAAGGGAAAAAAGACAAATAACATACAAGGGAACTCCCATAAGGTTAACAGCTAATTTCTCAGCAAAAACTCTACAAGCCTGAAGGGAGTGGCATGACCTATTTAAAGTGATGAACAGGAAGAACCTACAACCAAGATTACTACCTGGCAAGGATCTCATTCAGATTCGATGGAGAAATCAAAAGCTTTACAGACAGGCAAAAGCTAAGAGAATTCAGCACCACCAAACCAGCTCTACAACAAATGCTAAAGGAACTTCTGTAAGTGGGAAACACAAGAGAAGAAAAGGACTTATAAAAACAAACCCAGGGCTTCCCTGGTGGTGCAGTGGTTGAGAGTCCACCTGCCGATGCAGGGGACACAGGTTCGTGCCCCAGTCCGGGAAGATCCCACATGCCGCGGAGCGGCTGGGCCCGTGAGCCATGGCTGCTGAGCCTGCGCGTCTGGAGCCTGTGCTCCGCAAAGGGAGAGGCCACAACAGTGAGTAGGCCCGCGTACTGCAAAAAAAAAAAAAAAAAACCCAAAACAATTAAGAAAATGGTAATAGGAACATACATATCATTAATTACCTTAAACGTGAATGGAGTAAATGCTCCAAACAAAAGACACAGGCTCGCAGAAAGGATACAAAAACAAGACCCATATATATGCTGTCTACAAGAGACCCACTTCAGACCTAGGGACACATACAGACTGAAAGTGAGGGGATGGAAAAAAGTATTCCATGCAAATGGAAACCAAAAGAAAGCTGGAGTAGCAATACTCATGTCAGATAAAATAGACTTTAAAATAAAGAATGTTACAAGAGACAAGGAAGGACACTACATAATGATCAAGGGATCAATCCAAGAAGAAGATATAATAATTATAAATATATATTCACCCAACATAGGAGCACCTCAATACATAAGGCAACTGCTAAAAGCCATAAAAGAGGAAATTGATAGTAACACAATAATAGTGGGGGACGTTAACACCTTACTTACACCAATGAACAGATCATCCAAACAGAAAATTAATAAGGAAACACAAGCTTTAAATGACACAATAGACCAGATAGATTTAATTGATATTTATAGGACATTACATCCAAAAACAGCAGATTACACTTTCTTCTAACGTGCGCATGGAACATTCTCCAGGGCTGATCACATCTTGGGTCACAAATCAAGCCTCAGTAAATTTAAGAAAACTGAAATCATATCAAGCATCTTTTCTGACCACAACGCTATGAGATTAGAAATCAATTACAGGCAAAAAAACACAAACACATGGAGGCTAAACAATACATGACTAAATAACCAAGATATCACTGAAGAAATCAAAGAGGAAATCAAAAAATACCTAGAGAAAAATGACAATGAAATCACTATGATCCAAATCCTATGGGATGCAACAAAGGCAGTTCTAAGAGGGAAGTTTATAGCAATATAATCCTACCTCAAGAAACAAAAAACATCTCAAATAAACAATCTAACCTTACACCTAAAAGAACTAAAGAAAGAAGAACAAACAAAACCCAAATTAGTAGAATGAAAGATATCATAAAGATCAGAGCAGTAATAAATGAAATAGAAACAAAGAAAACAATAGCAAAGATCAATAAAACTAAAAACTGTTTCTTTGAGAAGATAAACAAAATTGATAAACCATTAGCCAGACGCATCAAGAAAAAGAAGGAGGAACTCAAATCATTAAAATTAGAAATGAAAAAGGAGAAGTTACAACAGACACCACAGAAATACAAAGCATCATAAGAGACTACTACAAGCAACTCTATGCCAATAAGATGGACAACCTGGCAGAAATGGACAACTTCTTAGAAAGGTATAACCTTCCAAGACGGAACCAGGAAGAGATACAAAATATGAACAGACCAATCACAAGTAATGAAATTGAAACTGTGATTAAAAACCTTCCAACAAACAAAAGTCCAGGACCAGATGGCTTCACAGGTGAATTCTATCAAACGTTTATAGAACAGCTGACACCCATCCTTCTCAAACTCTTGCAAAAAATTGCGGAGGAAGGAACACTCCCAAACTCATTCTATGAGGCCACCATCACCCTGATACCAAAACCAGACAAAGATACTACAAAAAAAGAGAAAATTACAGACCAATATCACTGATGAGTATAGATGCAAAAATCCTCAACAAAATACTAGCAAACAGAATCCAACAACACATTAATAGGATCATACACCAGGATCAAGTGTGATTTATGCCAAGTATGCAAGGATTCTTCAATATATGCAAATCAATCAATGTGATACACCATATTAACAAATCGAAGAATAAAAACCATACGATCATCTCAATAGATGCAGAAAAAGCTTTTGACAAAATTCAACACACATTTATGATAAAAACTCTCCAGAAAGTGGGCAGAGAGGGAACTTTCCTCAACATAATAAAGGCCATATACGAGAAAACCACAGCAAACATCATTCTCAATGGCGAAAAACTGAACGCATTTCCTCTAAGATCAGGAATAAGACAAGGATGTCCACTCTCACCACTATTATTCAACATAGTTTTGGAAGTCCTAGCCTTGACAATCAGAGAAGAAAAAGAAATAAAAGGAATACAAATTGGAAAAGAAGGTGTAAAACTGTCACTGTTTGCAGATGACATGATATTATACATAGAGAATCCTAAAGATTCCATCAGAAAACTACTAGAGCTCATCAATGAGTTTGGTAAAGTTGCAGGATACAAAATTAATGCACAGAAATCTCTTGCATTCCTATACACTAATGATGAAAAATCTGAAAGAGAAATTAAGGAAACACTCCCATTTACCATTGCAACAAAAAGAATAAAATACCCAGGAATAAACCTACCTAGGGAGACAAAAGACCTGTATGAGAAAAGTATAAGACACTGATAAAAGAAATTAAAGATGATACAAGCAGATGGAGAGATATATCATGTTCTTGGATTGGAAGAATCAATATTGTGAAAATGACTATACTACCCAAAGCAATCTACAGATTCAATGCAATCCCTATCAAATTACCATGGCATATTTTACAGAACTAGAACAAAAAAATCTTAAAATTTGTATGGAGACACAAAAGACCCCGAATAGCCAAAGCAGTCTTGAGGGAAAAAAAACGGAGCTAGAGGAATCAGGCTCCCGGACTTCAGACTATATTACAAAGCTATAGTAATCAAGACAATATGGTACTGTCACAAAGACAGATATATAGATCAATGGAACAGGATAGAAAGCCCAGAGATAAACTCACACACCTATAGTCAACCGATCTATGACAAAGGAGGCAAGGATATACAATGGAGAAAAGACAATCTCTCAATAAGTGATGCTGGGAGAACTTGACAGATACACGTAAAAGAATGAAATTAGAACAGTCCCTAACACCATACACACACAAAAAAACTCAAAATGGATTAAAGTCCTGAATGTAAGACCAACAGTATAAAACTCTTAGAGGAAAACATAGAAAGAATACTCTTTGACATAAATCACAGCAAGCTCTTTTTGGACCCACCTCCTACAGTAATGGAAATAAAAACAAGAATAAACAAATGGGACCTAATGAAACTTAAAAGCTTTTGCACAGCAAAGGAAACTATAAACAAGACAAAAAGACAGCCCTTAGAATGGGAGAAAATATTTGCAAACGAATCAACAGACAATGGATTAATCTCCAAAATATATAAACAGCTCATGCAGCTCAATATTAAAAAAAACAAACAACCCAATCCAAAAATGGGCAGAAGACCTAAATAGTAATTTCTCCAAAGAAGACATACAGATGGCCAGGAACCACATGAAAAGCTGCTCAACATCACTAATTATTAGAGAAATGCAAATCAAAACTACAATGAGGTATCACCTCACACCAGTTAGAATGGGCATCATCAGAAAATCTACAAACAACAAATGCTGCAGAGGGTATGGAGAAAAGGGAACCCTCTTGCACTGTTGGTGGGAATGTAAATTGGTACAGCCACTGTGGAGAACAGTATGGAGGTTCCTTAAAAAACTAAAAATAGAATTACCATACGACCCAGCAATGCCACTACTGGGCATATACCCAGAGAAAACCATAATTCAAAAAGATATGAACCCCATTGTTCATTGCCGCACTATTTACAATAGGACATGGAAGCAACCTAAACGCCCATCGACAGATGAATGGATGAAGAAGATGTGGCACATATATACAATGGAATATTACTCAGCCATAAAAAGGAACGAAATTGGGTCATTTGTTGAGACATGGATGAATCTAGAGACTGTCATACGGAGTGAAGTAACTCAGAAAGAGAAAAACAAGTATATTTTATTAGAGCATATATGTGGAACCTAGAAAAGTGGTACAGATGAACCGGTTTGCAGGGCAGAAATTGAGACAGAGATGCAGACAGCAAACGTATGGACACCAAGGGGGAAAGTGGCAGCGGGGTGGGGTGGATGAACTGGGTGATAGGGATTGACATGTATACACTAATATGTATTAAATGGATAACTAATAAGGACCTGCTGTATAAAAAAAATAAATAAATTCAAGAATAAAAGAGAAAAAAATAAAATAATTTAAAATACCATTTATTTTAATATTTATTTTCACAATGTTCATCATTCTTTATTTCTCTGAAGATATAAGTTTCTATGTGGTATCACAGTCCTTCTGAAGAACTTCCTTTAGCTATTCTTGTAATACAGTTATCCTGAGAATAAATTTAGTTTTTGTTTGTCTGCAAAAGTCTATAATTCTCCTTAGTATTTTTAAGGATTTTTTGCTGAGTAAAAATTTTGGATTGCTTTCTTTTTTTTTCCCCCAACACTTTAAAGATGTCACTTCAATTTCTTCTGGATTGAATAGTTTCTGATGAGGTCTGCTATGATTCTTACTCTTCAAGTTTTTCTTCTTCCACCTCCTTTCCCTTTCTCCTAGATTTCCCTAACACATGTGTTAGACCATTTGATATTGTCCCACAGCTCTTAGATGTCCTATTTTTTATTTTATTTTCTTACTCTTCTCTCTTTGTGTTTCACTTTGAGTAATTTCTATTGACCTATCTTCACTGATCTTTTCTTTGTCTGTCTAACCTACTGATAACCCTATCAAAAGCAATCATCATCGCTGTTACCACGGTTTTCTCTGATTTTGACTTGATTCCTTCTTATAGCTTCTATCTCTCTGAAGAAATTCCCCAGCTGTTTATGATTCTTACCCACCTTTTTTTCAGAGACTTTCACATAATAATTGTAGTAATTGTAAATTCCCTGTCTGATATTTCTAACACCTGAGTCATATCTGAGTTCTGAAGTTGCTTTGCCTCTTGACAAAGGTGGAGGTTTTTTCTTGCTTTTTTTGTGTGTCTCATAATTTTTAGTTGAAAACTATACATTGTGTGTAGGACAGGAGTAACAGAGGTAAATATTATTTATACCTGAAAATATGTAAGGCTCTTCCTCTGAAGATAGATGCTCATTAAAGTTTTATTGCCAAAACTTGGAAGCAACCAAGAGATTCTTCAGTAGCTGGGTGGATAAATATAAACATTCCAGACAATGGAATATTATTCAAAGGTTAAAAAGAAATGAGTTATAAAGCCATGAAAAGACATGAAGTAAACTTAAATGCATATTACTTAGTGAAAGAAGCCAATCTGAAAAGGCTACATATTGTACGATGCCAACTATATGGCAAAACCATGGAAACAGTAAAAAGATCAGTGGTTCCCAGTGGTCCGGGGAGGGGGAAGGGTGAGTAAGAAGAGCACCAAGGAATTTTAGGGCAGTGAAATTATTCTGTATGCTACTATAATGGTAGACAGATGCCATAATACATTGTTCCAAACGTATAGAATATCCAACACCAAGAGTGAACCCCAGTGTAAACTATGGATTTTGAGTGATGTAGGTTATTAATTGTGACAAGTGTAGGGCTCTGATCTGGGCTGTTTGTAGTAAGAGAGGCTGTGCGTGTGGGGGGAAGGGCTATGTGGGAACTCTGTGTACTTTCCACTCAATTTTGCTGTGAAACTAAAACTTCCCTGAAAAATAAAGTCTATTTAAAAGAAAGAAAAATGTAACACCTAGGCTCAGGGAGTCTACACAAACTTTATGACAGCCCTATATCTTACAAAAATGGAAAACCAAATTTGAGAAGACCGATAATTACCTGAACAAAACCATGCCACTGGGTATGTAAAATACACTTGGACAGTAGTAAGTAGGCAGTAAGTGGCGATGTCTCACCATCCCAGAATGTTGGAGACAACACTGGAAAAGCAGGCAAATTAGACCAGATGTGTGGAGTCACCAATCAGATGTGGAAATCTCTAATATCAGCTAAGGAGCTCAAACTTAGAGGCCATGAGAAAGCAATAAAATTCTGTGCTGGGGAGTGATATGGGGAAGCTTGTCCTTTAACAATATGTGTCTGGTGGCCTGTGTGAGACAGAATGAAAGTAAGAAAAACCAGAATCAAGGAAATGAAATATTACATTATTATAATAGCCTAGGACTAAGGGGGTCGAGGACTAAATTGGGATACTAGCAATGCAAATGGGGGAAGAAAAGGAACCATTTGGGAGACACTGTAGAGAAAGAATTTATAAGACTGGTTGACTGATTTGATAAGAGTGATGAAGGGATAAAAGAAATCAAATATGCAAGGCTTCATGCTGGGATAATAGTGGTACAATTTTCTCACCACTATCTTCAATCCTTCCCTTTCTAAGAGCTTTCTCCTCTGCCTTTAAGCTTGCCCATGCTTGAATTAGCATAAATGTTTGGAAAAGGTAAAAAATATTTATCCTCAAAATGTTCTTGAGGTAAACCATTTCTGAAATATGAATCTGTTTGCCAGCCAAAACTCAATTTATATTCAAACTGTGGTTTAAACAATCTGTCCAAACATGACAGATGTTGGAATCAATCGGTTGCAAGTCTTTTTCTTTTTTTTTTTTGTCAGCTTCAATAAACAAAATCTTCTGAAATTATCTTCTGTCAAATACATTTACTAAATCCTTGCAATGCATATGGACCTCTATAAAGTTAATTGAAAATCAAACTCTTAGCCTTTAGGAGCTAAAAAGAAGGGTAATTTTTTAACGGTGGGGAGGGAAGGCTTTAAAAATTGGCAAGAGTAGACGAAAAACAAAGCAAAACAACTAAACAAAAACAAACAAACAAAAAAGCGCCACACACACAAGAATTTTCTCTTGTAACTACCTCACTAAAAATGTTTCTTAACGTTTTTGCCTAAGGTTCCAAAAAATTTTTAAGGTTCCAATCCTAAAATTATGTAGAATATTTTTATCAGATCCTGTAAGTTACATAGAAAAGCATGACTCTTGTATAACATTGTATTCTAATTCAGTAATTTGAAATATCTCCTTATTGGTTCATACTATCTCTAATATGCTAGAGTCTGCTGAAGGTAATACTGTATAAGTGAGATGAGTCTGGAACTATTCCTATAGTTTTCTGTGTATAGGACTTTTGCCTCCTTAGGTAGGCTTATTCCTAGGTATTTTATTCTTTTTGTTGCAATATTAAATGGGATTGTTTCCTTAATTTCTATTTCTGATCTTTCATTGTTAGTGTATAGGAACATAAGAAATTTCTATGTATTAATTTTGTATCCTGCAACTTTACTAAATTCACTGATGAGCTCTAGTAGTTTTCTGGTGGCATCTTTAGGATTTCCTATGTATAGTATCAGGTCATCTGCAAACAGTGACAGTTTTACTTCTTCTTTGCTAATTTGGATTCCTTTTATTTCTTTTTCTTCTCTGATTGCCATGGCTAGGACTTCCAAAACTATGTTGAATGACAGTGTCAAGAGTGGGCACCTTGTCTTGTTCCTGATTTTAGAGGAAATGCTTTCATTTTTTCACCATTGAGAATAACGTTTGCTGTAGGTTTGTCACATATGGCCTTTATTATGTTAATATAGGTTCCCTCTCTGCCCACTTTCTGGAGAGTTTTTATCATAAATGGGTGTTGAATTTTGTTGAAAGCTTCTTCTGCATCTATTGAGATGATCATATGGTTTTTATTCTTCGATTTGTTAATATGGTGTATCACATTGATTGATTTGCATATATTGAAGAATCCTTGGAATAAATTCCACTTGCGCATGGTGTATGATCCTTTTAATGTGCTGTTGGATTAGGTTTGCTAGTATTTTGTTGAGGATTTTTGCATCTATGCTCATCAGTGATATTGGCCTGTAATTTTCTTTTTTTGTGATATCTTTGTCTTGTTTTGGTATCAGGGTGATGGTGGCCTCACAGAATGAGTTTGGGAGTGTTCCTTCCTCTGCAAATTTTTGGAAGAGTTTGACAAGGATAGGTGTTAGCTCTTCTCTAAATGTTTGATAGAATTCACCTGTGAAGCCATCTGTCCTGTACTTTTGTTTGTTGGAAGATTTTTAATCAGTTTCAATTTTATTACTTGTGAATGGTCTGTTCATATTTTCTATTTCTTCCTGGTTCAGTCTTGGAAGGTTGTTCCTTTCTAAGAATTTGTCCATTTTTTCCAGGTTGTCCATTTTATTGGCATATTGCTTGTAGTAGTTTCTTAGGATGCTTTGTACTTCTGTGGTGTCCATAGTAACTTCTTTTTCATGTCTAATTTTATTGATTTGAGTCCTCTCCCTTTTTTTCTTGATGAGTGTGGCTAAAGGTTTATCCATTTTGTTTATCTTCTCAAAGAATCAGCTTTTAGTTTTACTGATCTTGTTATTGTATTTTTTTGTTTGTTTCTATTTCATTTATTTCTTCTCTGACCTTTATGATGCAGAAAACTATAAGATACTGATGAAAGAAATCAAAGATGACACAAACAGATGGAGAGATATACCATGTTCTTGGATTGGAACTATCAATACTGTGAAAATGATTCTACTACCCAAAGCAATCTACAGCTTCAATGCAATCCTTAGCAAATTAACAATGGTATTTTTCACAGAACTAGAACAAAAAATTTTACAATTTGTATGGAAACACAAAATACCTCAAATAGCAAAAGTAATCTTGAGGAAAAAAAAAAAACAAACTAACAGAGGTGGAGGAATCAGGCTCCCAGACTTCAGACTATACTACAGGGCTACAGTAATCAAGACATTATGGTACTGGCACAAAAACAGAAATATAGATCAGTGAAACAGGATAGAAAGCCCAGAATAAACTCATGTACCTATGGTCACCTAATCTATGACAAAGGAGGCCAGAATATACAATGGAGCAAAGACAGCCTCTTCAATAAGTGGTGCTGGGGAAGCTGGACAGCTACGTGTAAAAGAATGAAATTAAAACACTCCCTAACACCATACACAAAAATAAACTCAAACTGGATTAAAGACCTCATTGTAAGGCCAGACACTATAAAACTCCTAGAGGAAAACATAGGTAGAACACTCTTTGACATAAATCACAGCAAGATCTCTTCTGACCCACCTCCTAGAGTAATGAATATAAAAATAAATATAAACAAATGGGACCTAATGAAACTTAAAAGCTTTTGCACAGCAAAGAAAACCCTAAACAAGACAAAATGACAACCCTCAGAATGGGAGAAAATATTTGCAAATGAAACAACTGACAGAGGATTAATCTCCAAAATATATAAGGAGCTCATGCAGCTCAATATCAAAAATACAAACAAGGGCTTCCCTGGTAGCGCAGTGGTTGAGAGTCCGCCTGCCGATGCAGGGGACACGGGTTCGTGGCCCGGTCTGGGAAGATCCCACATGCCGCGGAGCAGCTGGGCCCGTGAGCCATGGCTGCTGAGCCTGTGCGTCTGGAGCCTGTGCTCCGCAATGGGAGAGGCCACAACAGTGAGAGGTCTGCGTACCACAAAAAAAAAAAAAAAAAAAAAATGCAAACAACCCAATCCAAAAATGGGTGAAACACCTAAATAGACTTTTCTCCAAAGAAGACATACAGATTGCCAACAAACACATGAAAAGATGCTCAACATCACTAATCATTAGAGAAATGCAAATCAAAACCACAATGAGTTATCACCTCACACTCGTCAGAATGGCCATCATCAAAAAATCTAGAAACAATAAATTCTGGAGAGGGTGTGGAGAAAAGGGAACCCTCTTGCACTGCTGGTGGGAATGTAAATTGATACAACCACTATGGAGAACAGTATGGAGGTTCCTTAAAAAATTAAAAATAGAAATACGATATGACCCAGCAATCCCACTACTGGGCATATACCCAGAGAAAACCATAATTCAAAAAGATACATGTACCCCAATGTTCATTGCAGCACTATTTATGATGGCCAGGACATGGAAGCAACCTAAACGTCCATCGACAGAGGAATGGATAAAGAAGATGTGGCATATACATACAATGGAATATTAGCCATAAAGAGGAATGAAATTGGGTCATTTGAAGAGACGTGGATGCACCTGCAGACTGTCATACAGAGTAAAGTAAGTCAGAAAGAGAAAACATTAGTATCGTATATTAACCCATATATGTGGAATTTGAAAAAATTGGGATAGATGATCTTATTTACAAAGCAGAAGTAGAGACACAGACTTAGAGAACAAACATATGGATACTAAAGGGGAAAGGGGGGTTGGGATGAATTGGGAGATTGAGATTGACATATATATACTATTGATACTTTGTATAAAATAGATAACTAATAAGAACCTACAGTATAGCACAGGGAACTCTACTCAATGCTCTGTGGTGACCTAAATGGGAAGGAACTCCAAGAAAGAGGGGATATATGTGTACATATAGCTGATTCACTTTGCTGTACAGCAGAAACTAACACAACATTGTAAAGCAACTATACTCTGATAAAAATTTTTTTAAAACTATTCCTATAGATTATCATAAAAATAAATATTTATTGATTCTCTCCTTGATAAAGATAATGAAAATAACAACAGGCTAAGTTCAATAAATACGAAAGGAAATGAGAGAGAAAACTCAGCCACAAAGCCACCTGGCCTGGCCTGCCTACTTACTCATCTATAAACCAGGGATCTCAATAGAACCTAGTCTAAAGGGCTGTGGGGATTAAATAAAATAATATGTGCAAAGTACATAACATGGTGTCTAGCATATAATAAATATTCAATAACTATTATCTAATATTATTATATTATCATATCCCTTTAGTTTATCTAATTATGTTTATTTTTATTAATATCTCTTCATGTTTACTACCTATTGGTATCTTAACATTTTAATTAAGATTTAGTATGTTCTTTTTGTTTTAAAATATTAACCTCAGGGACTTCCCTGGCGGTCCAGTGGTTAAGACTTCACCTTCCAATGCAGGGAGTGCAGGTTCGCTCCCTGGTCAGGGAGCGAAGATCCCACATGCCTCATGGCCAAAAAACCAAAACATAAAACAGAAGCAATATTGTAACAAGTTCAATAAAGACTTTAAAAATGGTCCACATCAAAAAAATCTTTAGTAAAACATATATATTAACCCTTGGTTATATTTACTACAAATGCATTCTCTTTTTTTTTTCTGCTTTTCAACATAAGAAACTAAGTTACTTCTCTTAATATTTTCTTGATATTTACCATTGCTTTCAAATGTAGAAAAATCTTCCGTATTCCAGAAATACATGGTAACATATGTTTCTTTGAAGTTTCTCTCTTTTTTTTTTTTTTGTGATAGTAACAGGACATTTTACATTTAACTCTTTAGTGTAGCTGGAATTGGGGGAAGGGAATAAAATGAGGACCAAAACTTAATTTTTCATCAAACACTGTTTACAATACAAGCCTCACATACTGGATAATCTTTTCCTTCATCATTGCTTTATATTACAGGCATGCCTCAGAAATATTGCAGGTTCGGTTCCAGAAAACTGCAATAAGGTGAATATCACAATGAAGGGAGTCACATGAACTTTTTGGTTTTCCAGTGCACATAAAAGTTATGTGTACACTGTACTGTAATCTATTAAGTGTGCAAAGCATTATGTCTAAAAATACAATGTACATACCTTAATTTTAAAATACTTTATTGCTAAAAACTGCTAACCATCATTTCAGCCTTCAGTGAGTCCTAGTAGAAACATCAAAGATCACTGATCAGAGATCACCATAACAAATATAATAACGACGAAAAAGCTTGAAATATTGTGAGAATTACCAAAATGTGACACAGAGACACAAAGTGAGCAAATCCTGTTGAAAAAATGGCGCCGATAGACTGCTTGATTCAGGGTTGCCACAAACCTTCCATTTGTGAAAAAAATGCAGTATCTTTGAAGTGCAATAAAGCAAAGCACAATAAAATGAGGAATGTCTGTATGTGTTCAGCCCGGCTCATCGGCTTTAAAAGATCCAGCTGCTCAAACCTCAACTAAAAATCCAGGTTTTGTCTCCCACTCTCCATTCTGAACCTGTTGGCTCTGGTCTGAGCACTTGGTCTAGTCCACGGCTTTTCACTTAGATTTCCTTCCCTCCCTACAACAAGCACCTAGCTGTTTGACTTAGGTTAAACTTAGGTCTCTGACTTCACTTGGCTTCTGCTGACCCCTCTGCCCAACGTCGCCTGTGGCAGTGACCAGATTTGATTATGGATGTGGCATGTTTCGGTAGGCTCTGAACTTTCACTTCTGTTCCCGGTCATACTGAGCCCTTCAAACCCACAGCTATGTTTGACAGCTTACTTTAAACTAGATCAGCAAATGTCAGGGCCAAAGCAGTGATCTGCTCACCTCTCTAAAACCATAGCTCTTAAAATAATTCCTTACTATTCCATGTTAGAGCTTCAACACTTTTATGAAAGAGTTTTGTATCTTATCTAGTAATTTTAGTTGTTCTTGGCCTCCTCTTACTAGAAATGGACTTGTTCTGCATTATAATTTAACTTTTCAATTAAATGCATGTGTGTTGATTTCCTATCTAAATTATATGTCTCCTCAGTGCCAAATTATTCTTTGTACCTAATGCAGTGCTTAACCCATGGTAAACACTCAAATAATATTTGACAATAATTATGAAGACAGTACTGACTTCATAATTCAGCCAAACAGAAGCTTCAGATTGAGAAATGCCCAAATAATTATAAAATATCTGAAACACTGACTCTTAAAAATGATATTTCTTACCATAGAATACTTTGAAGTAATTATGATTGTAACATGATTGGAAAAAAAGATAAAATCTAGAGTCTGTCTATAACATGTTTCTGTTTAGTCAATTAAAAATATTTATGAGGCAAATGCAAAAGAAGTACAAACATGAAGGTCAGGGAGTGAGAAGAGGCACCATCATAAATATGTTTTTTCTATTCTCCAGCAAGAGTTTAGGAATAAATTGCTTTACACCTTTGATTTCATTAATAGTATGGAGGACTTAAAAAAAATAGTATTGAGGACTTGTTGTTCCAAATGTTTGTGAAACCCACATAATTATGTTTTATTTACTACAGGTCCTTCTCCACTTACAATGAGGTTATGTCCTGATAAGGCCACCCTACGTTGAAAATATCATAAGTCAAAATTACATTTAATACATCTCACCTACTGAACTTCAGGGCTTAGCCTAGCCTACCTTAAATGTGCTCAGAACACTTACATGAGCCTTCAGTTGGGCAAAATCATCTAAAACAAAGTCTATTTTAGAATAAGGTATTGACTATCTCATGTAATTTATTGGATATTGTATGGTTAAGTGAAACACAGATTGGTGTCTGGGCCCAGGATGGTTGTCAGTGTATCAGTTGTTCACCCTTGTGATCGTGGGGCTGACTGGGAGCTGTGGACTGTTCCTGCCCATCTCTCATCATATGTGAGAGCCTCATACCACATATTGCTAGGCAGGGGAAAGATAAAATTCAAAATTCAAAGTACCATTTCTACTGAATGCATATTGCTTTCACATCATCTTAAAGTAAAAAAAAAAATCTTATGTTGAACCATCGTAAATCAGGGGAGCGTAAGTCCACAGGGAAAAGTAAGGTTGTTTTGTTCATGACTATTCACAGTACTGAACTCATTGCTTAGCACAAAGCAGGTGCTAAATAAACTTTTATTAAATGAATGAGTGGATGCAGTACATCCAGAGGCACAAGACCTGGTTCTGCCTCAGGGAATTTAAATCTTACACAGGGGGAAAGGGTGAGGGGCTCCCATTTGTTTAGTATTTTCCACATGCCGGTTTCCATGCATTAAATCATTTACTGCTTGCAAGGACCTCACGAGATGGCTACTATTACCATAATTTGTATGCACTTCTATCTGCTTTTCAAGATGAGGAAATTCAGTCTTACAGAAGATATGGAGGTTGCCCAGAGTCACATCGTTTTTAAATGGAAAAGCCAGTATTTGTCTGAATTCAGTGTTCATACTCTTTCTTGTATTCTACAAAGTCTCTCTACGAGTGAAACAAAAGTGATAAAATACAACACGTAATTAAATTTTAAAATGTCCAGGGGTGAGTATAAATGATTTATAAATTCAAAAAATGAGAAGAGTGAAAATAAAATAGTCAGAACAGACTCATGGGGCAGTGGGGATTTGAGGTAACTCCTAATGTCTCTAGACATAGAGTAGAGCAGAGATCACTTCAGGAAAAGCAATTTCAGAAGTCCCATCAGGACTCTTTAAAGTCAATAAATGTTTTTTTTTTAATGGTATTGTTTGATTAGCACTATAAATAATGTGGAGGCCGGAAATGGTTTACTCACAAACCACATAACATAGCTTAGGCATTATATGGGCATGCGAAGAATGAGACTGATACAGTCTTGGCTTTTGCCCTACATATACTGAAAAATAATTGAGTGGGAAATGCTTAGGATATTCACACAATACTTTACTAATCTAAATGATAATACTCAATATCTGCGTCCGTGTTATGCCTAGTGATGACTGCATAGAAAATCATGAAGAGCCAATAATACATTCTGATTTCTGCAAAGAGCTAACGTGGTAATTTCACCACTTGATGAGGAGGATGCTAACTGTCCAGTGCAAAATTGGCAATGACCTCTATGAAATGACTGGCTCTCCAGATTCAGACAAAATGTAGACAGGGTATCTTACTAGTTAAGCATTTCATTTTTCAAAGCAATGCTTACTGGCATTATGCTGATTTGAGAAACCCCATTTGACTGTTAATGAAAACTTAATGGAGCTGACATAAGTAAGATGATCTTAAGCCTGCCTCACTCTAAATTGCTTTTTTTTGTTGCCTTCTGGAAAACTGCTGGATCATTGAACACTGATGTCATGCCAGGGTATGGAAGAAGAACTGGTAAACAACATTGAGAAGGTGAAGGAGGTCCAGAATTCAGCCAGGCAGGTCTTAGGGTCGCGTAAGAGATGAAGAAGTAGCAAGCAGCAAATCAGAGCAAAGGCTACGAAATTAGTGATGTAGAAGGTGATCAAGACAGACCTAATTTTGCTTCCCAGTTGTGCTATTTAATAACTGTTAATTTGGGGAAGTTACATCACAAAGATAGATTATAAAAATAGTGTCTACTGCAAATACTTATTGTGAGGGTCAGGCGGAAAAATTCAGGTAAAACACTTAGCATTGTGCTTGACACACATAATTTCTCAAAAAAGAATGACAGCTTTCTCTAATCATTATTATCATCATCATCAACACTAACAGGAACAAACAAGACAAATGTATAGAGATTAAGATATGTGAAAGAAGGGAATTCCCTGGCAGTCCACTGGTTAGGACTCAGTGTTTTCACTGCTGAGCATGTGGGTTCAGTCCCTGGTGGGGGAACTAAGATCTCACAAGCTGGGCAGTACAGCCAAAAACCAACCAATAAACAAAAAGGTATGTGAAAGAAAAAGAAGGAATAACAAATTCTAGTACCACAAGACAGGCAAAGGTCAAAATTCTAGCACAGCTGTTCCTAGAATCACAAAATGTTGGAAGGGCATTTAGAGATCGGCGAGTCAAACGTCTTCATTTTACAAATGAGCAGCCCAACACTAAGAAACGTCTCAGCGGTACAACTACTTTTGAAAACATTCTGGCAGTTTTTTATAACATTCAACACGGACTTACCATGTTTACACGGACAACCTAGTAAGTCCATTCGTAAGTATCTACCCAAGAGAAATAAAAGCTTATGTTTACACAAAGACTTGCACGTAAATATTCACAGCAGCTTTATTCATAACAACCTAAATTGGAAACAATTAAATGTCCATCAGCAGGAGAATAAATAAATAAATTTCATACAATAGAACACATTCAGCAATAAAAAATGAACTACTGGTACACACAACAGCATGGATGAATCTAAAATCATCATGCTGAGTAGAAGCAGTACAAAGGCGTACATACTGCCTGATTCTATTTATCTGAAGTTCTAGAGAACACATACTAATCTCTAGAGATCCAAAGAATAGCATTAGTTGTCTGATGCCTTGCGGGGAGAGAGGTAGGAAGTGAGAATTTGACTGTGAAGGGGCACAAGGGAACTTTTTGGAGTGATGGAAAAATTTTATATCTTTCATAAAATGTTTTATATCTTGATTGTGCTGGTGGTTACAAAGTGCATAAATTTGTCAACACTCATTAAAACTGTGCGCTTAAAACGGGTATATTTTATTGTACGTTAATTATACCTGAATAAAGTTGATTTTAAAACCAGAGCGAGAGACAAAGAAAGATGGTTTGATGCCTTACTCTTTCCAGGGGCAGAGCCAGGATTCCAAGCCAGGTCCTTGCTGGCTAGTGAGCTAGACTAGCACTTAGCTATGCTCATGAGGCTGAGCTTTGCTCAGTAATCAGTGCATCTTTGCTCTGCTTGCTCTTCTTCTGAGAGCTAGTCTGGTGAAATGGCATCAGTCTTGGCTTTGGCACAAAGATATGGGTTGGTGTCATGGCTTCCCAAAGCCATGGTCTTGGCCAGGTTGTTAGACCTCTCTGAGCTACCTTTTACTCATTTGTCAATTGGGGATAAAATTACTATCATAGAATTCCTATAAAGACAAAATAATATAGGTACTACCTGATGCATGACTCACTGAAGTTTTAAAATGAAAGCTATGAAATCTCTGGTCATGTGTATCTGTAAGTATGTACGTATGTATGAGACAGACCTACAGTCATTTTGGAAAAGGACCGGGGAATGGCCCTGGGCAAAACAGGCCTTGCAAGCTAAAGAACAAAGGTCCTGGGGGCCTGAGTCCCAGAGACCAAAAA